>NW_006292687.1:6210451-6219256 GCF_000327345.1 Myotis davidii | reverse complement strand
ATTTGCAGCCATGGCCTCAGTTGAAATCGGTTTGGCTCGCTCCTGCCACAGTTCCCTCTCGCACACTCTATCCGGTGGAGGAGTCCCACTCCTCGTGGGTGAGGCTGCATGGGAAGGACCGGACACAGCCAGTCCTCTCACTTACAGGCTCTTGTGAGCCTCTCTGCAGCCACCCCGTCCTGTGCCCCACACTTTGTGCTCGGCAGGCAGGTAGGTAGGTAGGTAGTTAGGAAGGTGCTCACTGGCAATTTGTTGAGAGAATGAGTGACAGTGCCTGGGGTTCACCACTAGCAGGTCATCACGCTGAACTTGGCAGCCCCTCTCTGGGCCACTGAGTAAGACATCAAGCCCCCGAGATGCCAGGTCAGGGAGGGGTAAACGCTGAGGTCCCACCTCCAACTGTGACTGTGTCACCTGGAGTTTTCCAGCTGGCGGGGGGGACTCCAGCAGCTAGGGGGGTGCTGAAGGCAAGCCCGTGGACCCCTTGGTAGGCCGGGACCTGCTCTGCCTGCAGGGCCACGAGGACTCCAAAGAGCACACCCAGGCCCAGGCCTGTTCTCAAGCCCGCCCTCAGGGCAGTGCTGCCCCCAGAGGAGCAAGGAGGCTGGCCTGGCGGCGGGCACTCTGCCTTCAATGCTCCCGCAGCCCAGGGCGCCCAGGGTGGGCTCCCAGCCAGGAACCCAAGGCCCTCCAGCGCCAACCCTCACCCTGCTCTCCTGTTGCCCAGCTCCCCTCACGGACCTAGCCACTTCCTCTCACCCTGCCTCGGAGCCTTTGCTCAGCAGTTCCACCTTCTGACACCGCTCCGGATTCCTGCCCGTCCAGGTAAACCCAACGACGCGCCCAGGCCAGGCTCTGTCCTGTTTGTGAGGGCGAGCCCTTTCTCTCCGTCCACAGTGCAAGGCGCCTGCCTTCTTTATTTCCCTGGGGACTCCGCAGGGGCACAGTGGGTGAACTGGGAGGATGCTTCCTGCAAGGTTGGACGCTCCCCTGTTACCCCCACGCGCCCCCCCGCCCCCCGGACACCAGCAGGACTCCTAGCCTCAGATGCCCTGGCCCAGCCGGTGGATGCGGCCCCCGGGCCCCATGCCCACACAGCACCTGCTCCAGGCTCCAGGAACGCATGCTCCAAGGTGGTGGGCATCCAAACCCCTGTCCTCGCTTGCTGCCCTTTCCCATTTGTAAACGCGGCTGTGCAGAACCCTCCTCAAGATGCTGGGTGTGAGGAGGCTTCGAAAAGGCTTAGGAACTGACAGCCACCAACAAACGACAGAGTAGGCACCGAGCCTGGCACGGTGGCCCTGCCCGGAGCTCCAGCCTAGTAGGTGCGCAACAAACTGGCTGAGGGGAGCAGCAGGCCCGTCTGCGGGGTCCTTGTGAGAGACAGTGGGGGTGGGGCAGGGGGCTATGGTGGGGTCAGCCTGGGACGAGGAATTGGGGTTCTTTTCCTTGCCTGTGGGGTGGGAACCTGTGACCTCAGGCTTGCTGACAGCACAGCCAAACCACTGAGCGCTCCTCGCAGACAGCCCTGCTGGAGGAAGCCAAGAACCATCCTCCCGCCTCCCCCGGCACCTCCCGGCAGGCTCGCCCTGCTCATGTCTTTTGTTTTTCTTAATTAAAGTAGCGAGAGCCAGGATTCCGTCTCCGAAGGTGCAGCCTCGCCTGGATGTCTTCATTTTGGCTGTGCCATTGGTGTGCCCGCCTGCGCTGGCAGCTGAACGTGAGCCTCACGGGCTCAGTGGGGAGGAGAGCGAGGGAGGCCTGACTGACTGAAGCTTAGCCCACTGGCCTCACCACTGCCCGGTCACCCCCAGCTTCCCACAAACCCTTGCTCCGGACACGGAGCAGCTGTTCAGGGCTCGGTGCCTGGCTGTGGCCTGTGACTTTCTGAACTCCCTGCGGGACCTGCACACCCAGCCCTCACTCCTCGATCTAGGAGCCTGTGCAGTTGTGCACAGGGAAACTTGGTCATCCCTTCATGCGCCCAGGGAGATCTGCTGGGCTCTGTGGTCGGTCTGTACTGGGCTGGACAACTCCTGCCCTTCTGGAGTTTCCAGCCTAAACTGAGGAGTGGGGAGGGCATTGTAGGTAGAGGCAAGAAAGCCTGGGAGGGCCTCCTGTCTTCTCTGGACTCCTATTGTCTCCTAGAAGACTGAAGGCATTGTCTGGGACCTGCAGACAGGGCACCGAGGAGTCCTGGGCGGACCGTGTGACTGTGTGTGTGTGTGTGTGTGCGCGCGCGCGCGCGTGCGCGTGCGTGGCGGGTCCTGGACTTGGGGCACCTTCCCATCACTTCCCCTTGAGCTGTGTAGGTCACGCTGTCCAGAAACCAGGCCCAGGCTGGGCAGTCACTGCCTGACCCAGGAATGAGCCTGGCTTATGGCTCTCTCTGTGTTTGTAAATAATGACTGCACAGGAGCCCTGCGTGCGAGGGGGGATGGCTGGCGTGTTATAGGTAGGAAGTCCAGGCCCAGCTTGTGGAGCCCGGTCTGCCTCTGAGCCCTGCCCCTTCCAGGCGTCCTGGGCCCGACTGGGGGCTCCTGACCTGGGGGCTCCTGACTGGGGGGCTCTTTGGACAGGCTTCCTTCTGACACAGGGTCAGCTCTGCCCTGTGAAGCTGGGGTCCTCCCGCCCTCCGTCCTGATTATGGGCTGTGTCCCCTCTCCTGTCCTCCCTGCCCAGGCCTGGGCCCAACAGCAGGGCTGTAAAGGGGCCCTGGGTCCACCCAGACTGTGAAGGGCGGGTGCTTCGGGGAGGATGTGCCAGGTGAGGGACAGCACAGCGGTCCCGCTGCTGGGAGGCAGGGAGAGCTTTCGCAGCCTAGGCCTGCCTCCCCTCCGTCTGACGAATAGTCTGGCCACATTACTTCCGCCTCTGACATTATGGTGTTTGGAGGTTAGAAGGGAGTGGGGCTGGGAAATGTGTGCTGGAGGCGGGGCCACCGTGAGTCCGGTCCTGGGAGGATGGTTGGTGCAGCGTGGAGGAGAAGTGCCCTATTCTGGACGATGACCTTGGCTGGGAAGGAGACCCCCTGCGCCCTGGCCCACACATGTGGCTGCTCCGAGGCCTGGCTCTGGACTCTGAGGGGCCAGAAAGGCAGACTGACTATCCATCTTGAGGAAGAAGCTGGCTCAGGGTCGGGTGTGGGAAGCTGGGGGGAGGGGAGTCTCTGGCTGTGGCCCAGGAGCGGGCAGGGCAGCTGGCTCCAGGAGGGCCTCCTGCTGAGAGAAGGCTCCACCAGCTCCCTCCAGCTCCCCTCCTCTTGACCCCCAAGGGTCCTTCTAAGGACACCAGAGGTGGAGAGGAGCAGGAATAAACACCAGCATGGACGCCCGGTGAAGTCCCTGGCCCTGGTCTCCGAGGTGTGGGATTCATGTGAGGGGTGGGCTTGTTGGGCAGAGCACTGTGCCGGCCATCACCACTGCTGCCACAAAGTCCCACCATCTCGGGGAGACTCCTTCTCCTGCCAATGCCCCCCGCTCTGCAACCATGGCCGCCCAGGGGATTGAGGGCTAACAGACCGTGTGCACTGGCCTTGCCGGCTGCCCACACTACACGTGTGTGCTTTCATGGGCATGACTGTCCCACCTGTGGAAAGGCCTGCCCCTCTTTCAGGTCGGCAGCCATGGGGCCTGTCTCTGCCGGGTGACAGGCACCGAGCTGATTAACGTGCAGAACAGTTCACGGTCACGGTTACTCGGAGATACTCGATCACCAGTGGGTGACAGTCAGTCTAGGGGGCCCCAAGTAAACAGAAACACAAGGAGCCACAGACCTACTGGAATGTCCACTTGCTCAGAGGCGGTTTGTAACAGCGCCACACACCTTCCCAGGCACGCGGCCCTGCCCAGAGGCAGGCAAGGTGCTGCTCCGGGCGGCTGGAGAGAAGACTGCGGTCCTGACTCCTGCACACACCGCCCATCTCACTATGTGTGACCGTGGGCAAACCAGTTCAGCTTCTGGCTTCCATTTCCTCAATCCCGTCCTCTCTGGGCCCCGCAACCCCAGGCACGGATGCTCCCTGATGCTTTGCTTCCCTCTCATGCAGGTGAGCCTCACTGACTTAGGCTGGTTGGCGGCCGAGGCGCTCCGGGAGAAGCAAACACCAGAGGCAAACCTGGTAAGGAGGCTCGTTCTGTGTCAGCTTGGCTGGGTACAGCACCCCGTTAGCCAACCCAGTGCTCACCTAGGCGTTGCTGTGACGACATTGGGAAGATGTGGATAACTGACTTTAGTAAAGGAGATTATTCCCGATGGTGTGGGTGGGCCTCGCCCCATCAGTTGAAGGACCTTATAGGCAAACAGCGTTTTCCCTGAGGACGAATAGATTCAGCCTCAAGACTGCAGCATCAGCTTCAGCCTGGAAGCGTCTTACCTGCTGCCTGCTCTACAGATTTCAGACCCTCATGATCACAGGGGCCAATTCCTTGAAATAAACCTTTTAACATATATGAATACGTAGATCTTTAATATATGCAATTATAGGTTACGTGTATACGTATGTCTCCTGTTGGTCTGTTTCTCCAAAGAACTTTGATGGATGCTCCTGGGCTCAAGAATACTTTCAAAGAAATGTGTTTGTTGCTTTCACGTTCTTTCAGCAAATACTACAGAGAAACAAATCATGCAGCCGACTTCCGTAAATGGAGACTCCTCCATCGGACTGCAAGTGCCTGCAAGTGCCCTGCCCGTGCGGTGAGGCATGTCTATTGGTCTTAAATATGTTCTCCTCGTCTCCACGGAGCCACCCACCCAGCCCCAGGTTCTCAAATCAGGCTTGGTATCTCAGTCCCCCCTGTTCCCCCAGATTCATAAAAGGCAACCTGGAGTCAGGGATCCCAGGCCCCGCATGGATGAGGTACACTGGACTATATATATATATATATATATTTTAAATTTGACTGGTGTCTACTTTACTGCTCTGAGCAGATGATGTTCTTTGTTTATGAGAGAAATTAGGCCAAATTCAACTTTCCCACAGATGGAGAAGCCTGAATTATTTATCAGAGGCTCATGAATTTGGTTCTGGCAAATGGCAGGGCCGAGGGCGGCTGATTTGTGTTTCATTGTTGGAACAGCTTGATCCCAGCAGGTCCTGGGCCGTCCTGACGCAGTGCTGGGCCTGGTGGGGCCCGGGACTGGCTCAGGGCAGGGAGAGGGGGTGGCATTCCTTTCTCAGTTGCTTTTGCTGGACTCCACGGGTTCCCGAGGTCGGGGGTGGGGGCCCTGACTGGGACTTTGGCCGCTGGGATGGCTGGGCTTTCCTGGGGTCCCCGTGGACATGGGGGAGATGGTCATTGTAACTTGCCTTCTCCCACCAGGCCACTCCTTCCTTCAACATTGAACCGCAAGGCAAATCACTGGCAAACCCTTCTGTGAGGTTTGCTGTGCCCGGAGCTGAGGAAGCACCTACTGTGTGGAAGCCTGGCCAGGCCCCGTCGGGCACAGCAGCAGCGTGGACGAGAGAGTGGGCGCTGCCTTTGTCGGGGAGGCCTCAGGGGCATGCCTCTCAGGGTGACCGGGGCCACCTCAGGCGCCAACATCACTCATGTTGCCTGAGCGCTGATCCTGGCCAGTGCTGTCCAGGTCTGGACGCATTTAATCCTCAGGCAGCCCTGTGAGCCAGGCCTAGAGACCAATAGACAACCCAGTCAAAAATGTCCAGGACCCCTGGGCCTGGTTCAGGAAGAGCTCCTGACCCTGCATGACTGGATCTGGGGGTTCCCGGGCATCAATTTGGATGGGAAAGCCCCCAGCCTTGAAGGCACTTGCAGTCCAATGGGGAGATGCTGAGGGAAGCAATCCAGCATCCCTCTCACCCACCACACACACAGATGCTCTCCCTCCTCGGGGGTGCAGGCTGCTCCCCAGCTTGGTCAAGATGGGAGCCTAGCATTTCCAGAGCTGAGTTGGCCTGCCTGAGGCCTGCACTGACCACAGCTCTGCCTGCCGTCCAGGTGTGTCACTCCCTGGCCACGTCCTGCTCTCTCCTCGGGACTGTCTGGCCTTCAAACCTAACCACGTGCGTGCCCCTAGTTTGCTGGTGGCCTGGGACAAATCCCTGTGCCCCTGGACCTCATCCCCACCCAGTCCTCGGTCATCTGGGCTCCTTGTTTCTGGACTTTCCTTTCTGTTTTATTTCCAGGACCACCTGGAGGGGACGGGTCCCTTTCCATGGAACAAATGGTTTGTGTGAGTGAGTGAGGAGGCTGCAGAGGCCAGTGTGGAAGTGTTTGGTTTGAACTGTTTTAATTTGCATTCAAGTGTAATTACCATTGTCCTCAAGGTTGCCCGTATGGGAAAAGAGGCATCTGGGCCCCAGGTTGCTCATTTCTGTTTCTAAACGCTCCTTCTACTGTACCTGCCTGGGCTGCATGCCCGGTGACCCGCCTCCTTCGGGCCAATGGAGCCGCCCCTCCCCCTGCCCCCTGCCCTGGCTCAGCATAGCTATTCTTCTCTCCTTCCCACAGATGGGGTGTGGGTAGGGGACAGGGTGGGGGCAGGAGCTCTTTGTCATTCTTTATTTCAACAAAGAGCCAGGGTCTGGGTGGGGGGAAGGGGAAGAGGAAAGAGGATGAACAAGTAAGTCAAAGTTCAAGGTGAAGGGCACTTATAAAGTTCACAATGGACTTCCTTGTCCCTAACAGAACTGCATCATCGCCCTCCCCCGCCACCCCCACTTAGCTTCTTCCACCCAGGGACTGGGACCTGCTCCTCCTCCAGGCAGCCTGGTGCCCCCCACCACCTACCAAGTTCAAGGTCTGTGCCAGGCCCTGCGCAAGGCCCCTCTTCAGGAGAGCGTTCCTCAACTCCTACTCCACCGAAACCTCATTCCCACACACCCTGCTCCGTGCACACACAGGCTCTGTGTGGGACGCATGGGCCCCCTCCAGTGGGGGAATGCTGGGAGGCACTGGGATTGGGGTACCCAGTGAAGAAAGAGGAGGGTAGAGAAAGATGCTTGGGCTAAGACAGCCAGAGTCAGGGAGAGAGACAGGGAGAGGGAGAAAGAGGAGGAGGGAGGGGCGAGCCAGGGAGCAGCACTTACTGGACTCAGTACAGTCCTGGGACAGCAAGTGATTTGGGCCTGAGTCAGCACGTTTCACCCATAAATTCTCAAGCATCTGCCAGGCCACTGCCCCACCCCCCGCCGGGAGCAGCCGCTTCAAAGGGAGCCTGAGCAAAAGCCTCATTTAGCAAATGAGGAAAAGGTTTAAAAATATCACCAGGAGTCACCCTCCATGAAGGCGAGGCCACCCCTTCTCCTGCTGCTCTCCCCGCCCCTCTCCTGGCCAGCTAGGCCCACAAGGAAGGCTGGGACACATGGCTAGAGTGGAGGACTGGGGTAACAGGGTTTGCATCGACGACGTGTGACACTATGTGACGTGGGGATGGTGCGGGGGTCACGTATTGTTGGGATGGCTGATGTTACTGTGCAGGCGTGTGACGGTGCAGAGGGTGAGACCTGGCCCACTTGGCTGTGCAGCCGCTGGGTGGGCCTGAGTGCTGGAGCTATGACACATGTGACCTCACAGGCGGGTGACGGGTAACACCCTGTTCCCACCTGGAAGAGCCGCGGTAGTGGGCAGAAGCGTGAGTGGCACAGTCAACATTTCCGTAAATGCACATTCAAATGATGTGTGACGGGTCCTGTGGGTAAGACAGACAGACGCTATGGCAGAGACAGACGCATGGACCCTCTGGGCTAGGGCTGTTCTCAAGAAATAGGCCATCACTCCTCCTCTGAGAGGGTCTCAGCCACAGACCCCCAGCTGTGGCTCCAGTTCTCATTTCCTGTCCTCTGAGGCTACTCCCCCACCTCGGCCTAGGTGCCAATGGCCGGCCTTGCCCTGGCCTTGCCCCCACCATGAGGCCAACTGCCCAGGACGCAGAACCCTTACCAGGTGGCCAAGGGGGTTCAAAGCCACCACATTCCGCCTGAAAAGGGAATCTAGGTCACTGTCCACTGCTTCTGCATCCCTTCCCAGGGCCTGGCCAAGTCTCCATGTGCCTGTGTCCATTACTCCTCCAGAGGCCTGTGACCAGTGCAATCGGCTATATTCACAGACAAAACAGCTACAGCTCAACTCAGAGAAGTCAAGGCAGGCCCTTGTAGTCAGCTATGCGGACCCGCCTCCCTCCTGCCTGCTCCCGACCTGCTCACAAGTCCAAGAAGATTCAGGGGTCCCAGCCCCAAAGTGGGAGAGTTCTCTGCTCTCGGGGCCAGAATTTGAGCAGGGTGACTCTAGAATTATTTAAGTTTGTTTGCAGATGATTGGCTTGCCAACAGGAGGATAGATGGGGCCTGGGGAGTGGAGATGGGGAAGGAGAACTGGGAAGCAGGGGTCTGGGCCGACTGATGGGCACACCTGCTGCCCAGGGAGGGCCTCCTGCACCCGGGCTGTGCCTTCCCCTGGCTGCCCAGGGAGGGCCCTCCCACTGCACATGCTCTGGTTCCCAGTGAGCTGGGCTCATGGGGGAATGGGAGGTGTCCCGAGAAGACTCAGCTACAAGGATGGCAAAATGGCACCTCAACAGTGCGACCCAAGGCACCTGACAGCCCGTACTTGTATAGCGTCACCGTGTGAGTCTGCCTTGGTGGCCACATACTGCCATCAACACATAATATTGGGGTCAAGCCTTGCCCCATCCCTTGCACCATGATTTTTCTTGCTCCAGTACTTTTATTCATTCCGCTTCCCCCTCTAAAATGTCTTCCATTCATCCCACCAAGCACAACCTCCTTTACCTCGCCATCCAGTCATTTTCACCAATGACTAGTAAAATCTATTTATTTTACAGTGT
>NW_006292687.1:6206824-6210407 GCF_000327345.1 Myotis davidii | reverse complement strand
TAGGGAATTTCCTCGGGGGTGGGGGTGTGTTCTACTGATTGCCCAGGTCCAGACAGGCCCCAGTTCCTGCCTTTACCCTTCCCAGAAGCGGGCTCTGCCCGGGCAAGGAGACCCAAAAGGTCCGAGAACAGGATAAAGGTGTATGTATCTCAGCACCAAGGCAAGTGAGGCCCGTCTCCATGTCCCAAAGTGCAGGGGAGCCTTTCTCTTTATAACCATCATTTACTTCATCTATGACATGAGGTTGAGAGCTTAGCACTGGTTGGGGTTGGGGGGGGGCGGCAGTTGGGGAGGATGCTAAGGTTACTTCTGGTCTTAAGAGATTCCTGTGGCTGTGTCTTTCCTTCTAAAAGGCAGCAAAAGTCTCTACCTGTTGAGGGAGGAGCCATAGGCTGGGTGGGGTGGGGGCTGGGGGGCAGCAGCCTGAAAGAGGAGAGAGTGCTCCTGCCAAATGTTAGCGGGGCTCCTGCTTCCTCGAACCAAAATCTGTCCCTGTCCTTCCCCTTCACACATCATTTCCATCACTTTAAGCCAGGCATGGGGTTGGGGGGAGCTTCGGGCCCCGCTCCAGCTGGGAGTGGAAAAATCCATCACGCACCTAACATATATTTTAAAATAACTTACACACATAACACCCCCACGCTCCCATTCCTGCGTCTCAGATCTGATTATCTGCAGCACGCTTTCTCTCTCTCTTTTTTAATAAAAAATTGCTATAAATCTTTTTGTCACAGAAGATATAAGATGCAGGTTTGCTGGAGAAACTGCCTGGCTGAGTTGTTTGGTAGTTGCTCTGGTGCCCTGCTCTGTTTTTTTTTTTTTAACCTCCCCTAGAGCTCAAGCTGACTTTCCAAGAAGATGAGAGTCAAGGACAGCTGTCCCTGGTTGGCGGGAAAGCAGGGAAAGATGTTCCAGGTGTGACAATGCCCATCCCACTTCTACCCAGGCATCCCACGCACGCTTCCTACACTTGGTCGGTGGTACCCGGGGACGGAGGGGAGATGCGCCCAGATAAGCCCCGGTGAGAGCGCATTAGGAACAACCATTCCAGTTAGAGCCCTTTGCCTTCCATATATGTCCCCCTTCTTCTGGCCTAGACTGACCATCACGTGCGAGGGACCTGCTGGGAATGGGGGGCGGGAATGGGATGCTGGATGCTGCTGTTGGGGGGCACAAAGGATCTGTACGATAAATAATCCCCAGATGGACAACTTGGAAGGTGACTTTGCTGGGAAATTGTCCTGACACACCTGACCCGTTTGTCACCTAGGCCACAAAGCACTTTGAAAGGAGACAATATTTCCTCAGATGCTCCACTGGGGGTCGGGGTGGGAGAGCAGGCACCATGGATGGTGCCCCCAGGCCTCATATTTGGCACATGGTCAGAGGTGGATCTCAGGGGTTGCAGACTGGGAAGGTCAGGCAAGGTGTTATGGGGTGGGGAGGAGGATGAGGTGAGCCAGGGAGTGGAGGTGCACATGTCTGGGGGTGGTAGTAAGAGATCAGTCAGAACAAAATGGAAACTTAGAAGAGCTGTGACTGGTCTGAGCATCAGTTCATCCCTCCAGGAAAGGTGGGATGCCAGGCCTCATGCCGATACAGCTTGGGAAGGTATGTGGTTTAGTGAGAAGGTAATCTTAGGGTTGAATAGATCGGCCCCTTACACTTCTTTGGACCTGAGCCATTAACCCTACATCATTGTGCCTCAGTTTCCTTCCCTGCACGACGAGGATGTTGACACTGTCTTTATTAGTGCTATGGGGATTAGAGGCAGAGTATGCATAGACTGCTCTCTCAGGGACTCTCCGCGATGTTGGCCTGCTTCCCAACATCACGCCAGAGAGGGTGCCACGGGTCTGTTCCAGGACCCGCCAGGCCCTCCTTACAACAAGGCGGGTTTTGCCAACACAGCATAAGATGCTGAGCACGACACAGTGCTGCCCAGCACCCCCACCACCACCGCCCCCCATCTCATCATCTCCAGGGCTGCTGCCAGAGGAGATGCATTTATTTGTATTTAATAAAATCCGGTCGTGTGGCAGTGTATGAATTACAGGGTAATGCAAAGGATGGCTACCAGATACATGTATATGCATGTGTGTGTGTGTATATACACGCGTGCACACGTTTACTGGGATTTTCAGGCTCACTGTGTTATTAATCTGATTCAGAGCCTGCAGCCGGTTTAATATATTAAGTGAAATGGCAAGTCTTTCTCCGTCTCCCCTCCTCCTGCTCCCTGCCTTCTGTCTGCTCTCCAGGACAACACCATGCATATGCCATATTCGATTCCATTTTGGTCCTGTTCTGATAAGCAGGAGATTAAATAATGAATGAGATTCCCATTAGCTCAATTTTTTTTTTTGGCATATTTCAGGCAACCTTTTCCCTTTTTAATTAAATCGGCTCGGTACCGCAGAATATTTTTACATTGATTTGGAAGAGAGGGATGTTTTTAAAGGCCTGGCCACCCTGACCTCCCCGTGTGTACCAAAACTTGTCCGGCACAGAGTATCCACGAGGGGAAGTGGCTGGGGTGCAGGTGGAGGGCAGAAAGTGAACGTGGTGAAGATCTGACCTCGGGCTCCCTCTATGTCCCCTCGCCTGCCGCCTGCCTCACTCCTCTCTCTCTCCTGTTCCAGGTCTGTGCTCTTAGACTAATGGGCTTGGAGAGACACGGAGCTCCTTTGTTTTTATTAGAAAGCAGGACTACTCATCGGGATGGTATCCCACCAAGATAAGACTTACACTGCAGGTGCCCGGCTTTGGGGAGCCTCCTGCACTGAGCTCAGGCAGCTGCCTTTCTCTCAGGTGGACCAAACCCAGCAGGACTGGACCCACACTCCACCCTTTCAAAGGACAGCCTGATGCACCCAGAGCCCAAGGTCCTGAGAATCTCACTCCTCACCACGCCCTGTCTACATAGGCGGCTGCTCTTCTGCCTGCTTTTTAATGGAAAAATAAAAAACGTGTTTTTTTCTGGGGTGTGGGGGCGGGGAGGTGGATATGAGAGGAGGGGCTTGGAGAGTCCACGTGGGTTTGGGAAATCCAGAGGCCTCATCACATGTCACTCTGTGACTCTCCCCTTGATCCAGAGGTGGAGGCTGGGTGTGGAAGACCCAAGCTCCAGACTCCTTTCCCTCTGGGCCCGTCTCAGGATTTCCCGGTCTCTTTACGGAGTCTCAGCAATGCATGAGGCAGTGTGCTAGTGACATGCAAACCATCTCAACAACACTTCAGGCAGGTGTCATCAGCATTCCCACTGAAGGGACCCTGGGGCTCAGCACCCGATCACCTGTTCACAGCTAACAAGTACAAATCTGGATTCAGGCTGCGGCCAAATCTGGGGCACACAACCTGTTCCCCTGATGCAGGCCTTGCTGGGGGTTCCCACAGTCTAGCCCTTCCCATGCCAGGTCCCCACTGCTTCCTGCTCCACGGTGCTGGGGTACCTCTGTGCCCTTCTCCGGCCCACACCCCTCAGCTCTGGGCTCAGCTGGGCTCAGCGAAGGCCTGGGTCTCTTGGCTGCGGTGAATGAATTGAGGGGTTGGGGCTGCACAGTGGAGGGGGACGAGGGGTGTC
>NW_006292687.1:6179324-6201824 GCF_000327345.1 Myotis davidii | reverse complement strand
TACAAACATTTCTTTCTTTCTTGTTGTATTGAAAGATATAGAAGATACCTTCCATTCTCGAGATGCTTGTAGTTTACTAGGAAGATGTTAAGTGAAAAACGGTATAAAAAAGGGCCAGAGTCCTCTGAGGAGGCCTTGCAGGAAGAGACAACAAGTCTGACTGTAGGATCAGGAAAGGTTTCATGAGTGAGGTGTTAGCTGAGCTGAGTCCAGAAGGCCAGATGGGTCAACTAGAGAAGGAAGAAGACCAGGAGGGGGTCCTTCCAGTGGTAGGCACCTGGAAGGCATGTTTAGAGAAGAGGGAACCATCTGGCTTGTCTGGCGTGCAGTGAACAAGTAGGGGGCAGGAGTGAAGAAAATCCAGCCCAACCACCTGTCATGGCCTAGAGCACGTTCTTCTCATTACCCCTAGGACAAAAGCAAGAGGGGGGGTGTCACCTCTCTTTCAGAGACAGGAAACTTGGTGCAGGATGGCTGAGTGTCTGGCTCAAAGTCACCCAGCAGGTGTGAGGCAAAGTAGGGACCACAACTCAAGACTGAGCTCCTCCACCTGGGGTCTTCTTCCCAAAGGTGAGACAAAGAGCCTGTCCTAAAAGTTTTCTTAAAAAGTCTTACTTTTTTAACTTCCAGAGCCGTGGGAAGGGGTCTGTGAGCACTTTGTTTCTATTACCTATTGAAATTTGACATAATGTCTGGCAGTTCCCCCTTAATATTCTGTTGTATATGGAGCCTGACGATTTCCACCATTGAATGTGACAGGTTGGGAAGATTAAAAAGAGGAGCTAAACTAGCAGCAGTTGGAGATGAGGAAAAGTAGCACATTTATGAATAATTTCAGCTGAATCCTCACAACACGACACTCCCTGGACAGAACACATTCATTATCTTATTCACCACGACTACTGCAATATTAGTGATTTGTTACCGAATCAATTATTAATTCATACAGGAGAACGGGGCTCTGTCACTTAACTCTTCTCTGAATGCTGGGCCCAGGGTGGGCCAGGGAGGAGGAAGAAGCCAGATTTAACCTTCATTCCCTTGTTTGGTCTCTTCTAGAGCATGGAAGGGTAGTTAAGGGTGGCGGCAAGTGGGTAAGAGGTCGGGTTAGGGGAATTGTGTCATGCCCCTCAAAGCTCTGGCTTGAAACCACAGACACTCAACACACCAGAGTAAAGCACAGCCCAGCAATCTGTAGGGACCAATTGAGGCCATGATCCATCCATCCATCCATCCATCCATCCATCCAATTTATTGCCTGCCATTTGAAGTGTCTGACTCGAATAATTTGCTCTTGCCTGTAATCCTCCCTCCTCCGACAACCTAAGCAAATCCTCTCAGTCAGAGCCCAGCTCAAGTGCTCCACCTCCAGGACCCTGTTTCTTCTGCCCTGGAATTCCCCAACCCTCAGCTTGAGGCAGATCCACACTTGATGTAACACAATTTTCATGTGAGTGCCTTGTCTCCTTAGCCTAAGATTCCTCAAAATATTTTGGGACCTGGTTTGTATCACCTGGTCTACTCTTTAAAAAGGATGATGCTAGAGCCCCACGGCACATACTGAATCAACTCTGGGGCTGGGGTCTTGGAACCAGCCTTTTAAAAGAGGACCCAGGGGCTCCTTGGGCGAACTGCTGAGACAGCCCGGGAGGCCCCTCTGTCTTTTAATGCATCAAGTCCAGGGTTGGGCCCTCAAGTAGCTGTGGGACTATGGGATCCAGCGTGTTAATGGACTGTGGCCTTTCCCTCTCTCTTCCTCCTTACTCCGCACGCACATCCCTTGTTGCACCTGTTCTGTGCTGAGGAGGCAGAAATACAGAGTTCTGAAATCAGAAAGACTCAGAACCAAGGCAGGTAGAAATGCAAGGGGCAGCAGCGTCTCCCTGGGGAATAGAGAGGAGAGGAGGAAGGGAGGAAAGAGAAGGAGAAAAAGGATAGATGGGGATGAGGAGGAATGGGAAGAGAAGAATGGGAGAAAATGAGTGAAAGAAAAATATTAAAGGAAGGAAGGAAGGAAGGAAGGAAGGAAGGAAGGAAAAAAGGAAGGAAGGAAGGACTAAAGGAAGAAACAGAAGATAAAAAAGCAGCCTCTTCCTGTCTCGTGAGGCCACTCTTAAACCCTGGTGAGCCCACGTGGTTCCTGCCTTCTCCGGGTCACTTATGGACAGAGAACCTGCGGACTGGGCTCCCGGGAGGAGGCAGGCAGTCTGGGAGCTTGTTGTGGGGGTGAACATGCCCATCCACAGGGATGGCTCATGATGAGTGGGGAGGAGAGCAGGCTGCTACCTCCAACCACTCCCTCCTCATGGCCATCTCCTTTACCGCCAAGAGGCCCAGAGACAAAGCCCTGGATTTCCCTGCGCTTCCATTCTCCTTGTCTGCCTACCTCTATCACCTGACCTGTGGGCAAGTCTCCTTTTCCCCAGGCTCAGGTCCCTCCCCACATCTTCCCAGGACCCTGCCCAAAACCACAGCAAACCCAGCGGAGACCTGAGGGCGGGTCCCACAGTTATCTAGTGAGCTGCTTCTTGCAATGTCAGTAGGGAAGGGTTACAGAGCCATCTTCACAGGGACCAAAATGCCCACTCTGATCCTAATCTTGGCCACCTCCAGACCCTGCCAACCCCACCCAATGTCCTGTGGCTGATGTCAGGCCCTCTGGGCATCCCATGTCCCTGCAGAGACTGCTCAGAGCTGAGACCCACAGAAGGGCGGGGTAAGAGATGTCACCCGATCACATGAGTTGTGTGGTTGATGATTTTTCTGCAGGATGGTCTGAAGAGTGTTTTGGGGACAATCAAGCCCCAACTTCCTTTTCTCTCTCTTTTTAAAAAATATATTTTATTGATTTTTTACAGAGAGGAAGAGAGAGAGATAGAGAGTCAGAAACATCGATGAGAGAGAAACATCGATCAGCTGCCTCCTGCACACCTCCCACTGGGGATGTGCCCGCAACCCAGGTACATGCCCTTGTCCGGAATCGAACCTGGGACCCTTCAGTCCGCAGGCCGGTGCTCTATCCACTGAGCCAAACCGGTTTTGGCTTCCTTTTCTCTTACACCTCAGTTCAAAACCTGGCACCTGTCCACGCCCTCAGTGTGCCTAATCACCTGGAAGCGCCACCAGAAAGAAACATCATGAAAATTCACCTCTCCTTCAGGGCCACATGGTCTGACCAAAGGCCCAAATTATGCCCCTTCCTGACCTCTCCTCTGTCCTCTCCCCATAGAGCAGAAACGCAGAATATAACCATGTAATTCGGGAAGATGAGCAGCCCCAGTGCCCAGCTCTGCTGGTGGTAATTACTGCTGGATACACAAACCAGAGGGGAGCTCCGTCGAAAATCTTATCACTATGCTGTGCGGAGTTTCCACTTTGGTCAAGTGTGGGCAGGTCTCATTCACATGGTGTCGTGAACCCTGAGCACTTGGCCCGGCCCATCCTGGCTGCACACTCTGAGCGGCTCTGCTCTTTCCTCCTCGGGACCACCAGCTCTCTGAGCTCCAAGTGCAGTTCCAGTTCTTCCCCCACCACAATCTCTTTGAGTCATAGAATTTTCAAAGCGAAAGAGATGTTGAAGACCATCGACCCCAACGCTGGGAAGAGCAGCAAAGGGTGGGCTCTGCTCAACTCCTCTGGGTGGCTCTTGGCCTCCCTTACATTTTCCTCATTTCCAAAACTGAATGTGGGATAACATATATTCTACCTGTCTCATAGGGTTTCTGTGAGGATTAAAAAAAAAATCGCAAAGCACCCCTCAAACAGGAAGAAGGCCATTTGAGATAAGTAATGGCCGTAGAGATTCAGTAGCTTGCCCAAGGCACACAGCTTCTCCCGTCATTGAGCAGGTGCCCGCTTTAGTGAGCACCAGGCCTTCTGAGCAAAGGGTAGGTGCACTTGACAATTCCTTCTGGAAGGCTCTGCTGGCTTTTCATGCTAACCTCATGTCTAGCATAGAGCTGGTGCACGAAGAGCAGAGGGGAGGGTGGAGGGGACCTGCTGGATCCTTTGACAGGGGCCTGGCAGTGAGCTCCTGGGGTGCAGGGCCCCGTGGTCCCCCAGCGTGGGCACTGTCCTATTCCTTTCATTGCCTCAGCCCCTAGTGCAGGGCTAGCACCGGGAGGGGCTCAGTCAATGTGATGGAACATATAGGCTAATTGCTAATCAATATTGGTTTTACTTTCCTGTGTCTGAGCACATGGGTTTACAAATAAATTGCACCTTTAAGTGATGAAGCTGCATTTCTTTACAATGATCCCAGAAGTATCTCCATGGTTGAAACTCAAGAGAGATGTACTGGGGAGGGGGTTAGTCCCTCTGGAATGTTCTCCTTGGGGAACCACAGCCACCCTGTGAATCAGGAGAAGAGGCCGGGGAGAAGGGGCCAGGCTAAGGTCCGTGACCTCAGAGAAACCTCCTACCCGGGGCCCCTGCCTCTGAGCTGCCTGGAGTTAGAATGGGGGCCAAGCCTGAGAAGGATTCACTGAATCCTGGGAGACTCTGAAGCCCCCATCCCACCCTTCCTCGGGGGGAGGAGTTAGGGAGAGGGACCTTGGGGTACCCACTGGTCAGATGCCCAAGGAGCTGCCTCAGGGTGCAGTCCAGGTGGAGAGTTGGCCGAGGCCTGGAACAAGTAGGTAGGTTCCACCCCTGCCAGTCAGGAAGTCAGTGGGCCATCCTCTCCCTGAGGGCGGAGCTGGGGGAGGGGAGACAATGAAACCCTCAGACACAACAATAGAGGACTCCTGGGAAGACAAGGGTCCATCCTATATGGGGAAGGTCCCTACAGGATGGTTTTAAGGATAAAGAGAGCAACAGTCCTGCTGGGGTTCTGGCCCACCTGCTCCTCCTCTTGAACCCCTGGGCCTGAGGCATGGCGGGTTTACAGTAAGGATTCCGGGGCCGAATCAGCTCTGTGGTGGTGCAGGGTCCCCAGGAGGGGCGTCCTCTGTAACTCAGGGCTTCTTGCAGCTGCACCTGGGGCTCATGTGAGCCATCTGCTCCTCTGACCCAGAATCACAGTGACCCAGCAGCCTGCCCCTGCCGGGAGGAGAGGGAAGGGCTTGGGGTGGGTGAGTGGGAGGGCAGACTGAAGGCATCCTAGTCCTGCCCTTGCTAAAAGAGGCTGCCGGAGTGAGGGGACACTGGCCCTCAGATGGGGAGCTGCCCAGTTAATTCCAGGCCAGCCTCCATTGCCGTCCAGCCCCTGTTGCCAGCTGGGAGCAGAGTGAGACTGTGTGGCCTCACAGTTAGGGATGGAGATCAAAATCCTGGCTCCATTCTCACTGGCCATGTGACTCTGGGCAGCTGCTTCACCTCTGGGCACCTCAGTTTCCTTACCAATCAAAGGGATGAGGGCACCTCGCCCCCGGGGCTGTTAGGAGTGAATGGAGAGTGAGTGTGCCAGCTGAGCATGAGGAAGGCTGCAGGGACGGGAGCCCTCAGGGAAGGCTTGTGTGGGAGGTGGGACTCCAGCTGGAAGGCGAGAGGGAAGTGCCTGGAGCTGTGTGAGCGAGGTGTAGGGGAGGGGCAGCGCTGGAAGCACTGCGGGTGCTATGTCCCCCACCCCTGCCCCACACCCTGGGCCCCGTGAAGATGACCTGGAGATGCTCTGTCCAGCAGGACATGGGGAAGGGTGCAGGGTCCCCAGCTCCTGGCAGAGAGCAGGGACAATGCTGTTCCCTGAACATGAGGGCTGGGCCTGCCTGGTGGTATAATTGCTTCAGCCAACAGGTAGGAGCTTCTTGATCCCCATGTAGGGAACTTCCTGAGCACAAACCGCCAGCCAGGTGCACCCACCACTGACCATGAAAAGTACTCTCCAGCACCTACACTGACCCAGGCTCCCATCTCCCAGGGCTCTGCCTGCCTCTATCTCAACCTCTGGAGGCCCCGCCTCTCCCCAGTGAGAGCCCCATGCCCTGCCCTTTGCCCAGTTCGGCTCCTACAAGTAAGGACATGGTTTGAACCCAGGATACCCCAAGTCTCCTTAGCCAAGGACTCCCTCTCCCAACTCATCCTTTTCTTCTTTCTTTTTTTTTTTTAATGATTGGATGTGCATTTAAAAAAATAATTCTAAATTGATAGAGAGAGAGAGAGAGAGAGAGAGAGAGAGAGAAGGGGAATAAGGGAGAGGAAGAGAAGGAAAGAGAGAGAAACATCGACTGGCTGCCTCCTATGTGCCCCACACTGGAGAATCGAGCCAGGAACCGAACCTGCGACCTCTTGGGGCACAGGATGACACTCAACAACTGAGCCACACCAGCCAGGGCTCTTTTCTCATCATCTGATCCAAGTGTAGAGTCTGCTGGATCTTTGGTCCTGACCCTCCTACCTCTAACCCCATCTTCTCCCTCCCAGCCCTCTCAGGCCCACCTTCATTCTATGAAGAGTTCCCCAGCCTGAGCCAGGGTCAGGGCAGGGATCTCCCTGGGTCCCCAGTTTGTAGAGGTGAGAACTAAGCTCAGAGGATTGAGCAGGAAGTGTAACCGGCAAGGCTGTCACCAGAGCTCAGGCCTCCACTCCCAGGCCGAAGCTCTCCGCTCTGCCCACCTTCTTTTCTTCCCTGGGCTCTGGTTGGCCAGCCTCCGGGGCTTCTTAAACACAGGGCCTCATCACAGGGCCCACACAAAGCGTTCGTCTCTAAGCACGTCAGCACATCCACCTCTGCCTGTGATGGAGGAGGCAGCCCCTGGAGCCCAACCCGAATGTTCCTGCTCTGATTAATGGCCACCCCCGGCTCTCCATTGTGTCATGTGTGTGAGTCATGTCTCCCCGGCCAGACAGGGGCCTGGCCGCCTGCCGCCATGGCCACGCACTCCCTCCTCCAGAGTCCCCATAGCCTCAGTGCACAGTGGGGACCCAGGGGGACATACTGACCAATAGGTGGCTTGGAGACTCAGGTGTGAGCATGACTGAGGCCGACCTCTGCTCTGTCTGTAGAGAAAGGGGCTCAGGGAGCAAATGAACCCTCAGGCCAACCTGGACAGTCATGTGCAGCCTATGCAATGTGAGCCGGGAGACGCCTGATGTGAAGGTAAGCCTTCCACAGTCAGCGTGGATGAGCACGGCCTCATTCTCTCCGGGAAGGCAATCCTCACACCCCCTCCTGTCCCCCACGCTGGCGTCTTTTTAGAAAGTGGCAGAGTGTGAGCAAACACGGAGAAAAGATATTCCTGGGTCCTCGCCTTGGGGAATTCTCACTTTCAAAAGCCAGTCCTTCGCATCTAACTCCAAGCCTTCTGCTGCAGAAATGCCATTCAGTTGCCACGCTGTGGGCAACAAATTGCTACCATGAGAAAGGTGGGGAAACTGAGTTTAGGGGTCAGGGGATGTCTCCAAGATCCCAGACAAGGTTAGGGCCTGAGCAGCATCCCTTTGTCCATCTGTGAGTGAAGCAGGTGGGGAGGGAAGGCAGCCTGCCCGCCGCTGGGATGGCCAGGCAGTGGCAAACCTGGTGGCCCATTAGGAAAACCCCCACCTTTTCCCTGCTCCACCTGGGCGGCCTATGAAACAAGCACAATATTTACCAGGAGAAAAAATAAGCTTCTTGGTCCCCAAAGCCCCCTTCACTCAGACTCCTGTACTTTTGATTCCAAGCCCCTGCCCTTAGTAAGTGCACGACCAACAGGAAGTCACCCCTGGAGGGCCAGGAGTGAGTGAGGGGAGACTGAGGCCTGGAGGAGGGAGCCGCTGAACCTGAAGAAAGGGAGAGGGAATGCGTGTCTGATGCGTGGGGGGCGGGCGAGTGCGAGTGTGAGTGTGTGACTGTGCCTGGGCATGCGCATGAGCGTGAGTGAGAGCCTTGTGTCTGGGGATGCTGCCTTTGACAACTGCCCTGGTTACACTCATCCCACAATGACGCCTGCCATGAAGCCTGCCATGTTTTGCCATGGAAACCGTACAGAGACCACCCCCGCACCTGATTTTCTCAATGGACAGCCTCCTAAGTCATCCCTTGCTTTAGTTCTCCAGAGGAAATGACCCACAAATGCTCCTGCTCCTCCCAGCTTCTGCCATGAGCACTGCCCTGGCCTCTGCTCGGCAATTCACAGGTAGCCCAGTGCCCGTCCTGCTGCCTCCTGTTCCCCAGCTGCTTTCTCTGCCACTCCATAGGGCGGGGGAGGCTGCAGGAGCGGCGGTGCACCCAGGAAATACCCTGCTACAGTGCTGGGAGCTCCAGAAGGTGAGCGGGGGTTGGGGGAGGCTGAGGCAGCAGACACGAGGCGGCGGTGGTGGGGCGCTCCTGGCTCATCCAGGGCTGACTGGGCTGGGAGGAGCTTTCTGTGCAATAAATGGGGCTTCGGCTAGGAGTCCTCAGGTCTCGTGTGGTACTGACTCGAGGCTGGCTTTCACAGGGAAGGGAGTCCCTCTGGGGTCAGAATGGGGTGGGAAGGCTGCCTGGAAGAGGTGGGGCTGAAGGCAGGTCTGCAGGTGAGTTAAGAGACATTGTTGGAGAAAGATGGGCTGAGTCTGGCACCCTTGGTCTCCTTCCTGGCAGAGAGCCGGGTGGCTGCCTCCTTACTCTCCCTGCGTGGCTGGCACAAGCTTCCCTGGAGCGGTGTTCTCATTTCCTTCCACGCCCCAGCCCCAGGGGCAAATGCAGGGATGGGCGGTGGGTGAAGCAGTGGAGGTGCCCAAAGTCCCAGCAAGAACCATGGCCTTGGGCTCCCGAGGCCATCCCTCTCCCACATCCCCACTCCCTATGGAAGAGGGGAGGGGGGCTGCCTGCCCTACCTTCTCCTTGTCTCCACTACAACTTTCAGGAGCTTCAAGGAGACTGGCCATGGCCAAGACGCACACAGATATCTCCCTGGGGTTCATCATGCTACCTCTCCTGGCCCCCTACAAGTGTGGATCCCTGCCCAGATGCCAGACTGGTTGTATGTCATGTCCACCTCTGTGAACATGGCTGGAGGGGTGGAAGGCACACTGGCAGTTACAAACAAAGGCCCCTGGAGTTGGCACAGGACACAGCCCCTGCCCTGGGGCAAATGCAGTCCCGTCTCTGGCTCTGCGCCTGACCCCCCCAATAGCAGAGGATGGCACCTCAGCTCCCAGCTGGAGGTACCCCCCAGGCACAGGTCCTCTCCTGGCTGCCAGGCCACCTCTTCTTCCCACTCCTGAATCCAGCTCCCTGGCTCTCCCACAGGAGAACTGTGATGCATGCTACCAGGCAACCACCCCGACCGCCATTTTCAGTGTCCCCAGAAGAGGGGAGTGGACAGAGAACTGAGCAGGAGGTGGACTACCTGGGACATCTGTCCTCTGTCTGCCACAGACACTCAGGTGATGAGGAGAAGTCTGCCTTTCTAGCCCCCAGCTCTGGTCCTGGGGTTTGGTGGTGGGTTGGTGAGCTGGGCGGGCCCAAGGGCTAGAGGGGGTCAGACTGTCTAGTGACAGAGCCTGAAAGAGGGCCTCACTGGTGATCACAGGGGCCAAGTCATGGGAGAGCCCTGGAGGAAGCCGCATTAGCCCCAAAGCAAATGCAGAACAGTGAGAGGGACCATGGCCTCTTCTGATTGGGCCAAGCAAGGGCGGGCTTGATGGTTTCTAGGGCGTCCTCCTTCTTCCTCCTTCAGAGAGGCCTGGACCTCCCAGCTCAGGCGCGGGGAGGGCAGCCTTGGGGGGTCCTGTTTCCTTAGGACTCTCATCAGGACACGTGGGAACACTTCGCCAGGCCACACTGTGTCGCCGCCCTGTGCGGTTTGCTGCACATTAAATTCATTATTTTACCAGGTCAATGGCTCTGACAGATATTCATTTGTGGGAGATGAGCACGGCTGTTTCTTTAATCCCCGTGGATTACTCGGCTCTGCCAGAAAGCAAAGTGATACTAGCAACTTGAAGAGACTTTAATCCCAATCACTCCAGACTGTTTACAAGGAGGGTGAGAACCCTGCCCGAGTGGAGCCCAGTGCCACCTCCCAACCTCTCCCAGCCTTGCCCGCGCTGCCTCCCGGAGGCTGGGCCCTGGCAGGCTGGCAGCAGCAGGGACACGGACAGACATACAGACGGGGAAGCTGGGGCCCTGGGTGAAGCTGAGTCCCAGAGGCTAGTGCACGTCCTGGCGGAGGCCTGGGGAAGATCCTGGTCAAGACGCTGGTCTCGCCTCCTCCAGCCCAAATGGCTGTGCAGGATCACGGGCCAGGGAGGGAGGCGGGGTCCCAGGGTGGCATCCTGAACACATTATGTCTCTTTAAAGGTCTCAGTAGCCGAGGTGGGAAAGAGCACAGGGCAGAGGGGATTTCCTCCCCTCTTCAGTGGCAGACTCCCCATTAACTCCCCAAACCCACCCCTCCCAGGGCCACATGGTGCTCTGTGGCTGGCACACAACCTTCACGGAGCAGCTCATGTCCCCAGCTGGGCCCCTCTAGGGAGCTGGTGCCACTCACAGTCGCCTCCCCGTTGAACAAAAGCTGACCTGGGCCTTTCCCGCTCTGCTTTTCAGAGGCTGGGCCTGACCTTGGAGGCGTCCAGGGGATGTTCCATCTCCTGCTCCGTTCTCTGTCCACTCCCCGCTTCTCCCTCCCTGTAGCTCCTCTCCTGCCAGTGGCTCACTCCCTGTGCAGACATCACTCTCTTAGCTGGGCCTTCAAGGGTCTCCTGCCTTCTCAAGGCCCCAGTGACCAGCTCCAGCTGCCATTCTTGAGCCCTTCCTCAGCTCTGGGCGTCTCCCCCCGGGCACTGAAGGGAGAGAAGAGGACCCCAGACCCCATCCTACAGGGGAGTCATGTGACAAAGACCTGCTGTGCAGTGCCTTGCCTTTCTCCCGGGCTCCCAACACATGCACAGACAGACACACCCTACTCAGCCTCACTTCCCCTGGGGAAAATGCCCAGTGTGTGTGTTTGTGTGTGTGTGTGGGGGCGGGGGGGGGGGGAGTGTGCGCCTGCGCATGCTCACGCATGTCTGTGTGCACCTGTTGTATGTGTGGCTTCATTTACCTGTGAGGGTGTCCATCCATGTTCTGGGGGCAGTGGCTACCTGTCCAGTGCACAAGTAATTAATTGGTGGGTGATAAAGCAATTAGCCCCAGAGCTTTCCAAAATAATGAATGAGGGTCCTGTAGATGTCAATATTTGAAAATACTAATTTAAGGCCTATTAGCTGAAACAAATTTTAATTAAACAGGGAATAATCAGGGTGATGAGAGGAAAATAAAAGCTCGGGCCGGTAGCCGAGTCTTGGTGAATGCAGAGTGAGGGGAGGTGAGACGGTGTGGGTCTGGAGCTGGGGACTGGCCAGTCGCTACTTGGATCCTGAGCCAGCCTGGGCAGGGGAAGGGTAAACAAGGTGATGTCACATTTCCGAGCTGGGTCAGTCTCCTCGCCAGGAGAGAGAAAGGAGGGCCTAGGGCTGTTCCCAGGCAGACTCCTGACTGTGAGGAAGAAGGTGCGGGGAAGCAGCTAAGCAGAGCGTTTTCTCTGTGAGTGCATCGGTGGGGCGTGGCTGTGTTTCCCAGGGTGCGTAGGAGGTGTCACCCACAGTAGCTGGGACAATGCTCACATCCAAAGGAGCTGGGCAGACTCCAGCCCAGCTGATGGACACAAAGCCTTCGGCAGGACTGGTTTTTGTTTTCCCAGACAGAGTCATCTAATTCCCTAAAGTCTCCGCTTTGCATAAAGTTTAAATCTGCCCTCCAAGAAAGATCTGCTGTCAGCGGGGTTATGTGGGACAGAGGACCAGGCCACATGGGTGGTGATCCCCTGAGTATCTGCTGGAGATGCTACTCCCAACCCTGCGTCGGGAACCTCAACCCGACAGTACGCTTTCTTAGGGAGCACATGCATTCACGTTCCCACTCCCACCTCTGGTCATCCTTCTCTTGGGAGGACAGTACCATGAGGGTGTGTGTGCGCATGTGTGCCAGTGTGCCTGCAGTTGTGTGCCTGTGTGTCTGTGTCCACATGCATCTATCCGTATGTTTCAGCAAATAGATCTGTGTGTCTCTGTGTGTCTACATGCATGTTTGAATGTGTCTGTGTACATCTGCTGTGTGTGTATGTTGGGGTCCTGGAATTTCCAAGCAGGCGGTGCCACCCCACAGGACCGCTCTCCACTCTCTTCCTAGGGCAGCTCTAGCAGGCAGGCAGGAACTTCCGCCCGCACCTCTTTGTTCCGTTGTTTATTTATAACCCACTGCATTCCGCCAACGATGGAGGTGGAGATCTTGCTTAGCCTGGGGCTCCCCTCTGGCATCCTCTAAGGCTCACTTCAGGAACCCAGAACGACCTCATCTGCTTTTTAGACTGAACTCTGTTGAAGACACCACACTTGGGGCACATCTTCCCCCCCCCATCTGAATCAGCACCCACCTGCAGCTCCTGCTTCCCACTTAGGTTCCAGCATTGCTGCTCAGCCCCTGTGTCTCCCAACTCTAAACCCCAAAGCCCAGGCCAGCTGGTTCCTCCTGAGAATGTGCTTTCCCCTGGGGCACCTCCTCCTTCACATCTCCCTCCAGGACCGTGGCCTTTATGTCCACTCCCCTCTGGCCACGCCTCACAGGAGGTGGACTTTGACTCTGCCCCCTGCCCCCAGCCACCTGGCCTCAGCTTCAGCTTGCCCTGTGGGCAGAGACCACATGGCCTCCTGCCAGGCCTCTGGCCGCCACGCCCCCCCCCTCACTTTGCATCCAAGCATGGGGCTCGGGACCCCATGCATTCAGTCAATGCTGCTGGAATTGAAAGTTGCATAATAACCTGGGGCCCCTTGGAAACTTTTCATCTCAACACGGAGACTGATTAAATAGCAACAAAAATAAATTATGTATACACAGGGCTGTAAAAGCACCCAGAGACGGCAGACTTGGGGTCTGTGCCTCATATAAATGCAAATACTGTAATAGCATTGCAGTGGGTCCCCTCTGCCGCCCGGCGCACACCTGGGGCGGGGAGGCTCAGAGCCAGGGAGGATGGTGTATATTACAGCAGAGAACAAGCTCGAACCCGCTGCGGCTTTAAATAACACCCAAACCCCCACCTGGTGCAGGAACTGACCCTGGATGCTATGGTTTAGGGCCTAGTTTGCACACAAAAGGCTACAGAAGCAGTGTGTGCATCTAGAGTCTGCTGGCAGGTGGGGAGGGTTCCAGAAGGGGCGGGTGGGGTGATATAGGAGAAGCACTGAGCAGGGAGTGTCTCCTGGTCTTGGTCCCCCTAATGGATAGGGAGGGGTGTCACGCCTCCTGCAAGGGGTGCCCCTCCTAGGATGCCAGGCCCACGCTGCTCCCCTCTTGGCCCCAACCCCAGGGAGGTGCTTGTTGCCTCTCCTCACCCCCAGGGATCTCACAGGGCCCTCACAGCAGCAGCTCTCACTTGGTCTGAAGGTCGGGGCAGGAGCTTTTTATAACTGCAGGTGTCTCAGGATAAAGCGCCCCGCCCAATACCCACACCCTCCATGGCCTGCTTCCTCCCTCAACCCTGGCTCTGGGGACACATCCCTGAGCTTGGTAGCTGAGGCCTGTTCCGCTGGGTGTGGCCGGGGTTCTGGGAGGAGTAAAGAAAGGAGAAGGCTTCCTGGGTGAGCTGTGTGCCAGGACCCCCTCGTGCTGAGCCTGGGACAGCTCTCCCCACTGTACCTTATTCATCACCTGCTCACTCTTTGGCATACAGTGGGCACCAGGTGAAAGGTTGCCAATTCATTCATTAAAAAGCCATTAGGTTTCTTTTCCTGAAAGGCTATTGTCTTCTTACTTTCTGTTGTTCTGTTATGCAGCCTCTCCCTCTCCCCCTTAAGTTATGTGAAACCTCTGTAAACCTCACAATAAGCTTAACGTATCAAGTTCCCTGGCAGGTGAGCGGAGCACTCTGTGCCTTTCTAAGTGCAGCCTTATTAATTCTCTCATCTCAACCTCCCAACACATCGCAGGCTGTCCGGGCAGGTACCATCATGCCCAATGTACAGATGGGGAAACTGAGGTCCCAGGAGGCGGCTTGTGCATGCTTGCATAATTAGGCCTCCTGAGTCCTAGGCTTCTGTTCTGTGGAAAAGCTGCCCCACCTTGAACATGTAATTTTCCACTGACTGCAAGGAATGAGGGCATAAAGGGCCCCCATCTATTGCTGTGTCCAGGCCAGGAGGCAAGGAGGCTGGGAGACCAGGCAGGTTGCCTTGAGTCCCATCTGGTCCTCTCTTTGGGTCCACCCCCCCCCCGCCAGTCCCCCACCTTCAGCTCACAGAGGCTGAGGAACAGTCAGCTCTGTAGGACACTGGCCGTCAGTGGACACCGCCTTCTCATCTGAGCATCACATTTCAGATGGGGGGCTGTTGTGAGGGTCACCGGACAGTCTATGGACGCAGCCTCCAGCGTCCCCCTGACTGGTCCCATCCCAGGAGGGCCTCCCCGCCCCCTGCACACCCCATTTAGGCACAGAGTGGGGAGCTGGGAGGTGGGTGGGGGAGAGGGTGTTTGTTCTTCTGCAACTTATCTGAAAAGTCCAAATTAGAGAAACAAGAGAACAAATAAGAAATAATGGCAGGCTACCCCGTCCTCCAACTTTATAAACAACAGCAAACCAAGGGCAGTGAGGGCTGCCTGTGATGCTGGCCAAGGAGATGGGGCAGGGGGACCGGACGAGCTGTAAGATGTTACATTCCGAATGGAAAGTGCAGGAGAAGGCAGCCCTCTCACTCACAGGGTTTGGTAAAAATGTCTGCACAGAGTGTCTCCATGGTCAGTGTCACATGAGAATGAGGGGCCACTTACATGTGATGCTTTAAGGTTAGCGGCATTATTCAGGGCGGGCACCTGGGCGGCTCCTGGAACGCCCTTGGAGGACAGCTCCCAGGATGCCTGCTTGTGTGGCGTCCCCACCTTCATGAGCCCCCCACGGAGAGACCGGCTCTGCTGCCCCTGAAACACAGCCAGTGCCTCCCATTCACTGCTTCAGGCCTCCCCATCATTCTCTTGTTATAGGAAGTCTTCTTGGATCAGCCTCCTGCCTCTAATGCGTTTCTTACTATGTCCTCTCAGCACCTTCAGAGTCTCCATAGTTTATGTTCTTTTGATTTGCTCCTGGTTTGCAGTGAGCTTGCACGTAGTGCCAACAGCCTTTCCAATACCCGGCTCCCGTCCCAGTCCTGGGAGATACAACACAGGGATTCTATTGCCATACACACATCTTCCAATACTTTCTAAAACCAGGTAACAGAGTGGGTGAGTGGGTGAGTCCCTGCTGGAGGTGAGGAGAGATGTAGGGTGTGGTTGGGATGCATCCTGGGCGGGGGGTGCCGCTCCCCTACCTTTCCATGGTCAGTGTTTCCTGAGCTCATCTCTCCCTAAGAAGCAGCTGTGCTCACAGGAATCCGAGAGCCAGAGGGGCTTAAGGGATTATCAGGCCCAGCCTCTTCTTGCTATTGGTCAGGGTGGGGAACATTTTTTCTGCCAAGGGCCATTTGGATATTTATAACATCATTCACTTAATATAATTAAGTTAATAGACATTTATGTTGCTATGAAAAAAGCTCCTAGATTTATTGAATTTTGAGTCCCACCTGCAGTTGCCTTCTCAGGGCCAGACCAAATGATTTCGAGGGCCTTCGATGGCCCATGGGCCGGATATTCCCGCGCTCCTAAATACGTAAAGAGAGTAAGGGTCTCCCCAGGGAAGGAGCCACTCCAGGCCACCCTGCATGGGACAAGACCTAGACACGGTGTGGCCTGTGTCCCGTGCCCTGATCTTGCCAACACAAAGTAGCGGTCGGTGCTCTCTCTTCTGTGGGGGCCATGTTTCTACTGCCCTGGCCCCAGATTAGACTGAGCGCTGCCTGAGGCCGATCACACCTGCTCCTCTGCCCGTGGCCCTAGCGTGTCCAGTGGAGCACAGAGCACACAGTTGACAACTAACAGTGCCATGAACATCAGAGCCATTTTTGCTCAAACCTTCGGTCTTGGAAATGACCTTACAAAGCCATGTTATGGCCACAATTATCACTGTCTAGGAAACATCTAGGAAGCACTGGCCATCCCTGGAATGGGCCGCCAGGCAATGGGAGTTCCCTGTTGAAAGGTGGGTGCAAGCAACGACCGGGTGACCGCTTATGCGAAGTGCCGGGGAGAGGATGCCAAGGGTGGAAGCCCAGAGCAGGAAAAATGGGCACCTTATTCCTTCGCTGCCTCTTGTCTTCCCTGGAGGTGGCAGCTTGTGTTGGTGGTGGTGAGGATGCAGATTTTTGGACCACTTCCTCCAAAACTCTGGGGTCTATAGGGGGGGAAACTCCAGGGGGATGTGGGGAGGGTTCACAGCAGACCCTACCCTACTTTAATGGTTCCCACCTCTCCCAGCCCTGGTCGGGCTTCCCTTGGGCCCACTCTGGGAGCTGGGGTTGGGGGGTGGTGCTGCCCCTCAACGTATTCCACAATTTAGGACTCAGACCTTTAGCATCCTGGCTGCCTGTGAACAAACCCCCTTTGAGCTGATCTGAGACGATGGGAATTGCTCCAGCTGAACTATCCCTGGGAGAAGAAGGTGACATGCAGAGGCCACTTGGGTAGGCACCCCCTCTTTCCAGTCACCGCAGCTCCCCACCGCCTCTTGTCTGGTCTCAGCTCCCTGGACCACTGATTCTTTCTCTCTTAGGAAGAGCTCCCATCCTTAGTTTTTCTTGCAGAGCTGAGATAACTTACAGCTTTTGAACTTAACAAATGAGCAAACTCTTCTCAGCTCCGGATCCCAGCAACACCCCCTTGCCTGGGTACTTTCTCTGCGGTGACTCATCACTCAGGTGCCCCCTGAGCCCCATCCTTACTGTACGCATACCAAGTCCCAGCTCCCATGGGGTTCCCAGCCAGAGCCTTTGGTTTAGCCTCAATGGTGGCCACCCTGGTTCCCCACCTGCTAGTCCATCTTAGTGTGTCTTCCCGAGGGGCAGACCCAGGGGACCCCAACTCCCAGGCAGAGCCCCGCCTCCACAAGAGAGCCTGCAGGAGGGGAGAAACTAGTGGGTGTGAGGAAACAGAACCCGAGGGGAAGGGAATGGTGTGCTAGGTCACAGAGTGGAGGGGCGGTGGGCAGGTGGGGTGCTCTGGGAGCCCCAAGCTATAGCCCACTTGCCTCTCTCTCCCCTGTCCCCTGGGCTGGGGCAGGTGGGAGGTCTGAGCTGGAGGCAGCAGGAGTGACTTCACATTTTTGTTGCTAGCGTTGCTCGGCTGAAAATAGTCCTCTCCTGGGCAGGCCGGCTCCGGGTGTGAAAACTCGCTCCCAGGGAGCAGCAAGAACCAGCAGCGAGAAAGACGAACCACAGGCCTTTGCCAGCTTAGCTGAAGAACACAGGCATCGCCTCAACCCCGCTGACCGCTCACTGTGTAAGACGGGAGAACCGCAGACTCACCCGGCCCAGCTCAGCGCAAATGAAATGCTCCCACGTTCAGAGCCACATCTGTACCACCTCGTTTCCAGAGGTCTTCCTGCCGCCAGCACTGTGCTAAAAGTTGCACACCTTGTAGCATCTAATCCTCCAGTCACTCTGGATGCAGGTGGTCAGCACCCTCAGTTTATAGATGTGGAAACGGAGGCTCAGAGAAGTTACTTAGGTTTCCCGAGGTCACACCGCAAGTCAGTGAGGTCTGGAGCCAGGGCTGTTTGACCCCGGCCCTCAGGGGAACATTCTCTTATCCCCATTGAATCGCTGGGCCACCCAGCAGGTCCCCAGCAAACACTTCAGGCTATTAACGGTCTCCAGTTCTCATCCCTTACCTCCCAGGCTGCTGCCTGCTTCCTCCTCAGGACAGTGATATGAGAAACCGTGTTCCTGGTGCCCCTTAGGGCGGCAATTTTCAACCGGTGTGCTGCAAGGATTTTTAAAAAAACGCAATACCTGACTGACTAAAAGGGGCACTGACCTCTTTTCCCTTAGACTCTAAGGCTTAGATCATCAACAATAGCCAGCCCGTGTGAATGAATCAAAATTATACCAATTTTTTTTGGTCAGATTGGCAAAAGATATATTGTTTGGTGTGAGGCAGAATTTTAGTAATTAGTTTATGTGTGCCATGGATGAAAAGGTTGAGAATGGCTGCCTTAGGAGATGGTTAGGAAGGGAGGCACCCACCTGCAGCTTGGGGGGAGTTCCTGGGCTAGAAAGAGCAGGCACTTCCCCTCTCTGCCCAGGGGCCAGGCATCTAAGTGTCTGTGTCAGCGTGATCGCCGGTCACTTTGTCTATTCCCAGCACGATCCCCAACCTTCATTTCCACCCTAAAGTACACCAGATAATTAAGTCTCTCTCAGGCCTCCTCAGTATAATGCAGATTAATTTATTATTTAAATCTGAATAGGATATTAGCTCATTGTCTTAATAGTTCTGATAAATGCTTGGGGGGCATGGGATGGAAATCCTCACACATGCCCCCTCCCCAGGCAGCACAGAAAGACCCCACAGGCCTGGGGAGCAGCTGGTGGAGTGTGTGCATGCCATGGGGGTGGGGGTCTGCGCTGGGGACCCCAGGGTGCACAGGTGGGGGTGAGCATGTGTGCTCTCTGCAGGTCCTAGAACTGGCTCTCACAGGGCGGACCCCAGCTCCTGCCCAGGAAAGAAAGAAGGGAAAGGAGGGGAAAGCAGAACAGAGGATTTTCTCAAGCTGGAGGCTTGGGGAGTCGGGGGAGGCCCTCCTTCCTCCTTTCAGGATAGGGCGAGGGCTCTGGGGCCAATTTCTGAGTGTCAACAGACATGACTATGTGGTCTGAGAGCTGTGAACATCTCGGCACCTGTCTGCGCTTCTCAGAAATGGTTTGGGATGAAGACATCCTCACCAAATGATCCAGTGAAGGCTTTCAGTGGAGTTGGTGTGGGAAAGGTCCCATGGAAACTAGGGGCAGGGTGCAAACTGTCTTGACTTTGCCAATGCTCTGTCTCCCGCCCCCTCCCCCCATCATATGTCCCAGGGAACCACCTCCTCCCCCATAAACGACCTCTGGGGAGGACCCTCAGGTAGGCTTCAGGGCTTGTCCTTGCTGCTTCTGTCTCCTACAGAAATATCCTCTCCACCCCCTGATCTCTACAGGCAGCAGCAGGGATGATAAGACCCTGATATCCACAGGAGGGCACTGGCCGGGAGGGAGCTGTGGACCTTCCTCTTAAGCACCTCTGCTGTGTCCCCTGAGTCTGGTATGTTGAAGTGCTAACCCCCAATGTGATGGTAGTAGGCAGTGGGACCTTTGGGGGGTGATTAGCTTTAGATGAGGTGAGGAGGGTGGGGCCCCATCATGGGGTTAGTGCCCTATCAGAAGAGGAAGAGACCAGAGCTCCATCCCTCTCCACCATGTGAGAGCACATGAGAAGGCAGCCACCTGCAGCTAGGAAGTGGGCTCTCACCAGCACCAGAATCTGCCAGCACCTTGATATTGGACTTCCCAGCCTCCAGAACCATGAACAATCAATGTCTTTTGTTGAAGACATTGGTGGTATTTCATTGTGGCAGTTTGAGCTAAAAGCCTCGAGAGAGACAGAGCAGCCCCAATGCAGAGCATGGTGGTCACAGAACAGTGATGTGACTGGTGTCCAGGTGCCGGTGTTACCCATTGGCACGCGGACTGAGTGTCCATGGTGGGGTGCTTGGCCAGGTGGGCGGGGCGCAGAGAGGGCTGCCATGTCCTATGCTCGGGGCACAGGTGGAGTAGAAGGCATGTCTATACAGATAAATGTAGCTCAAGCAGTTGCCCTGATGGACGAGGAAACTGAGGCCAGAGAGGTCACGGCTGGTGGGGGGAGTGGCAGCCTACCTCTCGATGCCCTGTGCCTCCACCAAGCCTGAAGCTCCCCCAGCTGCACCCTAGTTTGGGAATGATTGCTTTAGGGTCCTGTTTGCCCTGGTGCCCCCTCCCCCCAGGTCGGGAGTCGAGCAGAAGCCCTTGGCACAGAAGGCATTGGATCCAGCCAGGAAAATATATGGGACACGTCGTGTGGCTGTGGTTTCTTCACACCATCCAGTCATACAGCTGGCAATTAATTTCCCCTATAAATGAAACACCTTTCATATCACTTTATCTGGAGAGCTTGAATTGACAGCAGCGGGTGTAATTTATACATACTTTTTACCCATCTGTTAGCATTCAGGCTTCAGGCTGCCTGCGTTTTTTTTCTTCAATTCTCTCCCCAAATTGAAAGGATTAGGTTAGGATTAGGTGAGTGTTTTAACCAGATATTCACAAAGATGGATGGCGGTGTTTCCAGACGGCCAATGCCCAAGGGAGGCCCTCGCACGATGGTGGCCAGGTGGGGCTCAGTGATCTGGGAAATTGCCTCCACCTGAGAGCCCAGCGGCCCCTGCTGCTAGGAGCTGAGGCCCTTGAGAGCCTGAGGGACTCTCCAGGCCCGGCCTTCATTTTACAGGTGAGAAAACTGAGGCTCGGAGAAGCAAAGGGACTTGTGCAAGGTTGAGCAGCTGGCAGGAGGCACAGCCAGAACAGAACCGGGGTCGGGACGCAGGGAGCACTGGCGGAGAACAGCTCGTTTTACCTTGAGGGGCAGAGGAGGCATAGAAGGGACTTGGAGGCAGGGTTTCCAAAACTCAGAGCAGGACCATGTTAGGGCAATTTCCGGAGGCCATTTTTCTGATTGTGCATGTAACTGTGTGTGTGCACACGTGTGTGTGTGTGTGTGTACACGTGTGCATGCGTGTATAATAACTGGGAGCCCAAAGGGCTGACCACTCCTCCCTGCACACCCACAGCCCTGCAATGGTGTCCCATTGGCCTGTCTCCTCTGGTGTCCTGGGCTCTCTTCTCTCAAGGGGTCTTTCCTTCCCAGCCTTACAGGGCCCTGGGGGCTGGCCATGCTGGACTCCTTGGGGACCTTCACACCTGCATGGTCATCTTCATAGGCTCCTTCAGGAAGCTTTCCCCCACCGCACCCCAATCCCCCCAACCCCTGAAGCTCACATATCGGGGTGCAAACAAAGCCTTTCGGGCAGGTCTGGGAAGCAGGGTTCAGGCAGAATCGTGTCATTTCTGCTCTGGGCTGGGGGGCCAGGGAAGGGGTAGGTCCATCTTTGCATGTCACTAGGGAACTATCTGTTCCCAAGACCCCTGCATCTTAAGCACAGTAGCCTATTCATTCATACATTCCTTCAGCCACCATGTATTAAATGCCTGCTCTGTGTACGACCCTGCCTCAGGTGCCCAGGATGGAGAGATGAACATGACAGGGCCTGCCTTCAGAGGTCACGAGCAGACCACTGGCCTTGGGAATGGCCCCTTCTGCCACTCAAGGTGTCAGTGGCCACCACCTCCTTCATTACCTCCTTCTGCCTCGGCTGGGCCCTAGGGCTGTTAGCAGTGTGACTCTGTCTGGAGAGACTCAGTAAGATAGTTTTGCATTAATGCAGGGGCCTGCGGAGATTTGGCCATTAAATGTTACATTAGACCCAAGGTGTCCTGTACAGGCTCCCGGTGGAGTCTTCCAGGCAGCCTTGGCTGGGGGGCCTTGCGAGGGGGAACGTGCTGGAACTAACAACCAGGTGCAGAGGAGGGAGCTGGGCTGGTGCTCCCCGTGGAGCTCCCAGGACATCCTAGAGAACAGGGAGGAAGGGCAGGCATGCCCTTGCCTCCCGTGCAGCCCCGGCAGGCCCTGCTGGCCATGGCTGGGCACTCAGTTCGTCCAGGACCCAGCAGGGCAGTAACCAAGCTCGCCTAACAGCTAAGGAGCATTCCTCCTCCTCAGACCAGATGTCCGTTTTAGCTCCAGAAACACAGTCACGGGAGTGACAAGAGAGACAGAGAGGAAGCTGGTTTCCCTCCACGGAGGAGGCGAGACCCTTGGGGATAATTAGTGAATGGCACTGGCTTCATTTAAAACACAACTAACTGCATCCTATGGGGCAGGTGATCACTGCCCTGAGAGACCAGGAGGGGAGAGATGCATGTTGGCTGAACTCATCTGGTCTTCCTGTCGACCTCTAAACTACCCAGCCACCTAATTACCTGCCCCAGCCACCTAATCACCTGCCCCAGCCACCTAATCACCTGCCTCACCCACCTACCCACCTGCCTCACACACCTAATCTCCTACCTCAATCCCTCTCAATACCCACCTGCCCAAAGTATCCTCCAAGGACCCTGGGCAGATCGAGCAGACTCTCTGAGCCTTGGTTTCTCTGTTGCAAGTAGAGCTAAGACCCGCCCCCTCCCCCATCTCCTCCTGAACTTATTGGAAGGATCTGATGTACATGCCTGAAGATGATGTGTAAAGCGGTACACGGAGTGCCAATAATAACAGAAGGGGCATATTGTTACTGTTGTCACCGTCACTGCCACACTGCTCATAGCTGAGTCCTTTCTGACTGGAGCCATTTCCCGACTTTCCCTCCCTTGGACCAGCTACTCAGCACATCACGGAAGGAGGGGCTGGGGTTTGTTTTTAAAGATCTCCTCCCAGATCCTGGAGGAAGCTCCAGCCGCCCAGCCCAGTCCCTTCCCTCTTTTCCTGCTGTTTCAGACACTTTAGGCAGAGCTGGCTCCTCCTGCCTCCCAGCGGCAGGGGGAGGGAGGAGCCGGGGAGGAGCA
>NW_006292687.1:6161995-6177259 GCF_000327345.1 Myotis davidii | reverse complement strand
GCTGTGAGAGCATTAGGGGCCTGCTGGTTGCAAGGCAACCACAGGCAGATGCCGGATGTGTTTGTGTTTCCAATGTTAGAGCTTTAGAACCAGAAAAAACAAACTGGGAGCTTCAAAACCAGGAAGCTAATTGTTTGGATGGGAAGATATTATTTACAATATGGGGCAATGAGGAAGGAGTGGCTAGCAGTAGCCAGGGTGGCTTGGCTGGTCACCCTGCACAGATGATAGGCAGCCAGGGGCCTAGACTACCTGCCTTGTAGTCACCCGCTATCTCACAAGGTCACTCTCTTGGGGGGAAGGTGCCCATCCAACAGAAGAGGACACCTATGAACCCCGGGGTTTCAGGGGTGACAGCCAGTGCACCCCTATCCACCACTAGACATGTGGCCCTGGGGATCCTGCTATTCTTCCTCCTCAGCCCCCTCCCTGGGAAGCCCTCCTGATTATTGCAACTTGCACCCATCCTCCCTCCTGAACCCCCTGAACCCCGAGTCTACACTGCAGAGAGACCCTTGACCACGCAGCACCCTCTGTCGGGGCTTTTCCTTGGTGGGCCTCCCCCCGACTCCCCTTGCCAGGCCCAGGGTTGGACATGCTGCTGGCCCCGCCCGAGTGAGGAAAGGAGAATGAATTACACAGGGGCTTTGGGAAAATGAGTGGAAGGGGAGGAGGAGGGAGAGATAAAAATTACCAGCCGCAGTTCAGTTAAAGAAACAAATAAAAACAGGAGTAACATGGCCTGTATGCTCCCCCCTGCCCCCTTCATCTGCCCACTCACTGGGTCTTGTCATAAAAATGGAAGCTGAGAATCCACACTCAACATGAACCAAGCTCTTAGATCTCAGATTGATTTTGGCTAGTCATTTGAGAATACTTAAAAACTGCAGATCTCAGAAAAATAATCATCTTCCCTTTGAAGCAGAAAGTGGCCCATTTGCAAATTAATGGCTGGGTGGGCCCAGGCCCCTCCAGGAAGGGAGAAGGGATGGCCCTGCCAGGATCTGAGGAGGGCGGGAGCATGGGGTCAGGGGTGATGGTCGTCACAGGGCCAGCTGCTGCTGAGCGAAGCTTGAACCAAAGCTGTGAGAGGCTCTGCTCTGACTTTGGGGAGAAGGAAATGAGACAGGGGCAGCTTTCAGTCCACAGGGTGTGTTCCTAAAAAGCAGGAAAGAGATTGTCCTGTGCTTCTCTGGACATTTGTTAGAAGTGGCTGGGCAGCCAGTAGCACAGACTGCTGGAGGGCAGTGGGAGCCACGTGCCCGGGAATGGAGGCAACGTGAATCTCACATTGGTCCAAGGAGCATCGGGCAGGGCTCCCTAATCTCCCCTCTCTGCTCTGCACAATGCCCGCTACCAACTCCGCTGCCTTCTCTGTCCCTGATGCACTGGGCTAGTTTACACCCATCGACCTCCTAGGCCTGTGCTCAAAACTCCGGCCTGATCCGCAGTCCCCCTTACTTCCACAGCAGAGTCCTCCCCTGTAAAGCGCTTGAGTAGCTCTTGTCTTCCCCAATGCGGGCCCTAGAGGGTGAGAACCTGCCTCTCTAGGACACCCCATGCCCCTGGGCGGCCTGGTGAGTTGTGAGGCCCCCTCTCCTGTGGATTAGTGCCAGGCTGCAGGGCCTCACCTGTTTCTGCCTTGAGAACTCCTGGGATTTCTTTCCCCTCCTTCTTTTGCTTACAAAAGTGAAGGAGGAAACAATAGGCACCATCGTTCTGTTTGAAAAGTAGATGGAGGAGGCAGGCAGCTCTGGGTTAGCAAACGCGGGGGGCGGGGAGGGTGTCTCCTAGTGCAGCATGGCGCCCCTGACCCCATCCCCGTATCCCATCCCAGCACACTATGCCCTCACTGGAGGTTTGGAGAGAGGCTGCCCAGCTCCGACTCTTAGGAAGGGCTAAGCTCCCCGCCTCTGTAGTCATGAGTGTGGGAGAGTGGGGAGCAGAACCCCGAGTTCTTGGCTTCCTCACCCTCACGATGGCGGTCACCGACATGGAGTGTCAGCCTCTTACTGAACACACAAGCTCAGGCTCTTTTGGGTTGGAATCATCCAGCCTTCACCTACCAGATATTTACTGCCCAACACAAACTGCCCAGTGAGACCTCATTGAACAAATACAGATGTTCCTCGCCTTGTGATGGGGTTCCGTGCAGACACACCCACCATGAGTCAGGATGCACCCAACTCACTGAACCTCACAGCCTAGTCCAGCCTACCTTAACCGTGCTCGGAACACTTAAATTAGCAAACAGCTGGGCAAAATCATCCAACACAAAGCCCATTTTATAATAAAATGTTGAATATTTCACATAACCTCTTATGTGTATCGCTTTCACACCACTGTAAAGTTTAAAAATCCTAAGTCCAAGCATTGTAAGTCAGAGATATCTGAATTCATTGTGCATATTGAGCAAGGAGCTGTAAAACAGAGGCTAAAATTTAGAGTTATGTAATTGAATATAGGCTCAATGGAACATACTCACACATGTCTGTGAGATTCCCCTCATGATCTGAAAAGCCTGCCCTTGAGTCATAGCACTGCCACATACTGGTGGTGTGAACTGGGACCAGTTATTTAACTTCTCCCTGCCTCAGTGTTCTCATCTGTAAAATGGGTCCTTGTTGATGATTAAATAAGTTAACATATGTAAGTGCTTAGATCAGAACCCATTAGATTGTTATTTCCAAGTTTCTCCTGTGTGTGGAGCTTAGGTGAGATGCTGAGCTCCCCCCCGCCCCACCGCCTTAACCCCACCCTTCTCATCCTGCACCTGGTGCCTTCACCCCATACAGACTCCTGTGTGGGCAGGTCAGGGCACCTTGAGGCATGGAGGAGCCAGAGCCCAGGACAAGACTGGGGACATTTTGGGCAGTCAGGCAGGAGCTGCTGCCTGAGGTTTTGACGGACCCCTGAGAGAGGCAACTGTGGGAGGAGGCCGAGGGCATCGGCTGTGAGTCCTTCGGGTGCTGGAGTCCATTTACGGCGAGGTCACTTATGAATATTAAATTCTTTGCTCCAGGCTCCAAAGAGTGCTACTGTCCTGCCCTACCCAAAAGTCAAGGTTACAGCCATAATAAACAAAGCCGCCCTTCTCCACGAGCAATGCGCAGGCGTACACACACACACACACACACACACACACACACACACGCACGCACACGCACACACAGTAGCACAGGAGGAAGGAAGAAGGGCAGGGTGGGCTCACAGGAGCCGTTTCCACACCCTGGCTTCCTGGGACAGGTGCTTCTCTGCACTGCCTGTGACCACTCTCAGCTCAGGGCCCCTCACAGGCTCAGGACAGACCCTCCAGGAGGCCCGCCCAGCTGCCTCCCCTTACTTCCCTCTCCAACTAGATTCTCAGAGGCACTAGGTACAGTCAACAAAAGCTATGGGATTTTGACTCTCCAAAAACCAGAGCTTCCAGGAGAGGGTGCTGTTGGCACATCCTGTGAATGGGATGAGGGTGCTGGGTGTGTGGGCTGCAGTGGGCACGTGGCCTGCCTGCTTCAGGGGCAGAGGCCTGGGCTGGGGCTGGTCACCTCCGGAAGGGGGAGGGGCCACGCAGTCTGACTTGGGTGCACTTGTCAGAATGCAGTATGCCTGAGGGTGGGACCCTGGAACTTGCCTTCCAACCATCACCTCCAGTGCTGGCTGATTCAGGCAATGGCTGAAACAGGGCCAGAAAGGTGTGACATAGTCCCCCCGCCGCCCCCCTGCCCCCGAAGCTGCCGCCAGGTCTGGTCTGTCTTGCCCCACTGAGCATACTGGTGGGGAGTGGGGGGTTGCTTCTCCATCCTCCCACCCCACAACAGGAGCAGAGCTAGGAAAGGTTACCAGGGTTCAGGAGGCAGAGTCCCAGAGGGGAGTTTGGGGCCTGCTAAGAAGAAGTCCAGGGTCTGGCAGTCACCACACTGGCATCCAAATGTGTGTGTGACTCAGGATTGTCACCTCGTGGGGTGTTGCTACCGCCAGACAGCCATGGCTGAGTTACAAGGACACAATGATTAAGATGATAAAGCAAAGGAGAGAGTTGGGGTGGGGGGGCAGCAGGGAGCGAGGAACACACACAGACCTGCTGATGGGGTGACAGACACAGGGAGACAGAGCAGAGAGATGGGCAGAGGGACAGAGAGACAAGGAAAAAGACAGACACAAGGACAAGGACTTGGAAGAAAAGGAATTTGGGAGGAAAGGGAGGGATAAGTGTGATTCATTCTGAAACTCCCACAGAGCTTCTCCTGAGCTGGAGGACAGACCACAGGGGGCTTAAGTGGCCTGCTTGCCCCAGGCCCCTCTCCATTCTCTGTCTCCACGAGCACCACTGCCTCCTCCTCATTGTCACCTGCCCTGTGAGCATCCACGCGGTGCCAGGCATCACATGCCCATCGGCTTTTATCCTCTCAACAGCTTCCAAGGCAGGCAGCCATGGGAAATACCAACGGAGGGAGGGAAGCTCAGAGGGACAGAACACATTCTGACCTGTAACCCTTAGCACCATCTTCCCTTCATGCTTGCTGCTGCTCCTAGGAAGTTCCAAACATGGAAGATTTGCTTCTGCAGGAAGAGACCCCTGGGCTGTGAGGCTCCGTCCTGTGAGGTGTGTGTATGCATGCGTGCATGTGTGTGTGCACGTGTGTGTGGAGGGGTGGTGGGGGTGCAGAGCGGGCTGGGGACTCTGCAAATACTACAGCCATCCATCACTTTGCACCCTCACCATGGAGAGCAAGGACCTGTTGGGTGGGCCAGGGTTCCCCAGAAGAGGGAGAGGCCGGGAGTTAGGCAGCCCCTGCCAACCTCTCCCGCGTACAGCCCAGAAGGGCCAGGCCTGGCTGACACATGCCAGCTCTCTAGGCCCCTCCCAGAGATGCTCCCCTGGGACACATGGCCAGGAAACCAGGGAGAACAGGGAGACGCCTCGATGCTCCCAAACACAGGCTGTGGGCCCCCACAGCCAGGTTCCCTATGAGACAGAAAGCAGGACAACCTTGGGCGGCAGATGCCACAGGGTCAGGCCTGAGCCTCGACTCTGCCACGAGGGAGCTACGTGCCCTGGGAAAGGTCTCCCATCTCTTGTGGCAGCTGCACCACGTGTGCAGTGGTTCCGGCCTCCTGGTGTACCATCGCACCGGAACCTGTGTAAAGCGCCAGCACCGCCCCTGGCACACAGCGGACGCTTGGGAAATACCTGCTGACTTTTATCATCCACATCATCATCTGCTCTCCCTCAGCGCTCCGCTCCTCTCTTCCCACCTCTCCCCTGCTGCTTAGTCCCACCCCTTCTCCCCAAACCCTCAAGCCTGTTTTCAGAGGGCCTGCTCAGTGTCAGGCCTCTGCCAGGCTGGGAGCCATGACGGGTGGCCCCGGAGTTGCTGGGCGATTTCTCCATGCGCAACCCTGGATCCAGGACAAGACACATCAGCCTTTCTTTTCCCTTCCTGGAGCTTCCGCCAGACAGGAGAAGCACGTCAAGTACACAAGTGACCTCCCTCCCTCATTCACCATTAGCAGCGCCTTCACTGTCCAGCAGTGTGGGGTCCGCTGCAGCGTGAGGACATACAGCATTGTCCTGCATGGCACCAAAAGCAGAGATTAAGTAAAAGGATCGGCTCAGGAAGGCGAGGGGCCATTGTCGTGAGGCCGATGAAGTGCCATGGGGGCTGCCTGGGCAGGGCTGGCAGGGGCTGCGAGCCCAGAAGCCAATCGCCAGACAAATGAGCCTGAGTTTCCACAACCCTGAAGGTATTAGAGAGGTTTCACCCTGATTATAACCTTCAACCTCCTGACTGAGGCTTAGGAAGGACCTTGTGTGTTTTATTTTTTTAAAATTGTTTTTATTTATTTTAGAGAAAGAGGAAGGGAGAGGGAGAGAGAAACATCGATTGGCTGCCTCCTGCCGCCCCTCACTGAGGATGAAGCCTGTAACCTGGGCATGTGCCCTGACCGGGAATCGACTGGAGACCTCTCGGTGCATGGGATGATGCTCGGCCAGCTGAGCCCACCGCCCAGGGCAGACCTGTGTGTTTTCTCTCTGCATCCTCTCAACGGCCTGGGAGGGAGCCAGGCCACAGCTGAGTGCCTTGATGTCACTACAGACATTGCAAAAGGAAGGACACAACTTCCTGCAGTCCCCCATCTCCACCATACGGACGGTCAGAACTGGGACCAGAACCCCGCCTCGCTTGCACCCAGGGCTCCCTTTAGACCCCTGCACCCACTGGGCCTTCCTATCAGCTGCAGGATTGAAGCGGTGGCTTTTGTTTTTCTCGATGTGCAGGCTCGGCCCCCAGCCCAGGAGTTCTGAGCAACCCAGGCCCACCCAGCATGGCCTTGGGGCCAAAGGCACAGCCCTCTTCCTAGCTCAGCAGCCTGCTTGTCACTCCTCTGGGCTTTGGCATTCTCTTCTGATTTGCATCTACCCCAGTTTCAGGTTTGGGCCAAAGTTCCCGACTTCTGATTGAGTGATTGTCTTTGGGGGGACACTCCTTCATGTATCCAGCCCTTTGGCCCACCACAGTCCATTCACTCCTCTAAATGAGCTGACTGAGCACTGGTTGGCCAACACGTCACTTCTGCACATGAGCTTCCCCCCTCCCCGCAAGACCCCCAGCCTCCATTCTGCTGACAGGAACATGTCTTCCCTCAGAAGCACCCTGGGGAAGCCTGAGTCAGCCCATGGCGGAGTTCAGTGCTCCCTGCATTAAAATGAGCCAGAACCATGTGGCACCAAAAGGCCAGCTGTGCAGAAAGCCTGGGTCAGTCCAGACAACCCTGGCATCCAAGCGGCATCACCACACATCCACCTCCCGCCTCCAACCCAGAGGGAGGGAGATTCTCATCCCCAGAGGCCTTGGGCCCCTGGTGACCACTGGAGCCCGAGGCCAGGCAGGTCTCGAGAATTCTTTCTTTCTCCCCTGGGAGGTCACAGGTCCTTCTGAGAGTGGGGGCAAGGTTCTAGCCCACCTCCTCCGGGAAGCCTCCCTGACTACCACAGCCCAACCCACGCTCAACCTACCCCCCCCCCTTTGTGTGGCCCCATGTTGTCCCCTCAGAAGCTGAGTGGGTCTCTCATTTTTCGGACTCTGTCCTCAGTGCCATGTAGGGGGATGCCAGTTATGAGGCATTGGCTGACTGGCCAGGAGGGGAACTGCCACCATCGCCATGCCCTTCTCTGCTCTGGCTGTGGAGCAGGCGCTGGCCCCCAACAGCACTCCGGCATCTGGGAGGCTGGCGGGAACCGCCACCAGCAGCTCTGACCGCCTTCAAGGGCACTGCCAGGAATAGATGCGGCCACCCCGCCGCCTGCGTGGGCCTGACAGCCTGCGAGTGCCCTTTCTCCAGACTCTGCGCACTTCCCGAGGCGTGCTCGGCCCGGCTGCCTGGTTCCTTAGGGGTGAAAGCTCAGTTTGGTCCCTGATCCTGGCTCTTGAGAATGTGTCCAGCCGCCTTCCACAGCACAGCAGATGCTACCCTGCCCACCTCGTGGCCAACAAGCTGCAGGCACTGGTTAGTCAACCAGGTGCAAAGGCAACTGATTGCTCAACAGCAGCCAGCACCGGCCTTAAAACAGGAGCCCTTAGCGACAGACCTGTGCCTCTTCGTTTTCTAGCCAAGAAACAATGCCAGGGTGATGAGGCGCTTGCTCAGAGTCACAATTTGCTAGCAGCAGGACCAGGCCACCAACCCACAGCTCTTCACCCAGCCAGGAGCCGAGTTGCCCATGGGAAAAAGATGACCCAGGGTTGGAGGAGAGAGGACTTCAGATAGAGACACCAAAACCCTATTGCACAGGTGGTATTCAGGTCCTGAGAGGAGAGGAAGGACATCATCCCAAGACATGGAGGAGAATGAGTTACTTTTAAGTGACAGTGCATAGATCAGCGTGGCCTGGACAGTGGGCTCATGGGGAACAGGGAAAGACAGATGGCATCTGTGACTATGTGGAACCCAGGAAAGGGACATTGAGACACTGGGCGCCCAATCTCACCTCTGCTGTGAGGGTGATTGCGTGACTCTGGACCAGAGGGAGGAATTGTCACCTACTCATTGAGTCTCGCAGGGTTCATTGAGTGGGCCCTGGGCCCCGTGTGACAGGTCCTGTGCCAGGATCTGGGGATAGAGCAATGGACATAAGGCTTGCCCTCCTGAAGCAGACAGTCTTGTGGAGGGAGACGAGCAATAAACATGCAAGTCAGGGCACAATGGGTTGGGCGTGGATGGAAACAGGGAAGCAGGGGGAGGGAGAGGATGCTGGCTCTGGGGCCAGGGGATAACTATTTTATATAGAATGGCTTCTCTGAATAAGGTGACATTCAAGAAAAAACCCAAAGGCAATGAGGGGATGAACCAAGTGAGTATGCGGAAGAAGCGTGTTCCAGACAAGGGGGATAGCATGTGCAAAGGCCCTGAGGCAGCCGTGGGTTGGGCCAGCTGGAAGGAGAGCCATGTATAACCTATGGAAGCAAGTAGACCACAGGAATTTCTCAGCTCATCTCCTAAGACAGCGCCTGCTGAAGCATGTGCATTGCCCTTCCTGTGCCTGGGGCGGAGGGAGTAGGGTTCTTTCCTCAGCCAACTAGAGAGCTGAGGTGAAATTTGGAATCAGCATCTTAGCCAGAAAAAGACAAGGCTCTGAATTCTTAACCTCCAGGTGCGTCCCTAATGTAGTGTGAGGTTCTTTTCTCTGAGGTTCATTCTTCCACACACAGGCCCTGAGCAGAGACTTATGCCTGACCCCAGCAGTCAGAACTGGGGCAGAGAGAGGCTGAAGTTCCTGCTAAGATGGGAGAAGTCCTGGGAAAGGCATGAGGGCTTCCTGGAAGAGAAACCCAAGGAGTGTCTGCCTTTGGAGTGACTGAGGCAGGGCAAGAGAGAAGCAAAGGCTTGGAGGCAGGTGTGTGTGTGTGTGTGTGTGTGTGTGTGTGTGTGTGGGTGTGGTATGTGTGTGTGTGTGTGTGTGTGTTGGGAAGAAGTGGGAGGCTGAGGGAACCCACTGTGGCTGGGGAAAATGCTGAGTATGGGAGAGGGGGAGAGGTTCTGGCCAGGTGTCTGCTTCTAAGTTCCAAGTTAGGACTTGAGTTTGTTCTCTCTTTTCCCCTCTGTTTGTGTCTGTGTGTCTGCCCAAGTCTCTGTCGGTCTGTGGGTGTGTGTCTGTGGGAATGTCTCTCCTTGTCTATCTCTCATCTCTATCTCTGTTTCACTCTCAGTCTCTTAGTTCCCCCTTCTGTTTCTGTCTGTCTGTCTGTCTGTCTCTGTCTCTCCCTATTGGGCTGTCTCTTTTGGTCTCCCTCCTCCCTGCCCCCTCTCCTCTCTTTCTCACAACAGGAAGAGGTCTGCAAAGGACTGCGATTACCCTCCCTCTCGCCTCCCCACCCTTCCCCCTCCCCAGGTTTTTTCTCTTGCTCCTTATTCAAGGCAGATAAAGTGCGCACAGCTGCTCCCAGCTGAAACGGGCCTTAATTGCACCCCCGTTGCCATGGCGATCCCTGATGATCTCCGTGGCTGGAATGATGCCCTCGGATCTCCCTGCTGGGGCCTCGGGCTGCACAGCCTTGCCGGCCCTGGAGCTGACCTCGCGGGCACTCTGGAGGCGGCAGGGCAGGCACTGCCTCAGCACACCTCACAGTCCCCAGTGCCTTTCCCCTCCTCCACCCCTAACTCCACCACTCCCCACTCCCGGGATAGTCTGGGGTCTGATGCAATAACGCACAAGCTCCCAGGCAGGGACAAAGCTTTCCTCTGCCACCAGCCTAGGCCCAGGTTTCGGGGTGAGAAGGAGGGGTTCCAGGTCAGAGCTCTGTGCTCTAGGCCCCATCCCCTCACCTGTGGACCTGCCACAGCCACACCCACCATGGGTGTGGGAGGCTTGTCAACGCAAAGCAGCCCATGTATGGCAGCTTCTATCTGAACAAGCCCTGGCAACTGGGGATGGTGAGCACGGTAGAGGGAGGAGCTCCAAGACCCCCTCCTCCGGGTGCAGTGCCACGGTTCTGCAGGAGAATAAGCTGCCTCTGCCCCCACCCTCACCCCTACCCCCGTGAAGACAGCAGGAGGTCAGGGAAGAAGGGTGGAGACCCAATGGCACCAGGAGGAGAGGGACATGAGACAACTGTGGTGGGGACATGCTTCCTGGTGCCTGGAGGGCCCAGGCAGGCCCACTGAGGCTCAGGGACGTGAGCCCATACAGGGAGCTGGGAAGGCTGTGTGTGTGTGTGTGTGTGTGTGTGTGTGTGTGTGTGTGTGGCCCGTCCCCATATCCCTGCTTCATACTCCCCTCCACAGACCCCTCCCCTGGACTCTGAGCTGGGCCATCTTATAGAGTGTGTTCACAGCTCATTGGGTCCTGACAGGGGTCTCGGGGAGGGGAGGGCAGCACACTTAGTGCCCAGTCCGCCTACCCTGAGCCCTGAGGAGCCATGCGGCAAGCCACGGGCTGGCTCTGAACTTCCCAGGAAGGCCCGCGCCGGTTCTGTTCCCTTGCCACCCCATTTCTGCTGGGCCACCGAGTGGCTCCTGCATCTAGGAGGACCTGGACTGGAGGGGGTGTTCCTATCCCAGGTCCTTCCCCTTCCCAGCAAACCTGGAGGTGAGGGGGTGTTCTAGCACTTTCTGTCCACTGCCTCACTCAGCATCTGAGCCCTACTCTTGCCAGGCAGGGGGACAAGGCTCTGCCCTCTACACTGTGCCAGAACCCAGGACTCAGCCTCTGCTGGTCCTTCTGGGGGCTGGCTTATGCCACCTGCCCATGGCCAGGAGGTGGGAGCATGGGATCAGGGCAAGGTCTCCTGGACCTGAGTATATCTGATGGCCTGCTTTCCACCACAAGGGTGGCTGTTGAGTGTACACCACCTGAGCCATGCTTGGTAATGTAATAATAGTAATAATAGCAGCAGAATAATAACAGCTACTGCCTATTCAGGGGCCATCATGCACGGGTGCCACCAGTAGCACCCCATACCCCACAGGGCGGTTCTCTCAACACTTGAGGTCAGGGCTGAACTCTGCACGGGAGGGGAAACAGGTCACCTGCCCAACCGAGGCCACCGCACTCTTGGCGGCCATGCTGGGGGTGGCCATGCCTGTGGGACCCTGAGGTGGTCCCAGAGGCCCTAGTGGGCAGTTCACTGGGGGCTGCAGGGCTCTCAGGCCCCAGCACTTCCTGCTGTGGGAAGGCCACAGGTCCGGGGCTGCGATGCCACCTCCTGCATGGTGTTGCCGAGAAGAGAAGCGGAGTAGTTGCTTCTGGGGAAGGCTTTCTGCACGAGGGTCTGCGTCATTAACACTCCTGCCATCGAAGCGCCCATCCCCCCACTGCCCCAAGGCTCCTGGACGCTGCTCAAGGAATCACTCCCTATTCTTTCCTCTCCACTCTGTCTTTCCAGCCCCAAACCTATTTCCTTGCCGCCACACAAACCTATCGCATTAGGAGAGGAAAGTTGTAATTGAAAGAAAATACCAACTATAACAAAACAACTACAACAAAACACACTACAAAGCAAAGACCTTCCCTCCCCCAAAAACTCACAAAAAAAACCAAAGCCCAAAGCACACAACTGGAAACACCCTTGCAAAGAGTGGCCCATGATCCCACGCTCCCACCTCCTGGCCATGGGCATGTGGCACATGCCAGCCCCCAGAAGGACCAGCAGAGGCTGAGTCCTGGGTTCTGGCACAGTGTAGAGGGCAGAGCCTTGTCCCCCTGCCTGGCAAGAGTAGGGCTCAGATGCTGAGTGAGGCAATGGACAGAAAGTGCTAGGAAAGCAGGAAAGCAGAGCCCACCCCTTTGCACCCCATCAGGTGGAAGGAGCTCCTCACTGCCCCGGAAGGTGCTGGCAGGTGCCAGGAGGTAGGTGCTCTGTTCTACAGAGGAGCCGGGTTTCAGAGTCTCCCCCTGTCCCAGTCAGAACACTGGACTGCCTTGGGGACCCATCCTTGGTTGGATGGGGAGCAGCAGCCCTCGGCTGGCCTCATCCTGCACCCTTAGCACCCGCATCAAACAGCCAGCTCTCCAGTTCTCACTTGTGCATCTTCACCCTTACACTCCCCGAAGGCAGGGATGTGGCTTAATCTTCCCTGCTTTTGCCCACAGCTTTGCTCATATCCCAGCAATGTGCAAAGTGTTGGTAGGACCACACTGATGTACATTGGGGCTACACTGTGCACACCTGTCCATGTGGAAATGACCATCAGGCATAAGAAAAAAGAAATAGGATCGGCCTGCAAAGGAGACTTTGCTCTCGGCGTCATGCTTTGTTTAATTAACAGTCTCCATTGGGGCCGTCAGCACGGAAAGATATTTATAAAAATCACATGATTCACCTTGGGAGTGAAAGAGTCAACTAAACACACTGTTTCCACCTTATCAGGCTCAGGACACAGGCTCGAAATGCGCTAAAGCCCTCTGTGAGGAGAGCGGCCATCCGTTAACTAGCGGCCTTGGCCCTTCCTTGCCGTGGCCACTCTGGGAGGAGTACCACCATTCCCGGAGTCAGCCCCATCCCGTACCTGCTCGCGAGCACATTCTCCAGGGCTGCCCAAGGTTTGCTTTGCTAAGTGGTACTTTGGGAGGAAAAAAAAAAGTACATTCATATATATTTTTCTCTCTCTCCACTCAAAATCTCTGGGCTTTTTCATATGAGAGCTTTTATTTCCTTAAAACAGCAGCTGCTTTCATTTAGTTTGATGGATTTAATGCATTTAGAGGCGGGAGGAGCAGGTGGGAAGCAGTGGATTTCTCCAGCCTACCTGCTCATACCCTCCACAGGATGAAGATCCCACACCTGGGAAAAAATCTTCCCTTCCTTTGTCTGAGGTTCAGGATTTAACTCATTCTTAGGGCGCATGTCAATGAAATTCCCCCTTTTTAAAAACATGTTTTATTGATTTCAGAGAGGAAGGGAGAGAAAGAGAGAGAGAGAGAAAAACCAATGATGAGGGAGAATCATTGATCAGCTGCCTCCTGCCCACCCCACACTGGGCATCTGAGCTTCCAACCCAGGCATGTGCCCTCATTGGGAATTGAACTGAGACCTCCTGGTTCATAGGTCGACGCTCAACCGCTCAACCGCTGAGCCCTGCTGGCCGGGCAGAAATTCCCCCTTTTTAAAATTTCTCTGCCTTTTCCTGGCCCTTCTTCCAAAGTTCCAATGTTTGCCTTTCGCTCCAATGTCTCCTCCTGGGAAAGCACCGCTCCGAGCAGCATCCTTGGTGCCACTGTCCTGGTGGGAAGGAATGTGCCTGGGGCCCCCCAAAGACTGAGAACTCCTCTCCGTGATGGGGAACCAGAGCTGACAGGTCTGAGCCCAGAGAGCTCTGTGCCCATCCCCAGGAATTAGGACTGTGGATAGTCTCAGAATGTGTATCTAGGCGACAGCAATGGTGGATGGGTGGTGGGTCCTAGTGCAGACCCAGCCTCGAGGGACACAGGATCTCAGGCCATAGATGGGGTCAGCACAGGGGTCTTCCCCAGAGAATGGCTGATCATGAACACGGAGCCCAGGAGGCCCTGACTTCCCAGAGCTCTGAGGAAAGACCTGCCTTGACTGCCCCAGATCTACCTCGCACACTCTTGTACCTCCAGTGCCATGCACCACAGTGAGCGGGTGCTTGTGGCTTATTCCGGCCCTATGGCCTCAGGAGTATCTATAACACCCTTAGGTGTCTGTGACAGATGGGACCCCAGGGCCTTGGTCCTGCCTCTGTGCCAGCACCGTCCAGCTACCACCTGCCTCTAGGCTTTTCACACTTGGAATTGTCCCTGGCCCTCTCCTCCTTCCCCGGGGCAGATACTGTGACCTTTCCCTTCCCTCCTGAGGCCTCATCTCCAGCTCTGAATCCTGAAACCCACCCTCCAGCATGGTGCTTCGTAAGGACTCAAGAAGGGGCCTCGGTGGGGGTGGGCCTTGTTTGCGGGTTTGTTGAAGGGACAAGGCTGCTTCCACCAGCCCAGCTGCAACCTGGGACACTGCTGAATGCATCTTCCTCCCCCTCTGAGGAGTCTCCTCTCCAAAAAGCCCCTCCAGACACTCCAGCAGCTCTTTCTGGGAACCTCACAGCCTGAGACCAGGGCTGAGTCCCTGCTAGGCCTCGAGCGGTACGCAGAAAGCTTGGAGAGGGCGGGGGAGGAGGCTTCACCAGCCCCCCTCCCAGGCAGGCGCTGAACAAATCCAGGGAGTTAATAGGAGCCACACAAAGCCCTTGGTTTGCTCCAGAGATCAAGGGTCAGCCTGAATAACTCATTAATTAACCGAGCAAGGCTTCCTGCTATTGACAAGGTCTGGGAGCTCGGCCTGGGAGCAGACTTCACATCCTGCAGCCAGACCATTCCCAACTCCCACTCCCCCTCCTTTCTCCAACTAGGCACCCACTGACCTGGGAGATGCCAGGTCTCTCCAATGACCCACTGAGCTCAACTTTCCCCGGAGGACCTGGCCTGGAAAGACTGTGTAACCTTGACCTTCTGCTTTCAAGTCTGACCCACCCTTTATCTTCTTGCTCCACCCCTGCCCACACCTGCCCCTCCTTCCCTGGCATAACATCCGATGCTCCAAGGATCCAGGCGTGTGCTGGCTCCCACACACCTTCCGATGCTGCTCTTGGATGTCTGTCACCAGGGAGAGGACATGACAAGCTGATTCACACAGAGGTGTCAGGATGAGGGTGTGAAGAGAATTGGTGGGTGGGTGGTGATTTCATTTTAACAAGGGTCATGCTTTGACTTGAGTCGAATAAGCTCCAATGGTGAGATTTCAGGCATCAGAGGCAGTCCAGGCAGAAGGGTTATTTTGGCCAAGAGTCCTTCCCAGTGACTGCTAAGGTGATGGAATTGCAGTGGCCACATTCTGTGCCCAGGGCTGGGGCTGCTCAGTCCTGAGCAGTTTTTCCTCCCATTCAGGTCCAGCTCCTTCCCCAAGAGGATGAATGTCTAAACACCAGCTTTGACTACCTCCTTACCCATCGCTGGCACCACCTCTGAGACTTCAGAGTGCTTGCTGGGATTCCCACCTCTGGGCGTGTTCTTTGCCCCAGGATGCACCACTAAAGGAGACTTCTTCATGGAGGAGACGGGCCATCCCACCCAAGTGTTGCGGAGGAGAGAACCCTGTCATCGCCCATGGGCCTCCATGGAGAGAGCGCTGCATGACGAGGAAGGGGGAGTGTTCTCCTGGCATGGGGAGCACTTCTTCAGCCCGCTGTTTCTGGAGACCAAGGCATGGAAGACCCGGATGCAGCCTGTAGCACCTCTGGTGTTCCTTGCCGAGC
>NW_006292687.1:6158695-6161970 GCF_000327345.1 Myotis davidii | reverse complement strand
CTACTTGTAGGGTCAGCTGATTCTGGAAAGTCTCATGACTAGATTTAGAGTCTGCTGCTGTTTGTAGAGTCTGTTGTAAGCAGGGCCCAGCACTGCACGCAGAACTCATCACTAGCCACAAGGCTTGCTTTCACTTGTAACGTTTCTTGGGGTGGGCAGAGCCTGGTATCGCTCACAAAGGTCATTAAAGTTTGCAGAATCCATAGCAGTTTGTGGAGCCTGTTGTTGGCCCGGTCAGTCCTTGTTTGCAGAGTTCTTCACTAGCTTTGGAGACAGGTAATGTTTGTAGAATCTGTTGTCGTTAGCAGATGCTGGCTTTGTAGGCTGAGCTCATCAATACCCACAAAGCTATTGCTGTCTGCAGAAAGTGGCTCTGCTTGTTGAACCTTCAATGCTTGCAAAACTACTCTTGGTCAGAGAACCTCGGCTATTTGCAAGTCTGACACTATTTGCAGGGTTCAGCACTGATGATAGAGCCCTTGGACACTTTCTGATTCTACTGGATTATCTGCCTTATGGTGAGTTTTTAAGTATTACTACCACCCAGGATTTACCATGTCTAAGCACAAGTGGGTCCATGTAGAGATCTTAACCCCAAGGGTTTCTGCTCTCAGTAAGTCTGTGATATGAGAACTCAAGTCAGGAGGTGATCACTAAACTTCAAATAACTCCCAGACACATTTCAAATGGAACATGCTCTACCCACAGCCCAACTAGGAATCCAGCTCCCGCTGAGCCGCAAGGGCTCCTGAATTCTCCTTATTTCTTCCCCAGGCAGCTCAGGGAGGTCCCAGCTGAGGACCTTGTCTGAGCCGATGACAAATTGATAAGGTCTGAACCTTCCTAACTTTCTCTGCCTCCATGCCTTGGGAGGGCCTGAGGTTCAGCATCTGGAGTGAGTGCATGGAGTGGGCTAGAGGCACAATCTTTCCCTTTCTTAAAACCATTTTCTGTTCTTTGTTCTTAAAAGAAATTGAGCTCTAGATGGTCTCACTGTTGGCTTTGTCCACAGGGCCTGAGGCAAGCGCTGCTGTTCAGGAGATAATTCAGAGTGCTAATGGCATACAGATGCATGCTAATTCATGTGCACACACACAAATTAGGCTGCAATTATCACAGGAACTATTTGCTAATGCTGGTTACCATTGGAACCATTATTCAGCATTGGTTACCACAGCCGGCTGGTCAATATGGCTCAGCGTGAGGCTGCCTCTCAGGCAGTCTTAGAAACTCACACAACCTTAAGTCAACATCAAGTCACAGCCATGTGTTGCTTCAACAGGGGAGGTGGGTCTCCCAAGGTTGGCTGTGGGAATGGAATAAGCCTGATGGAAAAGGACATTGAGATCCCATCAGGGGAGGGAAAAGCCAGCCATATCACACAACACATTCTATGTGTGGAAGACCATGAGTGCAGGGCACAAGGTGCGAGCATTCCTTTCAACACCCCCGTCCTGGCTGCCTACTGTGTGCCCGGGAGCATGGTACTCAGAGATGGAGATGTAGGCTCATAGTTGGCTTGTAAGATAAGAGCTGCCTCACAGAATTCACAGTGAATTCACAGGCATGGCGGCTGATTCACTGTTGAGTCCTGTAGTTCATAGGACCCTGGACGAGCCAGGGTTGAGGTTTGTTGTGAGGGATGGGTGGGTGTTAGGGCAGGCGAGAGGAAGAGCAGCGTCTCAGGCAGTCAGAACGGCTCCATCGAGCCACATTATTGTACATCAGAGTGGTCACCACATCATAGTAGTAGCTTCTACTCGGGAGTGGCTGCCATCACCACCTCCTCTCCACAGCCCTCACAGGAAGACTTTGCGGAGTGTGTTTTGCAGGAAAGGAGACGAGGCCCAGAGCAGTTAGGGGATCAGCTCCACGGCCACACGGCTGGTCTGATTAGGCTGGAGTTAGAACCCAGGTACGTCTGACTGTGGGTGAGGACACTCAGGACAGGGCAGGATTGGGAGGAACTGAGAGAGGCAGTGACAATGGTACTGCGGAAAGGGCTCAGGGAGGACCAAATCCATTCCACCCAAGAGGGAAATGCGGCCAAGGATCAGTAAGTGATACCCGGCTTGGTCCACGGTGAGTGGACAATAGAGCAGGACAGGCGATGAGCTGGGGGCTCACCATGAACACTTCATTCCCTGGGACTCCCTCCCCCACAGCCTAGCAGAGGTGAGAGCTGACCTGGGATCCCTTTGGGCACCCTGTCCCAGAAAAGCTTCTCTGATATTGCGTGGAGGTCTTAGGCAAGGAAAAGGAGAAACAGGGTCGCTGATCTCTTGGGGGTATCCAGTGGTCCCCAGAGGGCAATTTGTCCCGCTTCCCTGTGGCAGAAAGCTGGGGTTCCCACTGTGGGCCCTGGTGCCACACTTCCTCTCCCCATCCTCCTCTGTGCTCCCCTGGAGGCCTTCCTTTCTGGCTGACCATCCTCGGGCCCCGCAGGCCTCATCTGCCTTCTCTGCTAATCCATCCCCTGTGGACGCCCGAAAGCTCGGAGCTGCCAGCCTGGCGGGCTCCCGGCCACCAGAGATGGAAGTCCACAGCGAGGCTGTCAGCAGTCGGGAGCCGACGCTGCAGCAGGTGCTGATGTCCACTCTCTCTGTCAAGGTGGGAGCGGGGCTCCCAGGTTTGCTGGGAGAGGGGAGTGGGCTGCTGGGAGATGCTTGCCAGGCCCCTTTAGGGAAAGGGGAAAAGGCAGGGTGCACAAATAGATAGCCTGATGTGACTCATCTCGGACAGTGTGGACTGTGCAATGTATGAGAACCAGGTAAGATGCTGCAGGGATGTACTGGGCCCAGCTGCACCCGGGGACAAACCAGCAGACCAGCCCTGTCCGCAGGGGATTCCTTTCCAGGAAGCACGAGAAACACACAGAAGACCCTAGAGAACATCTTCCATGAACACACAGTCCATGGGAGACCGTCACATAATTTGTGGGTGCAAATTGAAACCGCAGATCCCCTTGTTCAAAAATTAAGAATTTCAAGATGGTGACAGTGTAAGCATTGAACCAAGCACTGGGCCCTCGGAGCACAAGGCTCCTCGTGCCTGAACACATAGGCCCTGAGGCTGGCCTGGCTACAGCAGGTCAGACAGGGAGCTGTACACATCCTCCAGGCCCTGTCTGCCCCATTCTCACCAGACCCTCCCACACCCACCCTCCAGGACCCACTGGGGCTGGAGGTTTGCCCTTGGACAGAGTGTCCTGCGGCAGAGATCTCACATTCCCCACACCCTTCTCCAGCCCAGCCTTGCCTAGCTCCTAGCTCCTG
>NW_006292687.1:6152448-6158634 GCF_000327345.1 Myotis davidii | reverse complement strand
ACCTAGAACTTTTTACCTTTGTGGGCCAGTTCCCACTCTGCCTCCCTCCCTCCAAGGGCTCCCCCGCCCCGTTTATGTAAATGGGGCCTTCTGTCTCCTCCCCCACACTGGCAACCCCCACAGGCCCCTCCTCCTGACCCCAGGGTTACCCTCCCTGATAGGCCCCCAGCCCCGTGGCATATTTACAGAAATGCCACTCAGCAGAACAACCCAAATCAAATCAACGTTAACGGGAAAGCTGCTAGCTTCCAAATTAGCGGTGCATAATTAGTTTCCTGCAGAAACCTCTAGAAAGAAAGCACCGGCGCAGACTGGTGAGGGAGACAATTAGTTTTTGGGAGGGTGAAGAGGAAGAGCAGGGAAGGAGTGGGGGGATCAGGGAGGGGGCGGGGGAGAGGGGAGTGGGCTGAGTGAAACACCGATTGCTTTTATACAGCCAAGCCCCACACCCGGCCTGCCTGTAGAGCCTCGCTGGTGCCTCCAGTCCTCCAGCTCTGGCTGGAATAGAACCTTGTCCACTGATGCCCATCCTGTAACCCCGCCCTCACCCTACCCAGACACTCAGGAGGACCTTCCAGGGCCCTGGCTGGGGCTGCTGCATGAAGAGAAAATGTGACTGTGCTGGGCCCTTGGGCGAGATGTCTGTGCTTGGCCCATGTCTGTCTCAAGACTCCGGACCCTGCCTGAGCTTTGCAGAGGGGTGGCTGAGAATCAGGCCCCTGTGAATGTCAGAGCTCAGACACTCCCTGACCCCAGCGGCCCCACAGTGGAGGTAGCCATCAGATGGGGAGGATGGAAGGGCCTGTTTGCTACTTGCCCTGGCTGCTTAACATGAGCCAGAGCTTGTAGTGTGATCTCCAGACTTCAAAACCCAGCTCATTCAGCCCGCTGCACATTGGATACCTGCCCAGAGCAGGCCCTGGCCCGGTCCCCTCTCAGATAACCATCTGCACCTCCAAAGTGCTCCAGGATGCAAGCAGGCCCCATCCCCAACCCCAACCAGCAGCCAGTAGTGGGTGGTCGGTGGCAATCTCCCATGCACTCAGTGGTACCCTGAGATAGAAGGGTGGCTTGGGGGCTCCAACGTGATGGATGGTGAGTGTGGAGGGGCAGCTCTGAGGTGGAATGTGGGTGTTCACTCTTCCTCATGTGAGAGTCAAATCTGAGTTTACCCTTGCAAAGGTGGCAACACCAACCCCATGCCCTTGGAGACGATCACCTCCATCCTGATCGACCTCTGAAAGATCAAGGGCACAGGACAGGACAATGGGGTTCTAGGCAGCCCACCCCTCCCTGTGGTCCCAGGAGGGTCTCTTAACCTCCATGGGCCTCACCTCATTTCTCACCTCTCAGTGGGAGATAATAAAACCTGCCCCTCGCTTCCCCAAGGTTTTGTGAGGATTGATGCAGCAGAAACGTAAATGTTTCCCGTCAATGCGGATGCTGGCACTCACAGGTGTTATGACTGAGGCACATGGACACTAGTGCTCACCCTGTCAGTGACCGTGGCCGAGAATGTGGGGTGGCCGGTGCCTCTCAGCTTGGGGTTCTGCTGGGTCTCCAGGCCCAGCTGTGAGGAGATGCCAGGGTCTGCTCAAGGAGCTCTTTACACAGAGGCATGCAGTCCTTATTGCTGATTATATATTATTTATTTAGTCTTAATTTATAATTGCATGATTGCCAGAGGATCTTAGTGCCATAGGGACAGAAATGTGCTGCCCAGTCCTCAATAAAGAATGCTTTTCCTGCCATAAATAAACAGAATATCCAATCAACTACCCATCAAATTGCCTGGCCCTGGCACAAACAGAACGCCACTAATGAGACACAACACGCATTAGCTTAATGCTCTACCAGGGGAAGCGAGCTGGCCTCTGAGTGCCAGCCTGGGCCATAGCAGCGGGTGGGGGAGGACCGGAATGGGAGGGGCTCCATGTGGGCACTGGGAGAGGGCTCCTCCTGCCAGCACCCGGATGCCAGCAGGCACCCTCGAGTGGGGCTCATCTCATAGTGGGGCCACGGCTGCGGGTCCACTTTGCTTTAGGCTTCCTGGAGGAGCAAGGCCTGAGCTCCTTTTTCAAGGACAAGCAAGAAGTCGGAGGGAGGAGATGGTTCATTCAGACGAGAGTCACAACATGGGCACAGCAGTGGAAGCAAGGATGAAAACACTGGTGATAGCAGTGGTGATACCCAGGGGCTGGGCAGATGCTGACGCTGGGAAAGGCAGGAAGATCTGGTCGTCAAGGACTGGGGTTGGAATCTGGGCTTTGTTTGGTAGCCTCAAGAGTCACGGAGGACTTGAGGTTCTGGGAAGGTCAGCGTAGCTGAGTTGCAGGCCGCTGCAGACGTTGCTTAACCAGGTTCCTTCCCCAGCTCTCCTTCTGCCACCCCCTTTGCAGTCTGGTGGGGACTGGGTTCTGGGAGGGCCCGCCACACCTCGCTCTGGCTCTGTCTGCTCTTTATCACTGTCAGCTGCTCAGAGCCAGCCGCCCTCCCAGCAGAGCTGAGCTCCCCAAAGATAAGATGAATGTCTGCAAGCCACAGAGCTGAGAGGTTCTGGAGGAAGTGGAAGAGGAGGAAGAAGGAATAAACACCCGTCACATTAATAAGAGTTTGGGAGAAATGAGGGGCTGAAGCCAGGAGTCTCCAGATGGTGTTTAGTGAAATGACAGTTTGATGCTTAAGAGGAAAATGGAACTGTGGTATGCTGAGAGCTTCGATCTTCATGGGGTGGGGGTGAGGGGTGTGTGAACATGGAGCCTGGAGTGAGGCCTGTACTCACACAGGTCTGACCAGAGCCTGTTCAAATCCCAGCAGAAAGGGCAAAATACTTCCAGAATGTCCACTGTGGAGCCCCAGAAAGTGGCTCTGGGCCCAAGGATTCAGGTGCACACACACACACACACATTCACACACTTAGCAGCCAACCTTTACACCATTGCTAGGTCCACAGGGGTGGGTGTGCCCTCTGAGAGTGTGTGTCTAGCAGGAGGGACTGGCTGAGTGGTCACATTAAACTCTGGCAACTGAGGAAGGCACAGGAATTTCTGGGAATACAGAAGGGGCATTTTACCCAGCTGTCAGGTTGAGGAAGGCTCCCTGGAGAAGCTGATGTCTGGGCTGAGTTTGGAGTGTTGACCAGGAACTGGACTGGCAAAGAGCTTGGGATGTAGAAGAATGCCAGGCAAGGAGAAGCAATGAAACAAAGCACAGGGTGTGAAGCTGCACAGAAGGGGGGCAGGAGCACTGGGGTGTTCCTGGATCCTGTGTCAGGCGGGAGTGGTGGAGAGAAGGTGGTCTAACAGTCCCCAATAAAGGAGGTTTTACTGAGGAAGGGAAAGGCTTGGATGTCACCTGAGGGTGTGGAGAATCAGTGTGGGGTGTTCCCCAGGGGTGTAGGTGTGTGACTCTCCCCGATCCCATTCCCTTGTCCACAGACGGTGTCAGGGGGACATCAGAAAGCGGCTCCAGGACTTGCCAGGATTCTACCCTTTCTTTGGGTGAATAGAGCATGCTTTCAGCATCCATCCTTGAGCACGCAGGCACTTTCTCTGCTCTCCCCAGTGGGGCGGGGTCTGGAGCCTACGGGCCTCGTGGGGCCCTGGGAGCAGTGGGAGGTCATTCTTCCATGCCCTGGGGTAGCTCCCTGGAGGGAACTTTGGGTACAGCCAGAAGGGCGGTGGCGCTGTTTGTCAGCGCTAGGAGCCACGGTGCTCTGGGAGAACCAGGCTGGCAGAGTCAAAGCCACTGTGGCCCCGGGCTAGAGATGAGCGTCCAGAGAGGGTGGTGTTCGGGGGGAGTCTGGGGGAGGGAGGAGGCAGGCAAGGGAGGGAGGTGGGAGACAAAGGAGAGAGCCAGGCAAGGAGAGGCAAAGAGTTCTAGGCTTCTGAATCCATTCTGCTTCGATTTCCCCCCAAGTCACACAGCTGCCAGGGTTCAGACAGATGCTGTGATTAGCATTTTAATGTATTTCAGAGGACCTTGTCCGAACTGCTTTGGAAATCAGAAATCAAGAGTTTATCTTCAGCTGTCCCTGTAGAGCTACATTCTCTTTCAATTCTAAAGGAGCAGGAGGAAGAGTGTGCATGCATGTGTGCACATGTGTGTGCATGTGTACATGCATGCACATATGTATGCCTGTGTGTCTATGTATTCCTATGTGTGTGTATGTGTACACATATATGTCATGAGCCCTGGTGTTTGTGCATGTGTATGCGTTTGAATGTGAAGTGTGTGCATATGGCTGCATCTGTGTATCCACATGTACATTTTGCATGTGTGTGCTGGTTCCACATGTGCCTTTGCAAGTGTGACTTCATCCAGGATCATTCGCGTGGAAGAGGGCGAGCTTGACGCTGGTTAAAAACAGGTCAGCACTGAGTGACTCGGGCTGTCAGGGCGAATGGGCTGCAGGTAATGGGAAACGAATTTCCAATGTGGTGCAGCTGCCTGGCCTGATGCCAAAGTTGTGTTTCCAAACAATAAGGCTAGTGGGATTTTTGAGCAACATGCATTTTTGGAGTTAGAATTCCACACGCCCCAGACAGTGCTCACATACTGGGCCCAGCCCCTGAGAGGTTTGGGGAGCACCTCTCAGCGGGGGATGGGCAGCTCCTCCTCAGTCAGGACAGAGGGTAGGACTAGGAACCAAGGAGCCCCTCATTGTGTGGGGGTTCACCCCTCGAGTCCTAGGGCTTTCCTCCTGCCACCCTAACCTGGCTACAGCCTACATCTGTCAGAGCTGTCCCGCTCCAGCTGGATGTCACCAGCCAATCGCTAGCTCCGTCTCCTTCCCTTGTCACCCTCCCTGGACACACTCCCTCTGGGATTTGTAGCTCTCTGCCTCAAACACAGATTTCTGGGACCATATTCCCAGCTTAGGGGCAATGGACCCATCACATTTCTTCCTTAGGGGAGGAACCTGTTCAACTCCCAACAGGCACCACCAGCTTTAGGGACCTGGGTGACATCCCTGGCTCCTTCCTCAGGAGTCCACCAACTCCAGGTCTTTCACCCCTGCCAGGCCCGCTCCCCCTCATGTCAGATTGCAGGGGATCTGCTTATAGACTCAGGGGCCTCAGGGCTGCTTGGGACTCCACCTGAGTAGCACCGACTGGGACATGAGTTGGGGAGGTGGGGAAGCAGCCAACCGTTGTTCCTTGTGCATGTGTTTAATGTAAATACATCCTCTATTTATCTTTGGCTATTAATAAATTCATGCATTATTAGAAAATCCCTCATTCCAGCAGACCTGCTGCGTTAGATCAGCCCGTTTTAAGAGATTTCCTGTTGGTAGGATTCAAAGCCCACACCTGCAGCCGGCCCAGGCACAAGGATTTAACTGAACGCCACAGATAATGAGATCAGTTAACCTCATGAATTAAAACAAGCACATTGCATTAGCTCAGTTTATCCTAAAAGAAAATATTAAGTTCCCCCAGATAAATCGTTTAATAAGAACCGAGGAAGATGGCACACACTGTCTTCCCAGAACCTAAGGCAGGAGCCTGGGGGGCTCATGCAGCAGCCGATGGGGGTTTGCCTCCATGGACCGATGGGTGATGATAGGGGTTCTTGCCTGGGATCTAACAGAGGATGGGAGTGTTTGAGGCACCCTAGGCAGGGTACAGGCTGCAGCACATGAAGCAATGCAGAGGGTCAGAGAGGAGTGAGGGGTGTCAGTGGGATCCAGCCTCCTCAGCCACCACATCCCAGTGAAACCCTGTGGATGCCTTGGTTCTCAATCTGTGGGTCGCGACCCCTTTGGGGGTCGAACAACCCTTTCACAGGGGTCGCCTAAGACCATCGGAAAACACATATATAATTACATATTGTTTTTGTGATTAATCACTATGCTTTAATTATGTTCAATTTGTAACAATGAAATTGGGGGCCACCACAACATGAGGAACTGTATTAAAGGGTCGCGGCATTAGGAAGGTTGAGAACCACTGAGTTAGAGAATTCCATCGAGGGAGGCTTCCTGAAAGGGCTGTGACCAACTGTGACCAACTGTGACCAACTCTTCCATCTGTGAGAAGCTCACGACTTAAGGAGTTGGTTAAAGTCTTTGTAAACTTCAAACCCACCAAGTCAGAAGCAAAGGTAATTTGGACTTTAGGAGACGTCGGCTTTGCAAAATCCACGGCGCAAACAGTTTTGGTCAGCAAATAAACGACAACGTTC
>NW_006292687.1:6138668-6152402 GCF_000327345.1 Myotis davidii | reverse complement strand
CTAAGAGAAGGCGGCGTTTGCAAGCAGCTCACCAGGGCAGCCGCCCCGTCACTGTGCTGACTACACGTGCTTCGCATCCCTTCATTAAGGCAGCTTGGCAGGACATTAACTTGGAAGCGCCATTGAATTGTCTACTCAAAAATAATAAAACGGCACTGAGCACACCCCATAATATGGATGCTAATGGAAACGGTGTCCTCCCCAGTTCTCTGAACTAGATTTCTCAGCCACGGAGCTTCGTTCAGATAAAGGCCGTGTCGCAAATGAGAAAGGACGGGACGTGGCATCTTGGCAGAGCTGCTACCCACTTTTGCAGGCTGTGCCCGCTTCGGGCTTCTGTGTCTCCCTTGCAAAACCAGGGGTGCAGAGCAGGAGATGGGAAGGCCCCGCCTCACTTTAACTTCTGAGGTTCTCTGGCCTCAGGAGGGAGACGTAATGGCAGAGGGGAGTGTCATTTGTGGATCAAACTCCTCTAGTCAAAGGAAGGAATCGGGGTTTCCTGATATCACTGGACAGAGTGGGGGTGTTTGGGGTCCTGGAGGGGAAGGATCACTGAAATCACCCAGGAGCTGGGACATATAGATTCCCAGGCCACACTCTGTCTTTGTGTGTGTTTGGGGGAGAGAGCAGGAGAGGGGGGGGAGGGAGGGAGAGAGAGAGAGAGAGAGAGAGAGAGAGAGAGAGAGAGAGAGAGAGAGAACCTCTATCTTCCTTTGCATGGGGTACAAACCTGAATGCCTTGGAACGTCTCAGGCGCAGTCGGGTGGTTTAGGAACCTGCCTGCATTCTCCTCTGGGTGGGCCTAGTCCTCCAAGTAGCTGGGGGAGGGGGATGCCAAGTTCCTCTCACTAGCTGCGGACCCAGAGGCAGCCAATTTCCCCCTGCACCGTCCTCCGGCAGGCCTTCCAATAGTGAGTAACCTCTGCCAGCCACTGAAGCTGCCTGGTGAGAGGAGACTCAGGGAGGCTCCCCACTCTCCCCATGTCCCCACGCCAGCTTTTCACTGGGGCTACACAGCCCTTCCCCGTCTGCACCACGCTGCTTACAAATGTAGGCTGTCACTCTCTGACTCAGGAAGGACGCTTCAGTGGCTTCCAGGCACCCAAAGCAAAGAGGCCAGATAGCTCAGTGGGATGTTCAAGGTCTTCCCAGTGGAGTCCGAAACCTCCTCTACCTTTAGACCCCCAACCTCTGCAGTTTTCTCCCTCACAACCTTGCTCCGTCCCCTCCTTTTCGAATGGTGTCACCTCACTGGGATGCTGCCTCCAGCCCCTCTCCACCCACCCACACTCTGCCCGTCCTTCTGAGGGCAGTGCTCCCAGCTCCCAGCGTGGAGCACTCATGGAAGGAACACGGTAAACATCGCCGGGCTGCATGTGCTCCCAGACCACTCAGGCCTCTAGATTTTAGTCCAAAGTCTCAATCCATTGTCCTCTAATTGCTTGGCATGTACATCTTTTCTTCTCTGCAGGAGGGAGAGCCCCGAGGGCGGCAGGGTCCTGGCCTCTCCTGGCTTCCACCTGCCAGCCAGCACCCTGCACGGGCCGTGATCCTGGTGGGGGCTCAGGAAACACTTATGAATTGAATTAAAAACCTCCTCTCAGGCTCTGAGCGGGGCCAGCTGTTGGCTACCAGCTGTCGGGGCTGCAGGGAGAGGCCAAATGCATATTCATTTCCAATCCCCGGGTCGCCCTGCTACGAAGGGCCCCTGGACTGTCTTCAGTTGCGTGGGTGCCAGGCCGTGACTCAGCTGCTGCTCTCGTGGGTTAGAGTTTTCGATGTCCTGACTCCCCGCCCCCAGCTCTCAGGAGTGGGGTCGGTGAACATGAAGTGGAGAGGGAGATAGTTGAACCTCATGCGGGGAATGTGCAAACCATTAGGACCAACTTAGCTACCACCTCTCCTGGGGTATGACGTGGCCATCTCAAACCACCCTCTTTTAGCACCACCAGGCCTGGCAGGGAGAAGGCCAGTGGCCTCGGGGATGTTCCTGCCAAACCCACACTTGGCTTCCATTCAGCAGATTTGTCGGTCTCCCCATGTGGCCAGCCCCCGGGCTTGGCCATGCAGCTGGGGGGCTTGGTGTTGTGCCCCCTGAGGTCTGTTGTCCTGCAGACCAGGGCAGGCAGGCCTGGGGCGGATCAGAGGGGCCAGGCAGGGAAGCTGCTCCTCTGGGGAGAGACGGAATGGCGGAAGCGATAGCAGCGGCAGGGAGAGATGTCACCCATTTCCCACGTGGACACAGGGTGCTCCGCCATGGGTGCAACACCTCATGCTGTGTGCAAACAGCCCTGGGTACAGGCACTATTGGTGTCCCGGGGCCAAGATGAGGAAACCGAGTCACAGAGGAATGAAGTGATTTGCCCAAGGCCACACAGCTCAAAGGGGTGGAGCTGGGTTGGCTGAAATTGGGGCTGGAACCTGCCTGGTAGTGTGATGGGTTTGGTCTCGAGGTCCTGGGGTTCTTTAGAGAAGGGAAAGGTTGTGTGTGTGTGTGTGGGGGGGGGGGGGTTGGTCATGAGCACCTTCTCCTGGGTCAGGCTGGGAATGCGGGACAACTGTGTTTGGTGAAGGTGCTGAGGGCTGGGATGGGTGCTGTAGGGCCTTTTATTCGAAGAAATGGGTGACACATGGATAATATCATGGGATCTTGGCTCACCTCCTGGAAGTGACTGGGTCCACAGTAGGAATTAGCTTCATGGCCCTGCCCCTCCAGCCAAGTGACTGAGACTCCGCTTGGACACTTCCAAGTACCTCTGGGGACAGCCCATGACACGAGGGGGTGGAGGGTGGCCTGGGGAGCAGAGGGGAGCCCGGGCCAGCCCCGGGGCTGTCTCTGACCTCTTCCTTCCCACCCTCAGTCCAGCCAAGCTGCAGCTTATTACAAGGGCAATTCTCCTTTCTCAGATGGGCTTGACATAGAGCACACCCACCTCACTTCACACCCGTACCCAGGCCAGCAATGTCTTGCCTCAGCCTCAGATAAATGTTGCTGGCCCTGGAACTGTCTGGGCCCCTTCTCAGAAGGTGTGCACCCACCACTGCAGGGGGTCCCAGAAACGTGAGCGAGAAAAGGACCATGGATGCCTTTGATTCTTTACCATGGAAGCGACATACAGAGGTACAGAAGTCAAGATACAGATGATAAACATTTGGTACCCAGGGGCTGAAATCTTCCTCCCCGACTATGAATCCCATGGAGGGAGAAGCCTGGCCAGTGGTTGAACAAATGTGCTGAGTGAGCAGTTGAAGAAACACCTTGTGAAACTACTCCCTCTGACTCAGCCTCCTCCATATCAGCTTCAGGTCACGATCTGAGCTGAAGGCAAACACTGTGTGTGTGTGTGGGTGTGGGGGGGTGCTGCTCTGCTCAGCTTGCTCTTCTGTGACCGCCTGCCCCTCTCCACGAGGCTGCTGGGGCACAATCTACTGGCTCCTACCCATTGTCTATCCCCTCTTCTCCTTCACTAACGCACAGTTTTGTTTTGTTTTAAATATATTTTATTGATTTTTTACAGAGAGGAAGGGAGAGGGATAGAGAGCTAGAAACATCGATGAGAGAGAAACATTGATCAGCTGCCTCCTGCACACCCCCCACTGGGGATGTGCCCGCAACCAAGGTACATGCCCTTGACTGGAATCGAACCCGGGACCCTTCGGTCCGCAGGTCGACGCTCTATCCACTGAGCCAAACCAGTTAGGGCCAGAGCACAGTTTTGATCATGGCAGATATGTCTCATTTTTGGCAACATAGCTCTTTTTCCAGCCTCCCTTACAGCTATAGTAGCCATGCCACACAACTCTGGCCAATGAGACAGGCACAGAAGTCTACTGGGGAGGATCCTGTGAGAAAATTTTTGCATTCCTGGTAAAAATCGGGACTTATTCTGCTTGATTGTGGATATAATGCCTGGAGCTGGGGCAGCCGTTTTATAACCATGAGGGAAGAGACTCTGAGGCTGACATGGTTATGCCAACCCCAGACCCCGCGGAGCTGTGTTGGCTGAAATTGGGGCTGGAACCTGCCCGGTAGTATGGAGGGTTTGGTCTTGAGGTCCTGGGGGTCTTTAGAGAAGGGAGAGGTGGGGATGGGGGTGGTGGTGGTCATGAGATATGCAGAAAAGCAAAGCTCTATTTGTTGAAGCCACTGCAGCCAAATGCATTTCTAACTAACAGGGTATTTACTGAAAATGGGGTTCAGAGAGGTGACATGGCCTCCCAAGGGCACACGGTAAGGCTCCAGGCAGAGCTGGGGCTGGAATCTGACTCTGCTTTTGATGCAGAACACCTACTGGGCCACTGCCCTGCCTCACATGGCCCCCGGCAATTGTACCAGTGTCTCCCATGGGGTAGCCTGGTCTCAGCCTTGGGGTGACAGGCGCTGAGGAAGGGACACCATTCCTGACCTTGTGAAGCTCGGGTGTGCCCAGGGTGGGTTCCCAGTGGAAGGAGCGTGGGCCCTGGAGCCAGACTTCTCCCTGGCCACGTGGCTTTGAGTAAGTCCCTTCACCCACATGTCCCCTTCTGCAGGACAGCACTGGCAGTGTCCTGAGAGCACCTGGGCACTGCTGCCTTGACCAGCAGGTGAGATAATAGCGGTGAAGTGTCTGGCCCAAAGGGACACTCAGTGAATGGCAGCTGTCATGTGGCCAGAGAGACGGGCTTCTGCTAATTGCCCTCCCACATGGGAGTCTGGAGTCAGGAGTCAGAGCCGATCTGCCTCCGATGTGGGTTAGAGCAGTCTGGGAGAGCTTCCTAGAGGAAGTGTCTGGGCCTGGAGCTAAGTCCTGAAACTCTGAGAGGACTGTGGTGTGTGGGCAGTGGGAGGCAGGAGGGAAACTAGGGAGTGCTGCGGATCTGAAGCCACGCCCAGAGTGAGCAGGAGGCCAGTGACTCATCTACCCCAGGAGTTGATTAAGGCCTGCAGGCTGGCTGCACAGGGTGGGGCGGGAGGCTCTGCAGGGCAGCAGTGTGAGAAAGGCCTGCTTCATCCTCCAATTGCATCCTCCCTGTTCTCATCCCCAATGCCAGGAGGAAAATTCAGACTTACGACCTTTCCAATTTCCTCGCCTTTACACACTTCTGGACTCTGTTTTCCTTCTACGGAGCCCTCCCTGGTCATTCTAGCTCACAGTCATCTCCCTCTTCTGAAATGTAATGGGACATATGGTCCAAATTGCACGCTTGATCATTTTATGTGTCTATTGTGCTGTGATTATTTCATGTATGAATGAGGAATCACCAGATTTTACTGTGGCAAAGGACCTGGAGGCCATCCACACTCACATCATTGTTTTGTCACTCATAATAATACCTGGGTTATTTATAGCAACCATGGCACATATGGGCTTCACATATAAGATTTTCACCACCGAGTGAAGAAACAGGCCCAGAAAGGTCAGGTGGCTTGTCTCAAGGCACATAGCTGGTTGGTGTCCTCCATGGACAAATCATTCAGCTTGTTGGTATCATTTGACCTCTTCTCTGCTGGGCACAGAGTTGGCCACACCAGGCTCACTTGCCACCAGGAATGGAGCCCCCTGCCGGGCACCCCACGCTGCTCTCATCAAGAACGCCAACAAAGGCCTTTGATCAAAGCACACACAGGAGCCACAGCGAGCTGGGGCCGGAGGGACCACATCCTCCCAGACTCCAGACCTTTTCTCTTTACAACTGTTTTCACAAAGAACAGAAAAATAAAGAACCATACCACTCTCTGCCATCTTCACCCAGGGTTGGCCATCTTTGATGGGACATGGCAGCTCCCCATTCAGGAATGACGCAGGCCGACAACACAGATCCCAGGCTCTCTGCTTGCCCCACACACTCTCCAGAAGAAACCCTTTCAGTCCTAACCCACATCCATCTGGCACCAGGAGCTCACATACATTCCACTTCCCAGCCTCCTGTTCTGGCGAAAGGTCAGCAGGCCCTTTAGGAGCCTCCCCTGGACCCATGGGTCATGTCCACCCTCTGGCTGATCACAGGTGCAGGAAAGCTCCCCTCACTTCTGTCACCACCCACCACCCAGACACACACCTGCGCCAGCGGCGACTGCCCAAGCACCTTCCACACAGCATTTCCTTCCCACAAGCGAGACCGCAGAGTGAGACCTCGTCTTTCCAAACATAACCCTGCAGCCTGAACGAAGCTGACAACTTTCCAGAGGGGCCTGGAGGGAATGTGGATGGGACAGGAGCCATGAGAATGGACCTGCTCCAGTGCCACTGGGAGGTGACAAGGCCAGCGGCCAGCGAGGTCGATGAGCAGAAAGAGTAGCCACGGCCCCGCTGCCCTACAGCTCTGACCAGCTCCAGGCACAGGAGCAGGCACAGGGAAGCACTAAATCCAGGGATACTGAAAGGTGAAACATAGAGTTAACCCGGCAGCATGGGACCAAGGGGCTGCGCCAGGTGCCCCGGGGGGTTGGAAAGCTTTCAGAGGGGGCCGGAGCGTATTTACAGCGGAAGTAATGTTGGATTTGGGCCTCCAAGGGTGACTCGAAACCTCCAGGCAGAGGGAATGGCATGAAAAAGAGGGACCTGAGGGAAGGTGATATGCAGGCTCCGTGGGTCTGGGAGGGCCTATGGCCAGGAGAGGAGTCTGCTACCCGGCTGCTTCTTAGGGGCGACAGGAAGCCTGCAGGGGATTTAGTGGTCAGAGCTTTATGATAATCTGGGCCACCCTATGAAGAACGCATTGGAGGGGTGAGAGTCTGGGGGCAGGAGGCCACCGTGGTGCTGTGGGCTCCTCTAGGACACTTGAATTTGTCACAGTCTCTCTCATCTGAACTCCTGGGAACTCCCATCACTACCATTTTGCAGAACATAAAGCTATTTCTGGATCGTGGCTGTCTTCACACTCGCCTCCCAAACCTGATTGTAGCTCCTCCCGCAAGGGGCTGTCTTTCCCATCTTTGTCTGACGCCAGACACCCTGCCTCCCATGAAAGAACTCTACATGGGGCAGGTGATCCATAAAAAACGGTTGCTGCTGATCTGGGTGATGGCAACGGTGTTCCAAACCACACCAGGGCAAATGCTGAAGGCTGTCGTGAAATGCCTGCCTGCTTTCCTCAGAAAGTGACTTGAACAGAGAGTGGGAAAAAGGCTTATGGCTGAGGAGCAGGGGATGGCTGTGCGATGGGGTCCAGCCTTTCACTGCAGCCCTGCCCCGGAGCAGATCCGCAGGGGCGCGCAGGCTGGCTGGTCCGCATCGGGGAGAGACATATGTGACCTGTGCTCTATGGCGTTTGTTACAGATGGAGCCGGGAAGTGGAGAGCAGGCAACACTCTTCCTCACCCTCCCACTCTCCCCTCATCTCTCTGTCATCTTAAGTGATGTGAGTAATGCCAAGTCTATTATTCTTAGAATTTTCAAGAACGTCAGAGCTCGAAGGGACTCCAGGGCAATCTGTGCCACCACCTCCTCTCACAGTGTAGAAGATGAAAGCCCGAGGGGTTCCAAGCTGAGGGTTTTTCCCAGGACACCTATCTTGTTTGGGACAAGCTGAACCTGGCGTCCAGGTTCCCTGACCCCCGGCCAAGTTCTGTCCATGCTCTCACAGGACCTCTCATCTCCTTCAAGTTAGATATGATGGCTGTGAACACAGAGACTCCCTGGTTCTTCCAGACAAAACGTTAGGGGGTCTTACTGAATACAGGCCATGGCCAGGCCTGGGGTCTGCCAGGAGGGCCACAGAGAAGACACCATGGTCCCTATGGGAGTTGAGAGACACTTGCCTGAAAAATAAGAACACCTTCCCACCCGGGCCAGTGTGGGCAGGTGAGGGAGGAGGAGAGGCGAGGTCTGAGGGTGCCCCAAATGGAACCTCTGTGCCCACTGGCCTCAAGGGGAATATGGGGGGGATAAGAAAGATTGTGTCAATTATTTCCCTGAGAGAGGAAAAAGGAAGCATTTCCTCAGGGGAGGGATGTGGAGGAAGGGCTGGTGGGACCTCTTTCTCTTACCCATCACCCTACCCTTGAAACTCAAACATTGAAAACTGGTTTTCTTCCCACCATGGAAGAGCTATAGGGCTGCCCATTTCTCAGTGTTGCAGTCCAATTGTGTTTCCTTCCAAAAGATGTCGAAGTCCTAACCCCTGGTGTAGGGTCTTTGCAGATGATCAAATTAAGATGAGGTAATTAGAGTGGACCTCAATCCCAAATAACTTACCAAAATGGGAAATTTGGACACAGAGACAGACACGCACGCAGGGAAAATGATGAGAAGACATGAAAACACCACTTATGAGTCAAGGAACCCCCGAGACTACCAGACATGAAGAGAGGCATGAGTCAGATTCTCCCTCACAGCCCTCAGGAGGAGCCAACCTTCCCAACACTTTGATCTTGGACTTTTAACCTGAGAACTGTGAGATAATACATTCTTGTTATATAAGCTCCACCCCCCACCCCCCACCCCGGCCTGGTTTCTGGTACTTGGCTACAGCAGCCCCCAGTCTAATACACTCAGTGAGAAGAAAAGCAGCAGGGCCAGGTGGCTGGAGGTGAAGCTGGTTTGCACGACTCCACCTTCTGACGCAGAAACTCAGCAGGTGGCAGGAGCTGGGAGAGAAGATGCAGGAGCTGATGGGGCCCAGACTCACCACACAGAATCAAACACTAGCTCTGTGCCTACAGGACAGATGAGTGGAAATACATCACATCCCTCAAATAAAACACTTTGATTGTGCCAATCACTAGAAGTTGTAAAACTATCCCGAAGAATTAACGGCTTCCGTACATGCTAACTACATCCATCATAAATTCGTCTTTAGTTTCTGTTATCATATCACTGTCTCTGGGGACCCCTGTCTTGTCATCATCTGCCCTTTATAATTTATTCATCTTGTTCTTGCCTGCATCCTTTCTACTTATCATTCATCTTTACAAGTTGTACATAAAATTAGATGGATCCTTCCGTGGCAGGGCTGTCAGGGAGGAGATGGGCTTCATCAGGGAAGCCCCGGGATAGCTGGTGGGGGTCCCCCTAGAGTCCCTGTGGGGACCCAATTAGAGGTGGAGTGGGCAGAAGAAGAGAGAGGGAAGGTGGGGGAAAAAGGAGGAAGAGAGGAGACAGGAAAAGCAAATGAAAAAGAGAAAAGAAGAAAAGGTAGAAAGGAGAGGGGTAAAGCAGAAGGAAAAATGACAAGAAGGGAGAAAAAAGAGGCATAAAGGAAAAAGAGAAAAAAAGACGAAGAAAGGAAGACAAAATGGGACTCAGGAAAATGAAAGTGAGAGGAGGAGGGCGAAAGACAGGAGACCATCCTGACACAATGATGCCAGGAATTCAACTGAACCTAAAAAAATATATAATTTTCCCATTTTCACATCTTTCCTGGTAAACTCAAAGAAGGTCACATTGAATTTCCATGGAAATGACCCGCCCTGAGTTGGAGTGACATGAGTCAGGAGGTGTGATGGCAGCGATGCTGCATGTCTACTGGGCTGAGCCAGGGGTGGGGGTGGGGGTGGGGGTGGGAGATGGCCCAGAGGAGCGTGCAGGTTTGCTTTGTATTCTCAGGTTGCCAGAGTAAGGGCAAAGAAGCCAATCTTTAGCTAGTGAATTGGAACTTTAATGTTTACCAAGCAGATCCAGCTCCCACTCTCCCCACCCTCTCCCCCTGCCGGCTCCCTTTCCTCCCTTCTCCTCTGCCAGCTCCCTCTTGGCTCTACTTCCAGGCCTCCTGCTAACTGGACCCAGCTCTTCCCCCAGCAGCCCTGGTGAGGAGCCCTTTGCTGCCAGAGGAGCAGAGTGCCGGCTACTGCTGGCCATGTCCCCTGCTTTTCTCTCATCACAGTTTCTCCTGTGAGGCCCTACACTCCTAACTTTGGAAACAGATGAGCTCTTTCTGGAAGAAATTCCCTGCAAAGTCCCAGAGGCAGGGGGAGCTGGGACTAAGCAGTAGGGACCTATTTTAAGGAACAGAATTCTTCCAAAAGGCTCCCTGTGCATGCTCAGCCCCAGGGAGCTCTCAGCGGACATCTGCCCAGCTCACAGCTTCTGACCTGTCATGTGTTCCTGGTGTCTAGGCTGGTTCTCAGAACAGTGCTCCCCCCTGACATACCCATCTTCCTCCCAACTCTCTATGCCTACCTTGCCAACATCCGGAATAAAACCTTTAGGGAACTCCTACACCCGATAGTCACCTGTGTCCTCTCTAAAGCAACTGTGGCCCTAGAAAAGAGAAGTGGGTATCCTGGGCTTTCCTAGTGGATCTAGGATTGGGTCTGGCCTGGCAACTTACTAATTGTGTGACCTTGGGCATATTGTTGAACCTCTCTATTCCTGGGTGTCCTCATGTACAGGGGTAATCATGATAAAATGAGATAATGGAGATAACATGCTTGCATCATGCCTGTCAGATAGTAAGTGCTTAATAAATATGTATTATTATTATTGAGCAATTGTCCACACTACCTATATTTTAGCAACGTGCTATCTGGTATCACTGATGACATCTCTCTCTCTCTCTCTCTCTCTCTCTCTCTCTTTCTCTCTCTCTCTCTCTCCCTCCCTCTCTCTTTTTCTGTGTGTGCGCGCGTGTGTGCGGGTGCGCTTACGTGTGTAGCTTCTGTCTGCAACTTGGATATCTCTAAGAGGGGTGGGGATACATTTTTCTAATCTCTGTGTCTGCCAGGTCTCCAAGCACAGCGCTCAGCACACACTGAGAAAATACTTGTTGACGGATTGAGAAACTGCCCCATGTTGACTGTGCCCCATAAATAGTGGAACAAACATTGGGAATGGAAGAGGGTGGGCTGGAGAGAGGCAGGAGGCCAGGAAAGTGAGATGGAGAGTGTGAGGGAGAGAGAAAGACGGAGAGTGGAATCAGCCTAGATGCTGCCAGAAAACACTGAGCACAAGCAGCCTGATGGGGGCCTGTGGTTTAGTAATTTCATTCTCCTGAAGTCATGGCAACTCAGAAACTGAGAATCCGTTTGTGACACTGGTCCAGGGATGGCTCCATCAGCCATCCTTTGGTTAGGCTGGTTCTGAATAATGACGTCAGGTATGCTGACTTCTGAATTGTAAGAACAGACACTGTGGTCTGCTTTCTGAGCTCCCACTGATCCCAAGAGAGACGTCAGCTCCTCTCCGTCCCCAAATAAGAACACATGTGAGGGGTGCCTCTAGTTCTGTCTTTGTTATTGTTTTGGTTGTGGTTGTGTGTCTGTGCATGACAACAATGGGGCTGTTTTCCCTGCTGCCAACAGGATGCTAGCTCTGTAACTTGCTGGGAAAGAAACAGAATGGGCTGCCTGCACTATCTTCTCCCCTCCTTGTCTTCTCAGTGAGAAAGTGGAGGGCTGGTTTTAATGGATTGACTTTAATGGATTTTGAAGTCTGGAAAAGTGCCTAAATTGCTGAGGTTACCAGTTTTCCAGGTTCTTTTTTTTCCATTTCTTTCTCTTTAGTCAGACATAGAGTGAGCTCACTGGGGCACCTACTGTGGTCACCACAGACCAGAAGAGGTCTCTTTCTGCCCCTGCCCTAGCTGATAGGGACACCCATTATTTCTTTGGGCGAGGGTGTTTTGCTTGGTCCTGTCCCTGCATTTGCTAGTGGCACACATTCTCTGATTTCAAAGGAGAGAACCAACCAACAATAATAACACCAGCTCTGCTTTCTGGAATCCAAATGGCTCCATCTTAAAGCATATTTTTTTTTTGGTCATTTTATTTTCATTTGCCTCCAAGTGAGTTTGTACAGGGACTATGTGCCCTGGGAAGTTTGAGCTGCAATCCTGTCTTTCCTCCCGGCCTCTTCCCCTGTGGGCTGTGCCAGCACTGAGAATTGTGATGATGTCTTTGAGGCCACAAGTCTCCCTGTGAGGCCTTTGAAGAAAGGACAGCATTCCAGGCACCTCAAGGGGACTCCAGGCTCTGTTTTAGCTCTGCTGTTGGACTCTCTCCTCAGCCCTCCCACCTCCCCAAATACATTCACATTTTCTTTCTGTCCTTTCTTCAAAACTTGCCCAACTCGTCTTTGTGATTTCAGAAAAATGCCACTGGATCTCCCAGTATGAAGGATTAGCACAGATTATGGGGAACAGTGTTAATTATCGGTGGAAGGGGGGCCGGCGCGTCGCTCCAATGTGCTCCTGATTTCCCCTGGGCCTCTCTGCCTGGTAATAAGCCTTCTTTAATCTGGCAGGCCCCTTAGTGAAATCAGCACCACGGACAGTGGTATTGATTGCTTCTGAGAAACCATCACAGCTGCTCAACCAAATTACCTTTGATATGTGACCTTTAATGTAATTACTGCAACATCAAAGTATTTCTATAAATTATTAAAGAACTAATACACTCCATCATTTAGCTATTCTCTTATATGTAAAATAAACAACTACAAGTTAATGCTAGATCCAGAACAATCCACATTTTGCTACTGAAATTCCCTGACCTGGGCCTCTCTCTCTTCAAAAATCCTAAACCTCCCCCTCCCACTTCCTCTTTCTGTTTCCCCATCTACCAGGCTTTTAGCCATCACAAGGCTCCCCAGCAATCTCTCTCAAGCTGATGAAGGGCCGCCCATAACAATGTGGTATTTTCTATTCCATTTGGGTGGCTCTAAAATATGTCACAATCTCCCCCCCAACACAAAGTACCATACACAGTTTATTAATCAGCACAAACCTTTCTCAGAAGCCTTTGATTATCTTACCCCGTGGCTTTGTGCCTCACACATAACATGGGTTGATGTGGCACTTATTTCTGCCATCTTACAGAGGGCACCCAGAAAGTAATTACTATAATATATGTGCATGTAGCCGCACTACTAAAAACCAACCGGGGAACGGCCACCGTGCCAGAGCTGGGCTCCACATAAAAACCCGTGTGGGGCACGATTTCCATACATTTGCATCCGGGGGTATGTTATTAAGATGATTCAGTCCCGAGCTTTGCAATCACAAGTACAAAAATACAATCCAAAGGCTGTCTTAACGGAAGGAAGGCCCTCCCCACCCCTAACCGGGTAAAGCAGGAGCTCTGATACAAAGGAAAGGCTGCCCCCACCGGGGTTGCTTTTCCCTCCGTCTCCCTGGTTAACCTTTCCTGCTGTGGGGCCGGAATGGCAACGTGTGTTTACATTACTGCTGGCTGGGTAGGATTGTAAACATGCATATGTAAACATTAGTGAGCACACGTATAGAACACACGTGCTTCCCCGCAGTGCCCATTGTATAATACAGCTTGAACCCGGTATATTTGATCAAATGATGCCCACAAACACTCGCATCTTTCCATGTATCTTTACATACTCAGTGAGCTGTATATCTCAGCTCCCGAATCCTCCTCCCCCCAGTCTCTCTGAACCCACAGGAGACACCACGCAGACCCCTGACCTGAGAAACGCTTATTTTATGGTGATGAACTAGCCTCGGTTATAGCCACGGCTGATATCACACCCAGTTAGGGGGGACATAAATAATTCTCTCCCCCCGCCCCACCCCCGCACAGGAGGAAGAAACCAGGGCTGAGGCGCGATAGTTCATCAAAGACCAGCGCTGGCTCCTTCAGTAAACACGGTGATCTCACTCCGGCGCCAAGCCTGGATGGGGGGCGCCCCCTCCCCTCTCGCCCCGAACCCCACCCTGGGTACAGCCCGCATCCGACGTAGATTGGCTGGTGCTCAGGTGGCACCGTCACCGGACCCCGTGGGACGGGCTGGAGGCCACTCCGGGCTCCGGGGGGCCAGACACCAGCGGGCGTGCCTGCCTGGGGCT
>NW_006292687.1:6130232-6138425 GCF_000327345.1 Myotis davidii | reverse complement strand
AGCCCCTCCCTGCGCTGGGTCCTTCTCCCCACCTCGCTCGCTTTCTCTCCTGTGCGCTCCACTCGAGCCTTCCTGCCTCTCCGTGTGCTGCCTGCCTGCCTCTCGTCCCTCGCGTGGTTACTGTTCTGTTTCCTTCCCTCGGCAAAATCTCCCCACCCTGCCTCTTCCCCCTCCACGCCCCCTCTCCCCATAGTCTCTTCCTGTCCCCATTCCCTGGTACCTCGGGGGCCTCTGCCCCTCTCACTTCAGACCTCTCTGCCTCCCTCCCTTCATCCGTTCCTCTGGGCGCTGTTCTGTCTGTTTCAGCTCCAGCCCCAGTACCTCCCAAGGGCAGCTTTCACCCCTCGCCCCAGCACCCCAGGCCACACTGGACCATGAAGTCCTGTGGTGGCCTCCCGCAGGCGTGCTGCTGGCTGCTTCATTGAGGATGATGGGGGGACCTCCCTGGCCTTCCAAATACAGGCTCCACCAGCAAGGAAGACCCAGGCCAGGCTGTCCTAATAAAGTGAACAGGGCTGCCCACGTGCCCCCTGCCCTAGCTCACTGTGCAGTGATAGCTTCACACCAGTCCCAGTCTTGGGCATATTCACTCCACCCATGGGCAAGGCTGGGCCTGAGGCTGCCCCTTGCTCTGCCTCTAATTCCCTGGGTGACCCCTGCAAATCACAGCTCCCAGCCTGCCTTGTTCTCCTCTGTGAACGGAGAGGTTGGCCCACTGGTCTCCAAGGTTCAGCCTTGTTTCCCCTTGAGGGAGTCTGACAGTGCCTCACCAGGAAATTCGGATTTTAAGAGCCCTGTTCCTGACTCAAGGGGTGACTTTTTAATGCCGGCCTTTCAGGCACAGTGACAAGGCAAAGAGAATGCTTCCTGATGGGAGAGTCTTTCTGAAAGTTCCCTCAAACTGCCCAGTGCCTGGGGCCTCTTTCTCTGCCCCCAGACCAGGCCGAGTGTGACTTGGGAGGCCTGCCAGGCTCAGAACCATAGGGAAAACAAAAAAGCCAATTTTGGCCAACAGCAGGCTTGGCCTGGGGAAAAGTGGCCTGACACTTTCCAACACCACACATGGCCCCAGAGAAGGCACCCTGTAGGCTGGCCACTTTTCTTGTTTCACTTTTCTTTTCCTCCCTTGTTTCACTCTCTCATTCCCCTCGCCCCCCCCCCCCCCCCCCCCCCCCTTTTCCTTTGCTCTCACAGACACCTCGCTTGGTATGCCTCTCCCCTCATTTAGACCTCTCCCAATCCCATCCATCTTTCAAGAATCTGATCAAGGCCCACTTCCTCCAGGCAGCCCTCCTTGATTGGTTTAGTCCATCTCAAGCCAACTTCCTTCCTTAACTGTCCACAGCTGACCATTTGGTCATTCTTATGGCCATTTATCATCAACTATCTCCTGAGTCCCATTGTGAGTCAGATTCTGTGCCAGGCCTGGTGGCCCCCTCTTTTCATGAGGCCTGTAGGCTGGTGGTGCCAATCTGGTGCCAATGCCAGCCCTTGTCATCAGGCTTGCTCTGGCCTCTTATTTTCCGAGATGCAGAGTGCTCCCAATGTCCTCTCCAGTCCCTGAACCCTCCACCAACCAGTGAAACCCCTTTCCTCCTCTTCCAATGTAGAAACTAGTCCTGGCTCCCTTCCTTTCCTGGCTTCAGAGAGGATTTTGGAAGGGAATATATGTGTGAGGGGGCAGAGAAATGGAAGGAAGGAAGCAGGGCGAGAAAGCTGGAAGACAAGACTCTCAGGGTCCCCATGGGCTCTCTGCCCTTCCTCCAACTCCTGCCCCAGGCTGGGAGGAGCTCAGTGCCAAGGAGCCCCTCCCACTCTGCCTCATCCCTCCCAATCCAGACCCCAGGCCACCCTCCCCCTCAGCCTCCCTGTTTCTCCCTCCTGGTCATGGCAGACGATTATTGATGGAGACACAAAGGGGACTGAAATGAATAGCGGTCAGAGGCCCCCGTGACGTCGTCCCTCGTGCTGCTGCCTGCCTCTCTGGAGTCTCTTTTCTCCTGTCCCTCTCTGGCCTTGTCCTCCGCCTGCACCTGCCTGCAAGGAGGAGGCCGCCACTGTCTAGCTGTGTGCAGGCAAGCCAACTCAGGACAAGGTCAGGGGCAGGTCTGGAGAGGGAGGAGGAGGGAGGAGAAGGAGGAAGAGAAAGAAGAGAAGGAGGGAGGAGGAGGGGGAGAAAGTGACCATATTGTTTCCATGGCCTAGGATAACAAGGAAGGAATTCTAGATAAAAAGAAAATAATCTGTTGCTTTTGTCTTGTCCAGTTTCCAGGAATTTCCGCCACAGTTTTTTTTGGACAGAACTCACAGCTGCATTTTGTACCAGAATCTTTAAGGGACCCCAGACCCCGGGCAACCTCCCCTGACATTTCTACTCCCTGACCTCACCTCCTTCCATTTTCCCGTTTGCTCACCTCCTGGCCTCTTTTCTATTTCTCAGCCCTGCCAGGCACACTCCGTCCCAGGACCTTTGCACTGGTTGTGCCCTCTCCCAGAACGACCCCCACCCCACCATCTGCATGCCTTGCTCCTTCAGTCCCCTCAGGCTTCTGCTCAAATGTGACCTCCACAGAGAGGCCTCTCCTGACCGCCTCATTGAACATGGTAACCCGCCCCCACACATGCTCACTCTCTGATCCCTCGTCGTGGTTACTCTTCTCTTTAGAGCCCCATTAGTGACATATTAATAGTGTATATTTGCTCCTTGATTAGCAGTCTCCCCATGCTCAATTGGGTTCTTTCTATTCCTGTTTCGTTCTCAGTGCCCAGAACAGGGGCAGGAACTCAGTGCATATTTGTCAAGAGCATTGAACCCGAACACCTCGGCTACTTTGGAGGGGACAGAAGTGGTGCTCTGAGGCTGCTGGGAGCTGACCAAGGCTCTGAGGACACGGAGGCACACTGGACCTCCCTTGTGGCAGGGGACAGAGGTCGCCTGTGAGAGTTGACAGGTGGCCCCGACCAGGAGGGCTCCTTTGCCCAAGGCTTCCTCAGCCCATTCTCCCGGTGCCTGCAGTGCAGGTCCTGCCACTCCCTGATCCCTCCTCAAGGCGGTGGTCCCCTGGTCAGGCGGATGCGCAGTTCCAGACAGGAAGCTGTGCCAGGTGGACTCTCACCAACCGGGCCACTCACTGATTCCTCTCTTTGAACCCCAGTTTCCTGGCCTATAAATGGGGATAGTCATTCCTCTCATGGCTTGTGGGCAGACGAACTAGCCCATGAGTATTAACAACCTCTGCCGATCTCTGTAATTACAGAGTGAGGTGTAAACACATATTTACTCTCGTGAAGGAGGAGGTCCGAGGCAGCGTCCATTCTGCTCGAGAGATCAGCCTAACACAGAGGCCGCCGGGGCAACCCACCCTGGCCTTCTCTGTCCATCTCTGCAGCCAGTCAGGTGTTGCTTCTGACAGTCTACCCAGGAGATGAGTTGTCTCACTAGGGCTCTTTTAAAAGGCAGATTTGGAATGACTATCATCAGCAAACGACAAGGAGCTGGCGAGGATGTGGAGAAAAAGGAACCCTCATGCACTGCTGGTGGGAATGCAGACTGGTGCAGCCATTGTGGAAGACAGTATGGACTTTCCTCAAAAAATTAAAAATGGAACTCCCATTTGACCCAGTGATCCCACTTCTAGGAATATATCCCAAGAAACTAGAAACACCAACCAGAAAGGATATATGCACCCCTATGTTCATAGCAGCACAGTTTACCATAGCTAAGATTTGGAAACAGCCTAAGTGCCCATCAGCAGATGAGTAGATAAAAAAACTGTGGTACATCTACACAATGGAATACTATGCTGCTGTAAAAAAGAAGGAACTCTTACCAGTTGCAACAGCATGGATGGAACTGGAGAGCATTATGCCAGTCAGAGAAAGATAAATATCACATGGTCTCACTCATTTGTGAAATATAATGAACAACATAAACTGATGAACAAAAATTGATCCAGAGACAGAGAAGCATTGAACAGACAGTCAAACCTCAGAGGTTAGGCAGGCGGGGGGTAGAGCGGGGAGGTAAGAGATCAACCAAAGGACTTGAATGCATGCATATAAGCATAACCGATGAACTCAGAGAGTAGGGGGGTGAGGGTATGTGCTGGGGGGTGGGAGTGGTCAGGAAGAGGTCAATGGGGGGGGGGAAGGAGACATATGTAATACTTTAATCAATAAAGAATAAATGAAAAAAATAAAAGTGAATAAAAAGGCAGATTTGGATAAGCAGTGACTAACCAGCAACTCGAGGTGCTTAGAGGTGCCACGTCTGCTCCCTTGCTGAAGGCAGAGCCTGGGGATGCAGCTTGGTGGGGAGGGGTGGCTTCGTGAGGAGAGTTTGCCATCACTGGGTGTTTCAGAGCATGGCAGGACTGGGTGAAGGCCGAGGTGGAGGCTCAGGGTGGCCAGGAAAGAGGGGGTGCCCAGGTAGTACACACAGAACCCCACACAGAAAAACTAGTGTTTTCCTTTGTTTGTTTGTTAGTTATTATTTTTGTGTTAATCCTTACCCAAGGATATTTTCCCGTTGATTTTTAGAGAGAATGGAAGGGAGAGAGACAGAGAGAGCAACATCAATGTGAGAGAGACACATTGATTGGTTGCCTCCTGCATGCACCCTGACCTGGGGCCGGGGATGGAGCCTGCAAGTGAGGTACATGCTCTTAACCAACATCAAACCTGGGACCCTTCTGTCTGAGGGCTGATGCTCTATCCACTGAGCAAATCCAGCTAGGAACAGAAAAACTACTTTTGACTTCCCCTCACAGCAGCTGAGGAGGGGCTGGAGCTGTGAGGGTGGGGTAGGGGCCACAGCTCAGCAATCATGACCTCTGTCAGGCTCACTCCCCTGTGGACATGCTGAGGTGTTCCCAGAGACACATGCGGTGAGGCCCCTCGGGAACTCACAGTCTAGCTGGGAGATGGACTCTCTCCGGGAGCGGCGGCACCTCCACACACAACCGTGGGGAAGAGAAGGCCAGCGCCAGGCTCTGAACCCAGAGCGAGATCTGAGAAGGAAGCACCCTCTATGGGGGCGGGGCTAGCGGCACAGAAATCTCTCCCTCCTTCAGGCCCCGCAGTTGCCTTCCAAGGCCTGAACTGCAAGCATACGCGGACTCGTGCCCACAGAGGAGAGAGCAAGGGTCCACATGGCTGTTTGGAAGAGCGACCATTGAAAACCACCTGAAGCTCCCTCAGTGCAGGGATGGTCGAGTAATCAGAAAGATGAAACGGCCCCCCATGTGCCAGCACGGGAAGCAGCATTGTCAGAGGAGACAGCAGACTGTAAAGCCACACGCGACATGTGCATACAGTGGAGGCTTCTTCCAGGAGGTCTGAGTGCACTCCGCTCTGTGTCTGCCCCACAGCGAGTCCGGAAGGGTCACGCCAAGCTGAGGACAGGGCGTGTGGGGCTGGGGGTGTCTCCCATGAGTTTAACTCTGTTTTTGTTTTGATGGACACCTTTGGATGTAGAATATATTCATGTATCACTTGCATAACTAAAGATTTAAAAGGTCTTTGCCGAAAGAGGAGGATGGAATAAAAAGCGGGCGGGTGAAAATGGGGGAGCCAGACAGGAGGTAGGACTCATGGTCCATTTTGAACAGACAACCATCACTGGGTATCAGCTTCCTGGCAAATTCTTCATGATCATGGTAGGTCCTGCGATCCCCTTGCCTCACAGCTTCCTTTAGCTCTGGGACTTTAAGCAGGTCTCTGCCCAGCAAGCTACAGACAGCATTCCTGTTGGTCCTGTGGCCTGAAGTTCCAGAAGTTGATGTTGGGGGCATGGAATCCATGATGGCACCCAGAGCCTCCCCGTCGCTGCCCTCCCTCCTATTCTTCTCGGCTGACCAGCTGTGTGACACCGCTGGCAGGATCTGAGGGGAGACACCTCGGAAACTACCCGGGAATGTCCGGGTGAGGTGTGACCTGGCCCCGGATTCCCTCCTCTTCCATCCCCGTCTGATTCAGAGTCAGCGTGTTTTATCTCAACCCTCCGGAACCAAGGACTGGAACAGAATAGAAGAGCCTGGCGGGGCAGGAATGGGCTTTGAAAATTGGTGGGGGTGGGATTGAGGGCTGCGGGATGTCAGACTTTGAGAGACGGTGCTGCCATCAGCAGCTGGTCACCGGGGCTCCCTGCTCGAGGCAGACTCCCACGCCCACCCATGTGGCCTGCGGGGGCCTGCCTTCCCTCTGCTGCTCTCAGTTCTGTATGCACTGACACTGGCCTGCACTCACTCTCCCTTATGCTGCCATTTAACCTCTTCCCACTCACCCTTCTTATTTACTTGTCCCTTCTTTTGATCAGTTTCATGTCTTGGGTCTCTGAACAGACTGTCAATTCCCTGGGAGCAGAGACAGTGCCTTCAGAATGGAGGGCCAATCATCCTGCTCAGGTGTCTGAGAGCAGGGAGACCAAGAGAGCAGTGGGGCTGGGGAAGGAGACCCACCAATTGGGGCGCTGGAGAGAGAGCAGGAAGCCCCGGGTGTGGAGAAGGGAGGGAAGGGGGAGGAGGGTGTGGCCAGGAGCAGGTGACAGTGCTTGTTGCCAGGCTAGGTGTAGGCGGTGGCAGGCACCCTTCTCCAGCAGGGCAGCCTACGGAGGCTGGGGCAAGGGGCGCTGCTGATTCCTGGGAAGGTGGGCGGGCACCCTCTCACACGCGGGGAAGAACACAGTGCAGCAGCAGCATTAATTGCGCGGAGACGGCGGTAATTTACAAAGCCCCGTGTGCCGGTATAAAAGGCCCTTGTCATCCTGAAGCGAAGGAAGTACAATTTCCTGCCCAACTCTGAACAGGGCTGAAGCCTGGGGTGTAATCATCGCGGAGGGGAAGGCTCCCCATACGCTCCCTCCTCCCGCCCCAGCCAGGCCTTGGCTTCCTACTAATTGAATTACAGAATTAGCCAGAGGAAGGTGGCTCGAGAATGCAGAGATCTGGACTTTAATAAAACATCAGATCCTTCAGGCCAGTCACTTTTCCGGTCCTAGGGAGTGGGAGGAAGCTGGTGTGTGAGAGTTGGGGGCTGGAGGGAAGGGAGCAGGAAACCCACCCACCAGCCAGACCCACGGGTCCCTGTTCAGGGTGATATCCTTAGGGGGTCCAGGAAGGTCCAAATCTCCGTTGACCTGTCCTGATCCTGAAATCGCCCCTCAGAGCATCTTTCCTGAGTGGTTCTCACCCCAGGCTACACCTGAGTATCACATAAAACACAGAGAAACTGAGGCAGAATCTGGGGAGGGGGCGGCGTGCAGGGAGAGAGGTGGGCCAGAGGGAACTCAGCCAGCTTCCCTGAAAAGAGGATTACTCGTGCTTTAAGGCCACGTCTATCCCCTCCTCCAGCCTCTGTCCCCCATGGTCTGGGTGGGCAAGGACAGCCTCGCGGTGTCTTGGAGCAGATGTCCCTTCCCCACGCGGTGCGTGAGAGACGCAGCTGCAGACTTCACAGGGCTCTTCCTCTGGGAATGCCACCCCGGTGCTACCCTGCCTGGGTCTGCCCTGCTTTAGACCCACCTCCTGGGTCCTGCTCAGGGAAGCCCAAGCGCCTGCCCCAGCCATTTTGGTCCCATTTTCCGTGGATTCCTGTGGCCATGCCCTTGTCCGCTGCCCGTGGTCTGCCCCCAGGGTGAACCTGTTCTCCACTTCTAACCTGGGAGATCCTTGAGAATGGGCCTTTGAAACAGGCAGAGAAAGCAATCCTGGGGCCTGCCCCTGTTTCTGCCCCTTCCCCAGTGCCCAGACGCTGGGCGATCCTCATGGCACCTTCCCAGGATCCGTCCTGGCCGTTCCAGTCCCCCTAGTCCTGTCCACTTGGCCCTTACTCGCCCTCTCCTCCCTTCTTCCCAGGAGTGCTTCCTGTGGGCATGCCAACAGCCCCTGCTCTTCTCCCTCTGTGCAGAGGGCAATGATCACCCACCACAGTCTGGCTCTGGTGTCCTCTCCTCCACTCCATGGGGACCCCACCCTTTCCCTGCTGCCTTCCCCACACCTCCCTCTTTGGAGCCCTCCTGTCCTAGGAGTGACTAAGCCTCCCCTCCTCCAGAAAGCCTCCCCTGACTACCCCAACCCCCAACTCTCTTAAAGCCCTTAGCGATGGCTCCTCTCACCTGGCAGTTAGAGTACACATCTTTGTCCACTCGCTTTTACATGTGTTTGCCCAAGTGGAAATATTCTACTATAGATGCTG
>NW_006292687.1:6123416-6130031 GCF_000327345.1 Myotis davidii | reverse complement strand
ATGACAGACACCATTGAGTGGATGCTAAGTACACTCTGCCCCTGCCTGGGTGACAGTGAGCTGAATGGCTGGGAAGAGACAACTAGCTGCAGGGCCATCGGGTTTTTGGAGAGCGTCTGGAATATGGGCCCCTCGGCTCAGGCCCGGGTGGGGGCAGGAGCCATCCATCTTCCAGGAGGCGGCCTGAGGCCTGGGGATGGTGGGGCTGCCGCAGGAGGGGGAGATGGATGGGACCCTCAGCCAATGAATCAGGGCTGCTGGCCCGCTCACCTCCACAGGGCCCTCCAGTGCTGGAACCCCACCCTTGGCCAGCATCCTGCTTTCGGGCTCAGCACTGCCCTCCTGCATCCACTCCCTTTGAACCAGAAACTCCAGGGGAGCGTGTCTCAGAGTTAACGGGGTGTAGGAATAAGCAACTGGACCCCTCACCAACTCTAATGTGTCTCCATCATCTCTCAGCCCTCCTGCCTTTTGCAGCCACAAGACAGAGATTGACACAGAACAGGGGTCCAGATCTCCCCAGGCCTAGACTGGGATCCCCCAGGGGCAGTCCTGCCTTTCTCTTCCTGCTGGGCACAGGCAGGGCCCAGTGAGTTCAGCCTGAGGGGCCTAATGGGCTCTGCACCTCGAGGCTGAAAGGACCGGCAGGCAGGCTTTTGCCAAGTGTCTGCCCCTGCCCGTTGCCCTTGCTTGCACCTCGGTGCCGGAGAATTCCTTGTCTGCTGTGCACCGCGACTCTCATGTGAGAACGGACAAAAAGTGGACATGACATATTGATGCTCTTGCCCCTTTCTCAGCAAAGAGCTCTTGGTTTGTGGCCAGGGCATGGGGGCTGCCGCAGGGAAGGTGTCGGCCTTGCTAAGGCCCCGCCCACAGAGCAGTCAAGCCTGTCCTGCTGACAGGTGTGCTGGGTTTTGTTCTGCAGCCGAGGGGCTGCTGCTGCCCCTGCCCCCGCCCCCGCTCTGGGCCAGGGCTCCTGCTCCCCCACAAGACAACAAGCAATGCTCCTTCACTTGTGCAGAGGCCCTAACTGGCCCAGGTGCTGTCCTGCCCAGGAGTCACCGAGCTTACACCACAGAGCAGGCCAGGCCCCTGTCGTCAGCCTCTGACCCCAGGGGTGGGGGGATGGGGAGAGTGGACGCCTGGGCCCCAGTCGCTGGTTTGGGGCTGAGTCCTGAAGCCCCTCTAGAGGCCCTGGGCCAGAGATGTTCTCCTCCAAACTCCATGGCCTGCACTTGGGGTCAGGGACTCGCAGATGACCTCATTCTCTTCCAACAAGAAACCAGGTGGAGTCAGCCAAGGTCTCTGGGGCCACAGGCACCTGACCTCCCTCGACCGTGGCGCCCTGCCCATGTCAATCAAAGTCAGGCTTCTCCGCAGAGGGCTCTGTCTGAGCATCAGGTTGAATTTAAAATGCATGTGGCGTTCGTTACTCGCAGGAACACCAGGATGAATGCTAGAGCTGAGAAACTGAACTGTGCTCCCTCTTAATTAACCTGGTCGGGAGTTTAGACCTTCCTGTTTTGAATTTTCTCAGACCAGGGTGCACCTGCTGAGAAGGCTGGCCTGCCTCCATGGGAATGGACCCCTGGCTCCCGGAACACCACAGAGGGAGGGGATCTCGTCTTGGGGCTCCTTTGGCATAGCCTAGCTGACTGCTAAGCTGTGGGCGATGGGCAACAGGCAGTGTCTGAGAAAGCCAGGCCGCCTCAGCGTCTAGGAGGGAACCCACTCCCGCCCTCTCACTTGCCCATCTCTGAGCCTGCCTACAATTGCTTCTTGCTCTTTGCCTGTCTGGTTGGAACTGCAGAGCCTTGCTGGCTGACTCTGGCACGCTGCTGCACCGCAGTCAGACATGCCGAATGCCTCAGTGTGTGGGAATGACTCAGGACGGGATCCGAGTCCTCAGTGGCCCCAGCATTGGCTGGGCTGTGTGTAGTTCTTGTGCCCACTGAGGGAGCTCAATAATTGCTTGCTGAGTTACATGGAATTCCGGTGTTGGATTTTCCATAATGGTTGGTCTGGCTAAACTGAGGTGGGGGTCATTTCCCCAGGAGGATCCCTCTTCCCATGCAGAACGAGGTGTGAAGGAATCCCTCCTGGGCCCCCAAACCCAGCCAGCAACTGTCCTGGGCAGAGCCACAGGGATAGCTCTTTACCCTCAGGAGGGTGGGATCTGCCTCTCTGGCTCCTTTCTCTCATGAAAGGGGAGGGTGTCACAGCTGCAGGATAGGGAACTGAATGTCTTTCTGTCTGTGTCTCAGTCACACTGAACCACACTCTCCCACAGCGAATTTCCACATCACCTGCAGGCCTTTGCTCGGGCTCTTCCCCACCACCAGGATGCCTTCTCTGCTCCTGGGTCCTCTTCTAGATCCTCCCCCCTGGGGTGGCCTCCCTTCCCAGCCTCATCGATTCTCCTTCCAAAAAGTCCTTCCAGTTCAAGGCTTCGAAACATAAAAATGAGCACTTGGTTAAACGGAGTTTTCTGTTGTTTTTATAGGTGGGAACCATGTGACCCCAACTAGACTCCAGCCTATGGGGCTGTGCCTCCCTCTAGCATCCCTGACCAAGCCCAGGATGGGGGCCTCACAAGAGAGGCTGAGCTGCTCGGAATCAGGAGGGGAGGGCGTGCACCCCGCTTTGAATGCACATGGGCACCCAGGACCTGCCCGGTGAGGTGAATTAATCTCGCCTCTCTTCTCTGGCTCCTTCCTAACGGGCCCTAATTCACTTAAAGAACAACAACAACAACAAAATAGCAGCACACCAACCAAGAAATTCCAAACTCAGCACCCAAGACAGGTTATTTTGAAAAGACCAATAGCCACAAGCCCCATATTACAGGATCAATGTTTGGAAAATGTGATTTTCTTTTCTAAAGCAGAAAAACAATCTCACACAGCCCAGGCAGGCCATGGTCCAGCTCTCATGGCGGGTGTCTTTCCCTCATGATCTTGGCCACTTAGGCCTTTCTCCTGGCTGGGCATTGGGCTTCACCCCACATCAATACGATGGTTCAATCACAGGCATTTAGCAATATTTAACCTGGGCCTGAGCAAAGGGGCAGTCAGCAAATGTGACCTGAGATGCTCACCTTTGGGAGTTGATCCCTGGAGCTCTCCCAGCCCTCTCGGAGGTATGGAGTACCATTCACATTGTAGGAGTGGAAGGGGCTCTGCCTTTTTATAGTCAGTTGGTCCCCATCCTGGGAAGGGCCGAGCCACCATTTATAGCTGACCTTGGGAGTGCCCAAGGTGGGTGAGAGGCAGTTGGCCAAGGAGGAGGGTGACCTTTGGGGAGTGGGACAGAGCATGGCATTCAGCTTGATTTCTTCTCTTCCCAGAGACCCACCCACGTGCCCTCAGAACCCACCAAGAGAGAAGACTGAGCTAATTAGTTCCTGGACTGGTACGCAAGACAGACTGTGTGAATGGGATCGGAGGGAGTACTGTTAGCTGTGGATGGAGTGAAAGATGCTTCCTTCCTTCATTCAATAACCACTTATTGATAGCCTTCTATTTGCCAGATGATGAAAGACATGCCCTCTGCTTTAAAGGAAACCCTAGGTAAACACGCTGGCAAGGCCAGGTGATGTGCATGCAACAAGCATACCTACCAAGCTGAGGTTTGTGCAGGGCTCATCGGTGGCCCAAATGACAACAGAAAACACTTACTGATGTTGAACATTGTTCTGACTGCTTTACATGCATTGAATCGCTTAATACAATGACTCTATAAAATGGTACAATTATCACACCCATTTTAAAGGTGAGGAAACTGAGGCACTCAAGAGGAAAGATTTGTCCAAGGTCTTATGGCCAGAGCTGGGCTGTGAATTGGGGCAGGCTGCCTGCAGGACCCATGACCTTAACCATGGGCTCTGCCACCTGATGGCGGAGAATTCTCAACTCTGCCCAGGGAGAGCAGCCTCACCGGAAGGATGTGCTGGGGGAAGGGCCCCCATGTGCACAGGCAAAAAGAGGTGTGGGCTGCAGGGTGACCTCGGGCCCATTCCCCTCCCCTTCAGAGCGCCTCCAGACACCTTCCTCAACACCTTTCTGTGGCTTTCTCATCTGTTCTCCCTCTCCTCCTCTTTCTTTCCCCTTCATTACTTCCCCGTTTTCCTTCTTTCTTTCCTTTCTCTCTCCCTCCTTTCTTTCCTTTGTCTCAGCGCTGGAACCCCATATTCTCTCTTAAGTCCCACACTGACTGCTCCAGGACACACCGTATTTTCCACCCCTAAAGGAGGGTCACATCTGACGCCCAGGTTTCTGACCCCAGCCAGCTGGTGCCTCTGAAAAAGCCATTTAACTCTGTGGCCTGTTTGCATGTGGGGCCCTGGGAAAGGTCTGCCACCTGGGAGGGGGCCTCTGGCTCTACCGATAGCCGTGGCCTTGTTGTGGGGGCACCCGGATAGTTTAGGTTTACATAACCCTCGGGTTACCTCCCCAGGACATGGGAGTAAGGACGCTTGCCTACTGGGGTCAGGGCAGCCAGCAGGATGCCTGACACATAATTAATGGCGGATCACTCTTGCTGCGTTGTCCGGAGCAGCAGTTGTGATATGATGCTCAAGGTTCCCTACCGTGTGAAAAATAGCTCTGGCATTTACACTGTCTGGTGTTGTCTGCTTCCCTCGCACGGGACCAGCTCATTTACTTGATTACTCCCACCCCCATCCATTACCACAGGGACAGGAGCCTGTTGGTGCTCCTGCCCGTGCACAGGCCAGCTCACTGGGGCTCCAGCCACTGAGGCTTGCACTGAGGTCTAGGAGGCAAGTGTGTTTTGTTTCCTTGTGTACCTGATATGCTAATGACAGGAGGAAGGAATGAGCTGAGTGACAAAGAGCTGGCTTCATGCTTCCCCAAAGAGGCACCTCTGTGTCAATTGTTTCTTTTGTGAGAGGAATTGTCAAGGCCCAGGTGTATGGGCCAGAGGGACAGGGAAAGGAAACCTGGGGGTGCCTCCCCCTAAAGGAGTGCAGGCCCCTAGCAGCACTACCAAGGCAGCCTGGGAGGGAGGGAGTGCATGTGGATTGAGTGCTCTGATCCATGGTACTCCCTGACTTCCCAGGGGACCCTGGGAGCTCCAGATGGCAGGGCCCACCCCATCTGCTCTGGGCCCTCGTATGCTCTCCTCCTGACACAGGGCCTAGTGCTGGCAGGAAGCACAGGTGAGGGGTGGCTTGGCATTAGAATGCCAACTAAAGACAATCTCTGACAGGTAAACCACAGCTTCCAGCAAGTTGGCAGGTCTCTCTGGACCTCGGTTTCCTTTTCTGTGACATGGGTTTGATATCCCTGCCTATGACTCTGTGTCCCCAGCCTCCAGCACAGTCCTGGCCCAGTGTGGGTCCTAGCACATATTCGTTAGTGAGTGGGTGAGTGGCAGGAGGCAGGGAGCAGGGAGTGAACACTGTTCTATTACAGAAGAGGGAAGGGATGTGTCTGCAGGTCAAGGTGACATGATCATCCCGAGAGCACAAAGCTGGTCTGTGAGAGAACCAGGCTCAGGTCCACGACCCGGCCTGCTGGGCTGAGGGAGATCAAGTCTCTGAGAGGCTGGGAGCGCAGTGCGCCTGGGGAGGAGAGAGCAAGCAGATGTTGGGTGGTCAGCATGGAGGGCCAGACGAAATGAGGAGGAAGCAGACTGAGCCAACAGATGGAGGTGTCTCCAGCCTCTGCACCAAATTGAGGGACAGGGAGAACACAGTCACCTGAGCAGGTGGAGCGAGTCCCTCCAGTGTTCCTGCTCCTGCCTTCAAGGACCGAGGGCAGTGGGCAGGGCTGGGGCAGGGTGGGGGGTAGAGGGGTGGGAAGTAGAGGGAAGCACAGGTCTGAAATGCTCACATGTCCTAGAAGCCTGTATGGTTCTAGCCTCTGTTCTTAATGCCCTTGAGGGGGTTTGGGGGTGGGACAGAGGGGTTGGAGACAGGATTTTGTGGGGAACCCAAGGCCAGGGCTCATGACATGTCCCAGGTAGAGCCAACCCGAGGCCTGCCCTCATCACTCTCAAATGGGTCTGACTCTCACACTTGGCCGTGTCTGTCTTTGTGTCCTCAGGTTTTACCCCTTCTCTCGGCTTCCTAGAAATTTCCTTTAGGCCTTTTCTTTGTCTTGGCTGAGCTGACTGTACCCCATGGCCAAGAAGGCCAGCTGGGAGAGCTGAGGCCCTGGAGGGGAGAGCTGGGCAGGGGGTGGGTACAAGGGTGGCTGCTGGCCTGCCGCTCTGGCATTTTCACTCCTGGCAGCTGTGGCCCTCATCCCCTGGCTTCACACACCCTGGGAAGTGCAGGACTGACCTCAGGGTCCCCGTTGTTGTGAGGGCCAGGCTACCTGTGAGCACCGGCTCAGGACCTGGGTGAACAGAAGGTGGGAGTGACAGGCATGCAGACAGAAGGAGGCCCTGGATACAAGGGTCTCATGGCACAGAAGTGTGAAAAGACATGGGCTGGACGCTGCACCTTGGACCACAGGCCCGGAGAGGGCCGCTGGCCTCCTTGTGTGTGAGATACCAACCTGAGCGGGAGATCAGCGCTGGCCAATCCCCGGGAATGAAAGTGGGAAGTGAAAGGGCGAGGGCTATGCCCTCCGTCTTCCCCTGGATCCA
>NW_006292687.1:6109504-6123341 GCF_000327345.1 Myotis davidii | reverse complement strand
TGGGCTGGACGCTGCGCCTTGGACCACAAGCTAGCTCAATAAAGGACCTTCTGCTTTTGCATCGGACTGGCTCCCTGGTATGGTTTTCTTGGGGATCTTGAAATCTGGGCATAACAGGAAGGAAGATTCAGAGTTCTGGATTTCAGCCCTGCTTCTGCTTATTCCGCCTTCAACCTGAAGGCCCAGGGGGTGGGGGGCACAGTCGAGTCCCCCTCCCCCTGGCAGGCTCTGAGGCTGCTGCCTCATGCTTTCACGAAGTGTCCAGGAGTACCTGCTCTTTGCTCAGCCCTGGCCTGGGGAGGGAGGGGAGGAGAGGAGAGGAGACCAGACAATGAACCTCAGCAGCACCCAGCCTGGGATGGAAGAAGGGACAGAATGGGTGATGGGGGCCCTTAAGGACGCAGGGAGTGTCCCTGGGGACTTGACAGGGGTGGGGAGGAGAAAGAAGCAGGGGGAGGGCATTCTGAGGTTGAAGTGAGCTTGCTCTGTGGGGACCTGAACACGGATTGGTCATCTACAGTCAGACAGTGTGCTCTTCAGAAATGCACTCCAGGGCTGGCTAGCACGGGGCTACCCCCCTTCTTCTCCCTCTTCCCCTCTCCCTCTCTCCCCATCTCCTTCCCTTTCCTCTCTCACCAAGTGTCTGTTTGGGGCAAGTTGGGGCAGGGAGTGGAGGAGATGCACGGAGTACTGTGGGCAGCAGGCTGCCTCTGCTTCCCACAACCGGTCCCCTGTGAACTCCAGCCACTGTGTGGCTGCTTCCGTCGGCGGGTCTATATATAGCGACTGTGAGGCACACTCTGGAATTGGATTCCATGTAGCCCTCTGGACTTGAGCTAACTTTTGGGGAGTAGTTTTCCTGGGAGCCTGCCAGTCCAGTTCCTCCCTCATGAACACTAATTACTGCACAGACCTTCTCCATGAAGTCGGTGCTCAAGCCATTTCCATCCAGGCGGCTCTCCAAGACGAAATTTTTCTACTGGGAACCGACAGCCACAAATAAACCTACCATCTACTTAGCAACAGAGAACAAGGGGGTTGGGGAGGAGGGAAGGCTCCTGGAGGACGGGAGGAGGGAGAGGGAGGGGAGAGGGGGAGGAGGGCAGCGCTGGCTTCTTTTCTTCCTCCTTTATTTTGCAGAAAGGGTGTAATCAGCGCTCTGGGGAAAGGTGGCACAGGGTGTCTCATAAGGCAGCGCAGTGGCCCAGGAGGAGGGGCCAGGCCACTACCAGGCTGGTACCAGGGTTGGCCAGGGCCCCCACTGCACTGCTGGGCACTGCTGGAGGCTGCAGCGACCCCTGACCTCTCCAGGTTTCACTCACTCCTTCCCCACCCTCGCCTTCTTCTCGCCTTGTGGGCCCACGCCCAGCTCACTGGGTCTGGCCTTCCTGAGGATGGCCTCTTCCTGCCCCTCTGCCTGGCAAATTCCCCGCCATCAGCCAGGAATTGGGAAACCACCCACCTGTGCCAGGCAGTGCCTCCTGACCTCTCTGGCAGCACCAGCCCCTCCATTCTGAACGCCAGGCACCGGGCAATGGGGCCTGCTCTGTCCCTTGTCTCCTTGGAGTCGGCTCATCTGTTGCCAAGGAAGGGGTGGGCACTTGAGTGAACGGGGCCCCATGGCACCACGTCCCACCTGTTGTCCACCTGCCAGGTAGATGCCCTCTTCTCCATTTCGCTGAGGACAAGCCTGAGCCTCGAGGTCAGGCAAGATGTTCATGGCCATTTGCTACCTAGGAAGAGGCAGGGCTGGGATTTAAATGCACGGGTGGGTCTATGTCCAAAGGCAAATGTTAGGCTCTCCCCTTTCTGGCTCCCCTGGGACGGTTACAGACAGTGCCTGCTTCTGCCCACCTCTGCCTCGAAGGTCAGCCAGGGGTGGGCACTCAGCCTCCAGTCCAGGAATACTTGCATCCAAAGGGCAGGAGAATTTCCCCTGCATTTCTCAAGGCACAGGCTCGGCAAGTGCTATGACCACTGGCCATAGGCCAGGTCCCGGCCCTCCAGCCAGCAAAGCCCTCCGAGCCTGTGGCAGTCACAATGTGCAGTATGAACCTTGCACAGTCGGCAACAGCACGGCTTCCTCCCTTAGCAGAGCCCCTTTGCATCCTGTGCCTAGCTGTGTGCCCAGGGGCATCCACACCAGGACCCAACCCAAAGTCACCTCTCCCTGATACCTCGACCTTTGTCTTCTGAGACCTATGTCCCAGGATGGTGAAAGCGGTCTAACACCATTTCTGCCATCAAGACTTGTGAAGCCCTTCATTTCTCTGGGTCTCAGTTTCGCCATCCATCAAATGGGCACAATGCCCCAGCTCTGTCACCTGGGTGGGAGGTGCAGGCATCGAGGGAGACAGCAGCAGGAAGGACTGAGTGCTGCTTGAATGTCAGCTGTCTCTCTAGAGGCCCCTGTTCTAGGCACCCTACTTTGGGCTTACTCTGGACTCTCCTTTCCCCAGCCCCATCCAGGGTGGATGAGTAAGGCCAGACTCAGGGCCGAGAGAGTGGCTTCCTGGGGCAAAGAGAGGAGGAGCCTTGGGAAGGGCTCTCTTTCAAAAGAGAAATCAAGAATATAGGTTTATGCCCAGGGTCAAGCCCCCTTCCTGCTCTGGTACCTGTGGCCTTATTTGTAGGGAGGCAGTACAGGGTGGTGGGTAAGAATGGGGTGGGCACACTGTTTGGCATATAGCTGTGTGACTTGGTGCAGGCTTTTTAATCTCTTTCTCCCTCAGTTTCCTCACCTGAAAAATGGGAGACTAATAGCATTTACCTCACTGGGTTGCTGAGGGTTAGGTGAGAAGGTATATGCCAGGTTGGGAGCAGTGCCTGGTTGCAGGAAGTGCACCCTCTGTCAGTGGTGGCCCTTAGTGAGCAGCTAATACTAGTGTCTGTTAGCATGGCGCCTCACTTCCCAAGTACCCATGGGCTCCGCACACCCTTCCCTTCAATAGCTCTTACCTTTTCTAGTGTTGCTCCCCCTCTTACTCTCCTGGGTGATTGGCTATGGTAAAATTCTAACCTCCCTCCAGCAGAGCCAAGCTGAAAGGACACACCCATCAGGAGGGCTACCCCGAGGGGAGTATGGCAATGGGCACATCTGTCCTGGCTGGAGCTCAGGAACAGTGGGTTTTGGGGGGCCAGGTGGGGCAACTGTGGGGGCCAGGCTCTCCTCCTAAGGAAGCACCCCCAGGGAGTATTCTTGGAAACAAAGAGGGCCCAGTAGCAGGCAGGGGAACAGGGCACTTAGAAGCGTGGACTTTGGCATCAGACACACTTGGGTTACTCTGTGCTCCATCACTTCCTGGCTGTGTGATCTCAGGTGAGCTCCTTAACCTCTCTGAGCCCCACTTTCCAAATCGTAGGATGGAATCAACATAGGCCTCCTGTGACATATGTGATGGTGCCAGGCCCCTTACAGGTCCCTTCTGTGCTACCACTGAGTAAAGGTGTTCTCTGGGTTGCACAGCGCCCCCGCCCCCCTCAGCAGTCCTGGGACAGGAGGGCAGTGGCCTTGGCCCTCCTGGCATGTGTCCCCTCCTGGGCTGTGGGCAGGCTGTGCCTTTCACAGCCTCAGCCCACATCTGTGTCTCGCCCTCCCTGCTGTCTCCCACGCCGCCCCCCTGTTCTCTCAGCCTCCTCCGCTCCTTCTCAGGCAGGCGGCTGAGCAGAAAAACAAATCAAACTCGCCTGCATGTCTCGGAGCCCGCGATGCTCCCGCGAAGTGATCCCTTGCTTCCCATTACCCACCCCAATAACTCTTGTATATGGAGTGTGAAATAATTAGCAGTGGCAAAAATAATTTAGGAAACAAGAAGAAACTAATTGTATAAGCTTGTTTGGGGAAAATGCATTGGACCAAAAACACCCACTGTAGGGGGTGTGAACAGACTGACCAGCTCCCTGGAGGTCAAGGCCTTTGCAAGACCCTCTCCCAGGACCGCCTCCCGCCACCCAGTCCTCCAGGAGGGGCCGACATAGTGTTGTGACCAGGACAAGCCTCCCTCATGGGCCTGGGGATGACTTTCCAAAATGCATGTACATCCCTAACTCAGGCCATACCATGGAGGCAGGTGGGGAGGGAGGCTGGGACACCTGGAACAGCCTCGCGAGGTCGCATGGGCCCGGTGACCCCCTGAAGCTGAATTGGGGCCCTCCAGGCGGCAGGCGCGCGCCCAGCAGGCCTGAAATGTTTCCTTCCATTCCTCCTGTCTTCGCCTCCCATTTTACGGCCCTTCTAACTTTGAGAAGTTTGCTTCCTCCTTGGTCACTTTTCCGGTTCCCAGGCTCCCTCCCGCTGTCCTCACTTTCTGAAGGTGGAGGTCAGGCACCTGGTTTCCAGGGGACAGGTGCACAGGAGTGAGGAAGCTGCCACCTTCCTGGACAATGTCAAGGGAACGGAATGAGGGACCAGAGCGGGGAACTAGCCTGCCAGCAATCACAGTCACTGGGAAGGTGGCTCAGGGCTGGCCTGGCTGCTCAAGGCCTCTAGGGGGTCCCACTGAGCACAGAGGCCTCATCTGTTCCCTGGGCCCAGGCCCCAGGTCAAGGTCCCCTGACTCCTCTGAAGGAGAGCTGGGCCCAGGGGCAGAGAAGGCCTCCATGGCCTGCACACCCTCCCCTCAGATGAGGTGTATTTGTGTGTTCTTTCAACAGAACTGATTTGTAAGGGGATTCTTAAGGACAGAAATCTCCTCTCTGCCCCTGGAAGCTCCTGCCTGCTATCTCCTCACTCATCTTCTCTTGTCTGAGCCATTACAATGCCTCCTAATTTGTCCCTCCCGTGTCCCTGTCTCTGGCCAGCACAGCGATTGTCCTAAGGATAGGCTCTGGTCTGTCACTTCCTTGCTTGGACTCTCTATTTCCTCTAAAACCACCACTTAGGTCTCAGCTGTGCCTCCTTTGTGACACTGGTCTTCATCATCCCCTTCTTTAAATCTTGGCTCCTTGGTGAGGAGGCACCTCATTGAGAGAAGACCTGGATACATCCCTTCACTGTTTTCACCGGGAACCACAGTGGCTCCCAGGTGGTCCTTAAGCCACAGTGGCTGAGTGTCCACCCCCCAAACACACCACTATCTGCTAGACATCGCTGCCTGGAGGCTCCTCATGCCTTACGATCAGCCAGGGCCCAGGGGCTCCTATTATTAGGCCTGGCCGATCTCCTGGGTTTAACACAGGCCTGCTGTGATTGGCACCATCATGCCAGAAGCACGACAGTTCCTCATCGCTTCTCCATCCTCATCCACCCCACAGTCATCCCCAGAGCAGACTCCTCCTCTCTATCCTGCTCTGGCCTAGGTCCAGACTTTGTCATCGCGCACCAAGTTTGTCCCCTGCAGCTCCTAAGAGCGGCCTCCTCCTCCCCAGTGTTCCCGGGCAGGCTGTTCCCAGTGGAAGGCGGTGTTCCTTCCACTTCTTTTCCCTGATGTGGCTGAAATCTGGTGCTGAACTGCCCTGGCAGATGAGAGAGGGCCCACCCTCTCCTGATTGGGGCACCGCAAAGCCCAGCCTATGACATCAGAGGCTGCGGAGCCGATGGAGGTTCTGGTTGGTAAGCACAGGCTGCCTGGACCATCGTCTGCAACCAGCACCTGGGAGGAGCCAGGGGAAAACATTTGGAGTCAGGAGGGCAACTCCCGTGAGGCAGGCCCCTCTGGGCCCATTTGCTGTGCTAATTGCTTGACAGAAGTACGGGGCATGTGTCCAGGACTTGGGCTGTGGTCTTATCACACACTCAGCAGCTGAGGTCTTTGGTGGGGTGGGGGTCAGTGGAGTGCTAGGGAGATGAGCGTGGCCTGGCAGCCCCTCCACACCTCCTACTGGGCTGATGGATGGCACTAGGTATCATGGGTAGGGCATGCCTGCTCTCCAGGCTGACAAATGCCACAGGTGCAGCCGCAGGGAACACAAGCCAGCTGCTCTCATCACATCTGCATGTGCTGTTCAAGGTCATGCTGCGAGCTCAAGTGGTCTGGTGGGCTGGGGGCTTAGAGCCCCATCCCTGCCATGGTGGGTCCTCTTAGCTAACCACCTCTTCCTGGCTGGGGGAGCCTGGGTGGGTTGGAGGTGGGGAGGGCCATTTTCCCCTGAGCCAAGCTGTGGTAACTGTGCACATGCCCACACCAACCCTGAGATTAGTCTGTGCTTGGGGAGAGAACAGCCACATTGGTGTCTGCAGCTCACCTGCCCCGAGGGTCACTTCTGCTGCCTCTACCTCTCCTTGTTCTCCTGAGACGTCTGCCTACACCTCGCCTGCCCTGATGTGGTCTCTCTACCCAAAGCCCCATCTGGACTTTTCTGAGATAACACAAGTCTCCCTCCCACTGGTGGGGCTTAAGGGTTCAGCCATCAAAATGGACTTCAGGTTGTCTTTCTTCAACTCACTCATACAAAATGAATTGAATGAAAGAATGTTATCAATCTTACATCCTTCCCTCCAATTGAAAAAAAAATTAGCTGAAACCTCTGTGTTCATGTTGACCAATGTCATCCCAATCAATTTAATAAACATGAAGGAAAAAGAAAAAAAATTAGCACTGGCAACTGCAACTGTATCACAGAATCTAGAGGATACTGATTTCACATGGAACTAAATACGCAGATACCTTGAGTTCTACAAAAAAAAACCATGAAGCTGGGACCTCCAGGCACTGGGTGTCCTGGCCATAGAGGAGAGCCACCATGTGTTGTGGTGAAAAAAATCCAGGAAGTGGCATCTGAGTTCCTGTCACTTCTCAGTTGATTGACCCAAGACCTGATCTATCTGAACCTCAGCTTTGTCATCTGTAAAATGTGGGTAGAACTTTTCAGACAGGGCAGCTCCTAAGATTAGTGAGGGCATGGTACATAGAAGACACTCAATACATATTGAGTTGATCTGAATCAAGATAAAGACCTTGAGACACACAAGTCAGCTCAGAAATTTACGAAGAATAAAAAGGCATCAGTCATATGATCTGGCAACTCCAACCGGCAATATACACCAAAGAACTGAAGATAGGTATTTAAACAAACACTTAGATACACATATTCACAGCAACACTATTCACAATGGCCCCAAAGTGGAAAAAAACCGCATTTACATCAGCTGATGAATGGATAAACAAAATGTGATATATCCATACAATAGAATATTATTCAGCCATAAAAAGAAAGGACATTCTGATTCATGCTACAATGTGAATAAATATTGAAACCATTATGCTCAGTGAAAGAAGCCAGGCACAAAAGGCCAACTATTGCAGGAGTCCATTTTTATGAAACATCCCGAATACATAATCCACAGAGATGGAAAGGAGATTAGTGGTTGCCAGGGACTGGGAGGAGGTGGGAATGGGGACTGACTGTTTAATGCATACGAGGTTTCCTTTTGGGGTGATGAAAATGTCTTGAAATCTGAGAAGGGTGATGGTTATACAACACAGTGATTGCACTAAATACCACTGAATTGTGCACTTTTAAATGGTTAATGGGTAATTTAAAAAAGAAGAGAAAAGAAAGCATCAGGGGAGATTAACACACTAAAGCATACAAGCATTGCCCTCCCCCTTCCCCCAGAGCAGAATATTCCTGCCTGGGAGTCTCAGATCACAGTCCTCAGCACATGCCACGCATGTCCTTGCTCCGACCTGCCAGCCAAACCACTGAGGCTGGCATGGACCCCCTGTCCCAGGATACACCTGGCGACTTGGGGTGCTTCAGCTCTGAGGCTCTCCTACTCCCCCAGGCAACTCCAGCAAGCCTCCTTCAGCCACAGAGCAAGCTCTGGACAAAGAGGTACCCCCATTTCTTTAGGAGCATCCCTCATGCGCTGCCTGCTCTCTGCCCTGTGAGGAGGGTCGGACGCCCAGGATGAACTGAGTGCTGAGGGTGGCTCTGTCCTTAGAGAATGAGACCCGACTTGCCTTTGTTCCTGGCCCAGCCTGCCTGCTTGCCCTGTGGTCTGAGGGGAAGGTGTCACATTGCCACAATCCTTCCCTGGGATCACACAACGTGACCTCCCCTTCCTGGCCGCATGTCTCTTTGGGCCTCTATGGCTCCTCCCTCATCCCTTAGATTCTCCCACCTGGCCCTCTGGCAGGTGACCACTCTATTCACATCACTGAAACAGCCAGGAAGGCGTGTCAGCAGTCAGGGGGCCCAGAGTATGGGGGCGGGGGACACCTCCTGGAGATGGCTCTGCCTTCCAGGACAACTTGGCTACTGTCCGCTCACTTGGAGCAAACAGTGTATTGAGGCCTTGGCCCAGGGGCACCACTACCACCCATCATCCCGCCTCCTGGTCATGGAGGTTCCCTCCAGCGTCCCCAGGTCCAAGACGGTGCTCTGTGATACTTGTACAATGAGTGAGTGACAAGTAAATAAAGGGCAATGGCCTCTCTCAGGGGGTGTTCACAACCTCTCCCTTCTCGAACCCCCACGTATCCAAGCTGGAGCCACAGCCTCCTGTCATTCACTCACCCTTCTTCCCACCGGCAGGCATGGCTGCCCTCTGCAGGCCAGGCGCTGTGCTGGGCCTGGTCCCACAGTGTGCCGCCCAGCAAGGGGAGCGGAGCGAGAGTCTGGACTCCTGGGCACATGGAGCTCCCCGAGTGAGGCATGTCCCCCCTTCCAGGGGCCCTGCCCAGGGCTCTAGCCCATCTCTCTCAACCCCAAAGGCCCTGCGCAAGCTATGCTCTCCACCTGCAGACCTCGGGTCCAGACCCTTCACCTCACACCTTGCTATCCCTTCTCCAACTCAGCTTGTGACACACTTGACCTTACTGCCGATTTGACACATCTCATACCCCTTCCACTGCCTCTGAGAACCCATGTCTCCCCAAACTGTGAACCCTCAGAGGGCAGGAGTCAGGTCAGTCACCTCCAAACTCATGATTATCCCCAGTTGGTGAGAAAGGAGAGGCCTAGGCAGGCAGGTTCAGGAGGAACGCGGCTGGATTATTCCTTCCCTCCTGACACTCAGCCTTTTCCTTTTCTTTCCTTTTTTTCACTCAGCGGGAACACAACTTCAGCATCCCACCCACTTTATAAATACTTTGACAAATGGTCGCCGTCCCGCCATGCTTACCTCAAGCAGGGGCATCTGTCATTTTGGAAGGCTGCTGTTTGCGGCCCTCGACCTTTAATGCAGAGTCAGCACCTGGGGGCGGGGGCGGGGAGGGGGCAGCCAGGCCAGCTGCAGTTCATCAGGCCCAGAATAAAAAAAAAAAAAAAAGGAAAGAAAAGAAAGAGAAAAAAACCCTACACAACTATGGAGTTGGCAACTATGGTCTCCTTGGCAACGCAGCAGCAACCAGACCCTGCCATCCTCCCCTGGGCTGGGTAGGGGGGCGGCCAGGGGGAGAGCGGTCCCCTCTCTGGAGCATTCCAGCTGCTTTCACTTGCTCCTCAGCCATCAGTACTGAATCCTATTGTTCTTCCAGCTGCAGGTCATAATTCCCAGACCAGTGCCCCAGGCAGGCAGAGCCAGACATCTGGGTGGGCCATGTGGATGGGGCACTGTGGAGAGGACCCACAGTCCAAGGCCACTTCCCACGGATCCATGACACCCGGTGGGAAAGCCCCTTGGGGAGCTCAGTATAAGGAGGCTACTGACTCCTCTTCCTCCTTCTCTCTGCCTCTGTCTTCTCGGGACCCACCCTTTTCCCTGGGGCTCTGCAGGAGTGCTGGCCTCTGGGGCCCCTGGGTGTGCACTGTGGGAGCAGGGAGCTGAGGGGCAGGGGGCTCTTGGGGATGTGCAGCTCTCAGAGGCTGGGGGAGGTATGGCAGGATCTCACTGGCTCAGGGACCTTGGCAAAAGTGCAGGAAGTGAGCCAGTTCCGCAGGCACAGAGAAAATGCCTACCTTCCCACACCCAGCAGCTGTGGGGACTGCTGTGTGTGGTCCTGCAGAGGAAGCTGGGAGTGGGACAGAGGCCCTCCCTTCCAGGCCCCAGGGGGGTCCCTTCATTCTCCAAGGACAAGCTCTGGTCTCCCCTCCTCCAAGAAACCTTCCCTGGCGGCACCAACTCGAACAGCTGCCTGCCAGGCCCACTCATTCAGTGCCCGTCTGTCATCTGGAAAGTGTGGTGGCCCCCAGACGGCTGGAGCAGCCTGAGAGTGGGAGCAAGCTCCTCCTTATGGGCTCCTGCCTGGTCCTGTAGGTGTTCAGCAAATGTGTGCCCCTGGGCGGGCAGCAGGCCAGAGGTTTACTTCCCAAAGAGATTCACTGAGCAGGGGTCCGGGCCCTTCTCGCACTCGTTCCTTAACCTGCATCAACCTTGCTCTTCAGTTTTTCTTTTTTTAATTGAGGTATAATTGACACATAACATATGAGTCTTGTGTCAGATGTACAAAATAACGATTCGATACTTGTCTATATTGGGAAATGATCGCCACAATGCATCTAGTTAACATCTGCTTCCCTCTCCAGCTTCATCTCCTCGGCTGTGCTAAGCAGCTCTCCTTACTGTGCCTGAGACGTTCCTCTCACCCCCTTCCCCATGTTGTGCTCATGCTGATCCCAGCCCCTGGACCGATCGATCCCCCACTCCTGCTTATCTTTATCCAACCTGTGCTTTCAGGCCAAGTTCAAATGGTCCCCTCCACAGAGCCTCCCTTAAGCGTTCATAAACCTTCCACCCTTGTCTTGCTACAGCAGCTACAGCCCTAACCACCTCTGAGTGTCCTCTGATTGGCTCAAGAGGACCTAAGTTTCTCCCTTTCACATGGGTGGTGTGTGTGTGTGTGTGTGTGTGTGTGTGTGTGTGTATGAATACAAGCCTTGGGATAGGTAGAGAATGGGCACTTCTGTGATTATGGCTCTGCTGAGCCCAGCAGACATGAAAGATGCTCAGGGCAAGTCCCCGGAATGATAGTAACATCAGTCTCTAGTTTACAGATGCCCTGGTTCCTCTTTCTGCATTCTCCCCACCCTGGCCCATCCACACCACCAGAGAGCCCTATACTCATGGGCCCTGGTGCTCAAGGAAATCTGCTTTTTGCTCCTCTTCTTCCCATCTGATGAGTCCTTGACTAAGCACTGAAAACGTGGTCCCCTTGCCACTCCCACCTGGGAAGGGGCATTACAACAGGAACCAAGGCTTCCTGTGTTTTCTGGCCTAGGCTCTCCTCTTGTTTGGAGGGTTCTCCACAGCACGTACTAAACCAGCAAACATTTCTTGACCACCTACTGTATGCATAGCACTGTGCTGGATGCTAAAGAGAAGGGAAGGGGGATTTCTTCCTTGGACATGGCATTGACCTCAGGGAGCTCAGAGTTCACTTGAAGAGCAAGGCCCATGACACACTCATGGAAAGACAAATCCTGTGAGGCATCCAGGCAGGGAAATGCCTCCGCCACGCATCTGAAACCCATCGCTGAGCTCCTGGTCCCCACCCCAAGAAGCCCCCAGTGGCAAGCAAACAGCTGAAGGGAAGCAGAGGGAATTAGAATTTTAAAAACCTTCCGGTGGTAATAAAATCTGGGGTGTAAAATGGGTTAGGAAATTTATTTTTTCAATATATGATTTTTTCCCCCCTCTCCTCTATAATCTGCATATCTATTCTGCTTCAGGTTGGGGCTCTTTTGAAATGGTTTTATTAAAAAAATCATTTACTGTGGGCTTTTCAGTTCAACTTTAACTGGACCGGGTGGAAATTAAAAAAAGGATATTTTAAAAATAAATTATATAAATTACAGCCCTAATTATAAAGGAACTTTTAAAAATGTATCCAAGCATTAAAAAAAAATTTTTTTTTAAATGCACCATTTCCCTGTTCCATTGCAGGAGCATAATTTAGGTACTTTGAACAAACCCTCATCTTTTGGAAGAAGCCGGCTCTCCAGGCCCATTTGCCTGTGTCTCTTTCTGCGTGCTATTATTATTTGATAACTTTGGGCTTAAATCTGCGTGAGAGCCAATTATCTCTCTTTGTCATCGAGCAGGCTTGCTGTTTGCAGTGGTTTTTATAGTCCTTTAGATCTTTCTCCTTTCTCCTTTCTCTCCACCTCTTGCAGATCAAGGCTGCCCAGAAATGGAAGGAATCTGCACGTCTTGGCCCATGGTCATGCTCTCCTCCCTCCACCTGGTGGAGGCAGCATGGCGACCACAGCGCTGGAGGGAGGCAGGGTTCCCTCACTCATGGAGCTCACAGTCTGACCAGGAGAGGGAACAGACCCACAGGAGGAATGGTAGGGAACACGGGCTGGATCAGCGCTTGGGGTAAACTGAGGGTGTTAGAGGTGGTGGTGCTGCCCTCCAGCTTGGAGCCTCGCAGTGGGGGTGGGGAACCTCAACCCGACTCAGAAAGACTGGGCTGGGTGGAGAAAAGAAACGCATTCTGGGTGGGGGTGGGAGCAGCCTGAGCAGAGACAGGACCCAGACGGGCTGAGGGTACTTCATTCTGGTAAATGCAGGAACTTGCTCTGCTGTCTTCACTGCTGTGTCCCACCAGCTGGGCTGGTTCCTGGGGGCACCTGATGTACTCTGGTGGAGTGAGTGAGTGAGTGAATGAATAATGAGGGTGTGAAGGGAAAAGGGTAGGGAGACTGGAGATGCATTAGGAGGATTTAGGGTGTTAGACCTCTTCAGTCCCAGATGGCAAACTGCCTCTTCCAGCAAAAAAAAAAAAAAATCATTTCTGACTTTCCATCATCCTAAGCACAGAGCCGCCCCAACCTCTGCTTGCCCTCTGCTCTATTCCAGCCTTGTGAGGCCCTGCACACGCCGTTCCCACCCATGCACATGCTGTTCCCTCTGCTGGGGGGCTCTGCCCCCACCCCCTGGACCACTCTTCCTACCAGTTTTACTTTATTTTATTTGTTAATCCTTCCCCCAGCATAATTTTTCCATTGAATTTTAGAGAGAGTAGAAGGGAGGGAGAAAGGAAGAGAGAGAGAGAGAGAGAGAGGTGGATGTGAGAGAGACACATTGGTTGCCTCCTGCACACGCCCCGACCAACTAGGGTGGGGATCAAACCTGCCACCCAGATATTGCTCTTGACTGGGAATCCAACCTGCGACCTTTCCACCGTTCGGTGTGTGGGCCGATGCTCCAACCACTGAGACACACTGGCCAGGGCTCTTCCTACCACTTTCAGACATCACTTCCTCCTGAAATGCTTTCCTGACTCCAAAGCCCAAGCCAGGTCCCCCGATGACTAGTTCTCATTAAGTCTTCTGTCTCCACGCCAACTCTAACCTGGTTCTTGGCCAGCAAAGGGAGCTTAGGGAAGGCAGAGCCCTAACCCTGGCCACAGACTGACCCTTATCTCCATTTGGACATTTCACACAAAATATAAATTACTTTGAACAGTAGCTGGAATTAACTACACGTGAACCTGGCACTGTGGTCAGCATTTTCTGTGAGTTACGGCGTGATTCCTCAGGCCAAGACTTGGAGACAGTGACTGACTGACTCAAGACTAAACTAAACTCCATGGACGTGGCAGAAAGCCGCTGCAGAACCCAGGCAGGTCTGGCTCTGAGGGCTTCGCTATTTCCACAACACTGCTGGCCTTGAGGGCCTTGGGCCCACTGAGGGTGGCATGGGCGGCTGGCTCCTGCCAGCTGCACTCCTTTGCTGAAGGCTCAGCACCTGGGCATCCCTGGGATTCTCCACCTGTTTCACCTTTTGACCAAACGTCCCTCCTCCAGGAGCTATGTGCGGACAATGACGTGGCCTGCTTGTCTCTGTGTGAGACTGAGAGGCTGTAGGTAGGGACTGAGCCTTCTACTCTGGCATCACATGTGCACCACCCCTCTACCCCCATCTAGTATGGGGACTGGTGAGGGCAGCTGGCTCTGCAGGCCTCTGCCTTCTACCTAGCCCTGAGGGAGCCAGGGGACGTCACTCAGT
>NW_006292687.1:6076313-6109041 GCF_000327345.1 Myotis davidii | reverse complement strand
CCTGCTTTTCCTGTTGGCAGCTGAGGTTGGAGGCTCGGTGCCCTGCCCCCTCTCCCGACTCAGAGAATGCCTGAGCTCTGACCACCCCAGGACGGGGCCGCTGTAGGCATGTGGAATTGGGGTGCTAGGGGGTATGTTCCTGCTGGAGGGCATTTATTTTATTTTTAAAAGCAGGCTTCCTGGAGAGTGATGGGAAACTCCAAGGTTTTTTGCAGGAGTTGTTTGGCAGGAAGTGATATTGTCCCCAGAGTGGCTGCCAGGCAGGGGCAGCAGATCCTCCCATGAGCTGCTTGATGGACGTGACTCACCTGCCCTCCCCACCACTCAGAGCCACCGGCAGGGTTCCCTCAGGCACCGCATCTGCTGCAGGTTTAGCACAGAAGGTCTCGTGTCCAGGAAACCTCTGCGTCCCGGGAAAACCAGGACTGTTGGTCACCTACCTCATCCAACACACTTCTCTCACCTTCTCCAAGGTGTGGCCACCCAACTTGGCTGTGGGCACCCCTCTCCCACCTTCTCTTGCCTCCCTCACTGTGGAATCTGGTGTGGAAATGGCCCTTGGCAGTGCCTGATGGACATGGCTGGGTGACTGAGGTGGCCCCGCCTCTGGTTGGGGTGATAGCATGTGGAAACACCCTCCTCTGTGGGACCTCCTGGGGCAGGGAAGGCACCTTCAATCCCTGGAGTGGGGCCATCACCCGTACACAGGATTCTCTGCAGCGGGTCACCTGTGTTTTCCTAGAGGGGTGGGGGGAGGGGTGGGAGCTGGGGGTGAGGCGATTGCACAGGTACCCTATAACTGGGGGTGGGGGCGCGAGTCTATAATGGAGAGAGAGGTAATGCTAGGATTGCAGGGTCCCCTGTCCCCCCAAGCCTCAAAGGCATGGCTATCATGGCTGGCTGGGGACTGGCCCCCCGAGGCCCTCCTACCCTTGCCTGGCCACCCAGGCCTGGGTGCAGTGCTAGCCCCTCCTAGGAACCCTAAGGCCCCACGGGAAGGTCTTCTGGTGGCTGCTGCCTGGCCTCCCACTGCTGGCTGGCAGGCAGGCGGGTGGGCGGGCAGGCGGAATATTACCCTTAAGATGAATGAAGAAGCGTTTCAGCCCTTATTGGATTATAGTTTTATTGAACTTTATAAATTCCAATTAGCAGACCCCTGGGCAATAAGCGACACACAGCCCGTGGCTCACTTTATGGCGTGATTATGACCCTGTTTATCCTCCCCTGAATGAGAAGTATTAATGGAAGCGAAGAAAGAAAGGGGACCCGAGAATACATAAAACCAGATATTGGTGACACGGAGATAAACAGACAGGGTCAGGGAGAGCAAACAACCTCTGGGCGGGCGACAGGGGACAGGGGACCAGAAATTCAGAGAACCCGCATGCTCAGTCACAGTGGCTTGGACACCCTCCTGCCCTCCCTTCCTGGGAAGAGAGGCCCCTGCATCCCTGACAGCTGCTGGGCCTGGAGGACACCCCGCCTCCCACCTTCCCCAGGAACTGGCTGGAGTTTGACTTATTGGGAACAGAGAGCTGGCTGCACACTCACACCTGTGCAGCTGGCAGGCCAGCCCAGGGTACTTTCCCTAACGCTCCCAGGAGCCTCCTGCCCTTTGAGACCCTGATGGACACTAAAGGCATCCTTCCTAGAACAGTGTCCCCAGTGCATGCCCATGCATGGATGTGCCCACACTCGTATGCACACATTCACACACAACACATTTGCAATTTGCAGGGCGGGGGTGGGGGGGTGGGGGAGGAGGAATCAGATCCCTAAAGACTGATCTAGGAACCCCCTTCCCCCCACCCCCGGCAGACTGAGAGCTTTAGGTTAAGATTCCTGGCGTTGGGATGGGACCAAGACTTGTCTCCTGCTACTTCCACCTGGAGGTGCTAAGAGCCCGCAGAGAGATGGCCCAGGGGACAAACCTCCAGCCCCACCTGAGTTTCCTTTCTTCCTGAAAAACCTGGGTTTGACCCCCACTCCACCGCTTTAAGCCTTTCACAGCACCTGGGAGAAGCTGCTCCTGACAGAACTATGAGGGAGCTGGTGGGTTTCTGAGCCGCAGGCCAGGGTGGCCACACTCCCTATGGGGCCCCTCACACCTGCTGCATTTCCCTGGAGAAAGACCACTTACAGATGGCGGATCCTTTCGCCTGGCTTTGTCTGTGCCTTCCGCCCCCTCCCGTGGGCCATCTTTCTCAGAGGCTTTGGTGGAAGATTAAAAAAGAAAGGAACAATTCCTCCTATCAGCGTTTTGCCATTGTCCGGAAGGAAGCTCTAACACAGAAGTACCCGAGGAGGCTTTTGTAGTTGGGACAGGATGAAAAATGCTTCCGGTGGTGGGCAGTCTGCAGCGGTATGTAAATAAGATGCCCAGGTCTGCGGGCCACTGAGCGCGGTTCTGTCTGTCCGGACCCATTAGGGGTCACTGAGGAGCCCCAGCAGCACGTGTCCCCACCAGTGGTCGGGGCCTTGCTGCATCTGTGATTTATGGAGCCCTGACAGGCCTTGACTTACTCAGGTAGGAAGCGTGGATGTACATAAGCTCCATGGTCATGAACTATCCCAGCCAGGACTTGCCTGACTCCTGTCGTCTGTAATTCCTGGGCTGGCAGACTAGTGGGAAAGCAGATGTTCAGCTGAGGCCTAGGACAACCCCAGAGAGAAGGTCGCTGTGGACACTCGGACACCAAGATATTTGTGTCTCCATCACCTTGGGTAAGACTAGAGCTTCCAGAGAGAGTGACGCCCTGAGGAGAGAGGAGAGGCCTGCAGATTAGGAGTACCGCCCCTCTGGTTCCTGGGTCTATATCCTCTCCACCCCCAGCCCAGGACACCCAAATTAACTGAGCCTGACCCAGAAGAACAGGTGCCTCTAACCCCGGCCCAAGCTCCTGGGAGCAATCCTTCCTTTTCTGCCCTCATCCTGGGCCCTCAGGCAAGGCCAGCAGCTCTCTGAGGGAGAATGAAAGACTTTGAGTGGCTGGATGGAAAATAGAGTTGGTGCTCCTCCCCCACCCCCACCCCGCCCGCTGCACAGTTGAAGCAAGCTGGGGTGCCGGGGGTGTGAGTGGGCATGGGCGACAGCAGGACCTGAGCACAGAGCTGGGAGCTCAGGTGATTGGGGCTCCTGTTCAGCTCCACTGAGCCCATTTCCAAACCCCTTGGCCTGCCTCTGCTGCTAGCAGCACCTCGGGGCTGGGCAGAGGCCTTAGCCTGGGTTCTCAGTTGTCTTTGGGATCATCCCTTCCCGCCCAGTGGAACAGTCTTAGGGTGTCATGCGTTTCTGGAGGTCACTCACACTGCCATGCCCGAGGTAGATGCTTAGTCCACAATGTAAGTGAGAAGACTGTCAGTGCCAGACCTTAAGTTTTGGGACACAGGTGGGCAAACAGTGGGGGCTTCCGGCTTCCGGGCTGTTCTGGCACCTCTGCAGTCACCAGGAGAGCCCCTCTGCACATTGCCACGGCCCCTCAGGCCCCTTGTCATGGGGAGGAGTCCCTCAGATGAAGGAGCCACCTGCCCTGACAGCCTCCTGGGAAGGGAATGAGAGGGAGGATGGGAGTGCATCCGCGAGCCCTGGGAAGCATCGAGCAGAGCAGGGGACAGGCAGGACTGGCCTTCGCCAAGCCTGGGCTCTAGGCTCACCTTTGTCACCAATTAGGAGTGACTGTGACCCTGTCGCTCCCCTCTCTGGCCTTCCCTTCCTCACAGCAAACTGAAAGAGTTGGCACAGCTGGTCTCTGAGGTCCCTGCCAAATCTGAAATCCTCAGATCCCCCCTCTGATGTTTCAGGCATGCACACAAATTAGCACAGATAGGGAACCGTGGCAAGTAATAATGGCCCCCCAGCCCCCTCCCCAAGCACACACACACTCTTTTCTCTCCGCCTGCCCCTGTACTAGATCACACAGGATGGATTACATTAATTTTCTATAAACTATATCAACTTGAGTGACATGTCCTTAAGGGTTGGCTGATTGATATCTACAATGCGGTCTTATAATCTAAAATCATATTAATATTAATATTAAAGATTTTCTGTCCTTTACGCGCACCATTAAATCTGGAGTATAAGGTGAAATTGACAACATACATTTTGACAGCTTATCTATAATAAATATGCAAATCTTGATGCCCACATGTCATCACAGATGCACCGCAGCTCTCTGAAGATCAGAGCGTGCCCGTCTCCCGCGTGACATTCTCAGCGGAGGATCAGAGCACCCGTCTAGGCGGCGGGAGCAGCGCCCGGGTGTGCCCTTGCCTGCGGTGACCCTGGCCTCTCCCGCCCGCCTGTGAAAGCCTGTCCTTCATCCTGCCAGCCAGGCAGGAGGGCTTGAGGAGTGACAGTCTCAGAGAGCAGTCGACACCATCCCACATAACCTCAGTCACACAGGAAAATCCAGCTTCCTGCTTTATTTTTCTTAAGTCTCAAAGGGGCTTTTGCTGTTCTCTCCACCCCACCTAGTTATAGCGAGTTATCATCACTTAGCACCCAGGGAGTTTGAGAGTTAGGGCTTCTGAGCTGACAGCTCTGGGGTCAAACCCCATCTCCGCCACTAGTCTCTGCTCTTAACCTCCTGTACATCGGTTTCTGCATCTCTACGTGAAGATAAATGGTACCTCCCTCCTGGTAGAAATGTGAGGACTGAATGAGATCATAGAAGCCGGTGCCCAGCACACACAGGGACGCCTTGGGAAAGGGCAATGCTTAGATTATTTTCTGAATGAGTCCTACTTCCTCTGACCTCTGTGACCCTTTCCTGGCCCTATAGTTCTGCCCTTGCCATACAGAACCTACCACCCGGCACAGTGACCATCTCAGATTCCTCTCTGCTTCTGGCCTGTGTGAGATGTGGGCTCCAGACAGAAGGAAACACATATTCCTGAGCCTGTCCCCGGCTCTGGCCCAGGAGCCAGATGGAGCCGACAAGGGAATGGTTTGAAATTGGGATTCAGGAATGGACCTCAAGGGGAACTATAGCCACCTTTATGCTGAGAATCTGCCAGGTCTGACTACATGGGCGTGTGTGTGTGTGTGTGTGTGTGTGTGTGTGTGTGTGCGCGCGCGCGCGCGCGTGTTGAAGGGGGGGCAATGACATCATGTAAAATGCATTCTCCTCTTCACGTTAACAGAGGCTGGGAGAAGGGCTGAGGGAAGGGCGAGGAGGAATTTCCAACAGGTGCAGGATTGTTTGTTTGAGGAATCTCCAGGCCACTTCGGTGGTTCCATTCTCACTGTGCACCTGCTGACCAGGTGGCAGGGCCTGCCAGATGCCCTGGGGCCATGTCTCTGATCTCTGGCTTTTTCCAGCCTCTGAGAGCCCACTCTGCAGGGCGATGCCATCTCCCAGGTTCCCCATCAGTTTGATCTGCCTCAAGGTTCTGGCACTGCACCCACTCCCTCCTTCCCCGCCCACCTTCCTTCAGGAAACCATCCCACTTCAGCCCAGAGATAGGGAGCGCTCTGTCTCCGAACTCTGCAGAACTTCCAGTGGGAAGGGCCACAGGACAGTGTCCTTCGTCAGACCTCCTGGCATCGCTCTGTCATTGTTTGGCAGTGGACAGAGTTGTTCTCCACAACTAGACTCAGACGGCTTTGCTTCCTCTTCCTGTTCCCCTGACTCTCACTCTGTGGCTGGGCACCTGTGCAGGTGTGCTGGGACTGGACCCTTCAGTACTTTGGGTCAGAGTAGGAGCTGATGTGGGGGTCCCCTGGATCTGGAGAAGCCTTAAGGCAGTGGTTCTCAACCTTCCTAATGCCGCAACCCTTTAATACAGTTCCTCATGTTGTGGTGACCCCCAACCATAAAATTATTTTCATTGCTACTTCGGAACTGTAATGTTGCCACTGTTATGAATTGTCATGTAAATATCTGATATGCAGGATGTATTTTCATTGTTACAAATTGAACATAATTAAAGCATAGTGATTCATCACAAAAACAATATGTAATTATATATGTGTTTTCCGATGGTCTTAGGCAACCCCTGTGAAAGGGTCATTCGACCCCCAAAGGGGTCGCGACCCACAGGTTGAGAACCGCTGCCTTAAGGGGTTCCGTTATTGGGGATCTCTTGAAAGGTGAGAGCTGACCTGGATTCACTCTCATGCTTCTCCAGGTCTTTAGGGAATCCATTCATCTCCTGCAGGGGTGGTCAGTGTCCCCAGGAAGCTCCACTGTTTACCACCTAATCCTGCCAGGTGTCCCCATTCCTGGGCTGCCCCCAGCTCTCAGATCCTGAAGTCCCCACCCTGAGTGAGAAGTTGGGTGATTCGAACTGGGGAGACAGGCTGATTGGGGGAGTACCACTGGGAAAGCCAGCCCGGGGAACATGCCCAGGCTCAGATCTGAGAAAGTCAGGCCCATCATTGGATGCTCATCCGCTGACTCTTGCAGGCTCTGGGTGAAATGGGTCCTGGGGAGAGAGGTTGAAACCCCATGGCCTGCTGAGGGGAGTCCCACTCACAGGGCTTTGGGGGCTCCCAGACCCTGTGTCTCACAAAGTCTCTTACCAAATCCCTTCTATTCCTTCAAACCAGTGTGAAATGTGAATCTCTACACGGTCTTTAATAAAGAACCGCCGATCAATCATCTACAATTAATCAGTCAAGAAGAGGTGGGGATGGGAGGAGGAGTGGTGGCAAGGAAGGAGTGTGTGGCTTTGGGCTGAGCATCCATGTCTGCCCTCCACGTGCTACTGCCTTTCATTTGCACATTCATTTCATCTTTCAATAGCTTGTTAGTGTCTGAGCTTCGGTGTGCCTGGGTGCTGTGGATGGGGGCTGGGGAGCAGACCCTCCCCACACCCATGGAGCCTGTCTTCAGAGGCTGTGGAGGAGGTTAAATGAGCTAATATTTGATTATCCCCTGGCACAGTGCCTGGCATACAGCAATTTCTCCATAAATGTTAAGTGAGTCACATCTGGTTGGAAAAAGGGGCACTTAAAGTAGGACCAGATAATATTGGGCGGGGGGGTGTAAGAAAATGGGTCAGGCTGCAGGCCTGCCTGGGGTAGTGGTGTTGGTGGCTGGTGTGTGTGTGTGTGTGTGTGTGTGTGTGTGTGTGTGTGTGTGTGACAGGTGGATGGGAAGAAGGAAAATGGCCAATTACAGATGTCTTCCGATGCCAACCCCAGGAATAAGAAATCCATGGTCTTTTAAATTCCCTTTCTTTCTCTTCATTCATCTCTTCCCTCTCCTGCCTTTGCTTCCTCCTCCCTCCCTCCTCCTTTCCGCAATTAACCCCAAGCTGTCCGCGCCGCCCGCCCGCCTTGTTGACGATTTTCTCTCCCTTTTCCCCATCCCCCTCTTTTATTATTATTATTATTTTTTATTTGTGTTCACTTGACTTGACAAGCCCTAATCCCTGACTCAGCTCCCACTTCTTGTTAAACCAAAGGTAAATTCTCGGCCGGCGGGCCAGCCCGGAGCGGGAGGATCAGACCGCGGAGCAGCCGCGGGAAATATTGATATTAGCCGATCTCGGGCGCCGGCCGCCCGCGGTGAAAATAGGACGCGGGGCCAATCAATTACCCAGCCATTAAGGGCAGGGAGCGAGGCGGGAGCGGAAAGAGACCGGGCTCCCCGCGCGGGTCATCGCCCCCTGGGGGTGCGGGGCTGCGACCGCGCTGCGCTCCCCGCGCTCGGGCCGCGGCCCCCTGCGGTCAATATCAGTGACCTCCTCTGGGTGTGAGGGAGACCCCGTGGGCCCGCGGGGCCCCGGCTGTCGGCGGTCGGCTTCTCCCGCTCTTTGTCTGCGCCTCCCGGCCCCTCCGGGGGCTCCTGGCGCTCCAGCCCTCCCTTTCTCGCTCTCATCCCGCCCCCTCCTCTCTCCTCTTTCTCTTTGTTACAACCTCTCCTTTCCGCGGTGCTGCCTCTGGCTTGTTGGACCACCCTTCCTGCCTGTTTTTCTGCCTCTCCCTCCCTCCTGAGCTGGCCACCGGGTGGCTCCCGATCCCTGTCCCGGGTGTAGACTCTGAGCGCTGCCCGCACTGCCCCCGCCGCCACCGTCGCTCCCTGCGGATTTCATGCCCATTAACACGTCTTCCACAGCAGGCACCAACCTCAGGCCCTTCTGATTTGCGGCTAATGACTTACAGGAACCCTTCCCCTTCCCCTTTTTAATTTGTTCTTTCCAACTCAGACAATAGCCCGTGTTAGGACAGGACCCCCAGATCCAGAGGAGGAACTAGCTGTGTGCCTGCTGCCGGGATTCAGGGGTGTGGGGGAGTGGGAGCAACCTTGCGGGTTTGTGTGGGCCTGGGTTCTGGCTGGCTGTGGCCAGGTTTGTACAGGGGGTGGGGGCAGGCAGGCTGTGGACTTGAGCAAGTAACTCAATGGTTCCCTTTTCAGGGAGAGAACCTTTTGGTTTCCCGAGCTGACATTCGTAGGGGGGAGGGAGAATGGTGAGGGCTCTTTTGGTTACTGCCAATGGGTCTATAACGTTTTCTAAAACTTCCATAGACAAGCAAATGGGATTTAGTGAAAGCTTACATGTATCAGCTACTGGTGCTGGAGGGAATAAATAGGACTTTTCCACCCTAAAGAAAGATCTTGTATTTGACGACATTTTAAATAATAATAAAAATCCCTTTCACAAGTTCCTTGATCATAGGTCTTAAAGTCCCGGACCAATGACGTGGGCCCCTGGTTATCACCTGGGAGTACTTAGAAATGTAAATCATTGGCCTCACCCACCTATTGAGTCAGAAGTTCTGAGGAGGGGCTGGCCATCTGTTTAAGGAGCCCTCTAGGCCCTAGAGCAGCGGTTCTCAACCTGTGGGTCACGACCCCTTTGGCGGTCGAATGACCCTTTCACAGGGGTCGCCTAAGACCATCCTGCATATCAGATATTTACGTTACGATTCATAACAGTAGCAACATTACAGTTATGAAGTAGCAACGAAAATAATTTTATGGTTGGTTCACAACATGAGGAACTGTATTTAAAGGGCCAGAAGGTTGAGAACCACTGCCTAGGGCCCCTAGGGCAGTGGTCCGCAAACTGCGGCTCTTTGACCCCTTGAGTGTGGCTCTTCCTAAGCCTTAGGAGTACCCTAATTTAAGTTAATAACAATGTACCTACCTATATAGTTTAAGTTTAAAAAATTAGGCTCTCAAAAGAAATATCAATCATTGTACTGTTGATATTTGGTTCTGTTGACTAATGAGTTTGCCGACCACTGCCCTAGGGGAATCTGAAGCACTCTGGTCTGAGCACCAGTGACCTCAATTATCCCCGCAGCTCTGGGAGGTGGTGGGGAAATGATGGTCTGCTTTTACCTCTGAAGGAACAGTGGCAGAGAACCTCTGGCCAGGTGTTAGCAGGACCAGGGCTAGGACTAATTCCTAGCTTTCAAGGGTTTTAGGGGGTGTATTTTATTTCAACCCACAAGCAGCCCATAATGGAGGTAAATCTTCAGTCTGGAGAGGTGATTGGTGTTGGCCCGGCTGTGAGTCTATGACCTGTAGGGGTTGAAAAGGTTCTGGATCTCTGAGGCTCCTGGGAAGAGTGCTCAACACTTGGGTGGGGCAGAGCCACTTGCAGGAAAAGCAAGTTGTTGTTTTTTTTAAATGGGGCCACTGAAAGCACTTGTAGAGTAGCATCTTTCACACCGACAGGCTGCCTCAGGTTGTTCAGATATCCTTTAAAATATAGACTCCAGCCCTGGCCTAGTAGCTCAATTGGTTAGTAGCGGTCACCAACCTTTCAGACCTCATGGACACACCAGTGGTTCGCGGACCACTGGTTGGTGACCACTGGGTTAGAGCATCGTCCTGATATGCCAAGGTTTCGGGTTTGATCGCTGGTCAGGGCACATACGAGACGCAACCAATGAATGCATAAAGAAGTGGAACAACAAATTGATCTTTCTTTCTTTCTTTCTTTCTCTCTTTTCTTCCCTCTCTCTAAAATCAATAAAAATTTTTTTAAAAATATAGACTCCAAGGACAAACAGCTTCTATAGCCATGGAGAAGGTGCTTCCAGGGCCTTGGGGCCCTCCTGGAAGAAGCTTTGGTGTCCAGTGGATATGGTCTGAACCTCAGCTCTGCCCCTATGGGGCTATGTGAGACCTGGGGCAAGTCATGTAACCTGCCTCTCACAAATGAGCGCAGTTGTAGCACGTGGTTGCCACTCCAGTTCTTTGAGAACGTGGAAACAAGCCACTCCACTTCTCTGGGCTTCAGTTTCCTTATCTATGGAGTGAGCAGTTAGACCAGGAGCCTGTCCAGTGCTGACAAACCATGGCTGATACCATTAATGTATGTAAGCCCCACACAGCATAGCAACAATTTAGCAGAACCCTCAGCCCACGGCATTGGTCTTCCACTGTCCCCATGCCCTTTTCAGGAAGATGAACCAAACTCAATCACGTGAGTGTAATTGTCAAGAAGAAAGTAGCAAGCCCTGTGCTCTGTAGAGTCAACCAAAAGCCAGAAAATGACACCTGAGCTCCCTGACATCAGCTTCATCACCCTCAGTTCAACCTGCGACCCTCTGGCTACGGAAGCTTTGCCTGGGAGGCTGCCTACTGTGGGGATCTGCATGGGCCTGGGCTGACTGAAGCTGGGGAGGAGCTCAAGCCTCCTCCAGACCCTCTTTACCCTCCACTACCCAGAAAACAGAATTAATCAGAATCCTCCATTTTGTGAGAATTTGGGGGTAAACAAGGTTTATATGTAGTAATTTTTCTTTCCCAGAACAGTAAACTGAACTGATGTTTCCTCAAAGTACACAACACTTGGTGCAACTGCCGGGATGGGAACTGATCCTCACTGAACTGGAACATCAAACCACGCTCCGAGGCAACCTGATGTTTCACTCGGATTCAGTCCGCGGTGAGAAAACACGCGGACTGGGGGTGCTTGGGGGAGAGAGAGAATTTGGGCTGATTTTCCAGGCTCTGCGTGGGGGTGGGATACATTTTCCTATTGTCATTTCCAATCAAACACCTCTGTGCATTTTCCTGCTCATTCCATGCAAGTTCTGCCTCCTCTAAGGACCCTCTACCTCCACCCATGCATGGGCCCCTTTGATCACTTGAGACCTTCTGCAAGCCCATAGACGAAACCGCACAACTTCGCACTTGATTTCAGACTATCCCAAGTTGCTCCTTAAATCTGTGTGCTCCATTCCCCACCCAGATTCTAAGTTTCCTTAGGCTAAGAGAACGCATGGGTCCAAGCACAGTTTTAACACAGCACACGCTTGGTAGTTACCTAAAATTACAGACAAGTAGAGCTGAAAGGGTCCTTATAGATCAACTAGGTCAGCCTTCAGTTCACAGGTGAGGAAACTGAGGCCCAGAGTCAAGAGTGACTTATTCAAGGCCTCCCAGCTATTTCCTGTCAGGGCAGGAATTGGAATTCAAGTCTTGGCAAATACTACTTATTTTCTGATTACAGGCATATTGTGGTTCTGTTCCAGACCACCACAATAAAGCGAGCTGTAATCTTTTGCTGGTGGAGGGTCTTGCCTTCAATTTGTAAAAAAACACGTTTGTGAAATGCCATAAAGCGAGACTCCATAAAACTAGGTATGCCTGTATACGCAATATTAGTAAGGACTTCAGGAAAACAGGAATTCAAAAAACATTTAATGAGAGCTTAAATTGGTACAATATTCTTGAAAGCAAGTATCAATCAAAATATAGAATGTTCAAGTCTATGGAAATAACTTCACTTGTTAGAACTTATTCTGTAGGTAGAATCATACAGTGGATATGCACCCACTAAATGGAATGAAGTTGACCCATAGGCATGCCAATTTGGAAAGATCCGAGATATATTGCAAAGTCAGAAATGGAGGTGTACAGCAGTGAGGGGAACATGTTCCAATTTCCACAACAGAAAGCGTCTGTGGGTGTGTTTGCGTGTGCCTGTCTGTACTTGGCATATTTCTAGAAGAATACACAGGAAACTGCTCCGGCTGGTGAGTGGGAGGGGGTCTAGAGTGGGAGGGAGAACCACACTTCACTGTATACCCTTTTGCACTTTTTGCCACGTGCATGGGTTATTTTTATAATTAAAAACCTCAACACTGATGTCTCTCAGTTGAACATCTTCCCCCACTGTACCAAGCCACCTCTCTTGCTTTCATTTTTCTGTAAATCTGTAACTTGGAGTCTAATTGTCATCATTTTAAGTAGGTAATAAACAACAAACAAGCTGTAGGCTCTTACTTCATCCCTTCATTTCTTTAACCCCCACATTGCTGCTTTCCCAGGGGACTGAGGCTATGGGTGGGACACCCCAGGTGGAGGTAGTCTAGTATAGGGCTCAGTACCAGGCTCTCAAGACTGGTATCTATAAGGCAAGTCCCTCAATAGTGCTTTGGGTCTCTGTCTTCACCTGAAAAATGGGGATAGTAGTAGATCTAGCCCCCTAGTGTTTGTGGGAGAACAGATGATATAAAGCGTGCACCTGGTCCTCAGAAAGTCTCCAGTGGGTGACCCTCACTTCTTCCTCTGGTCCAGAGAGCCTGCCCCAGGCCTTAGAGGTGAGCAGCGCACAGTGTGCCCCACCTGTCCAGTGGTCTAGACAACATGGGTCACGGTGCTCATGTGCCTGCAGATACTGTCCAACCAGCCAGTGCCAGCTCCCATGTTGACAAGGAATGGAGACAGGGCAACTGGAAGAAGAAAAGGACACTCCAAAGGTGAATTGGCTGCTGCCGAATCTTCCTACGGGCAAGGGAAGCCAGATGTTTAGGATTTGCTTTGCAAGCAGCTGGTGGATCTCTGGACAAGCCAGGGCTGAGCTTTTTGAGGGAGACTGTGGGGTGGTACTGGTTGCAGGACCAGCACCCAGCTACCACCTCGTGTCTGTTCCTCAGCCTCAGGGATCCCGATTCTGTCAGTTCAGAGTGGGCCAAGGTCTGCAGCCTGGGTGCCCGGGGGCTGCGATTTGGGGGTTAAGAAGATAAAGGGATGAGCTAAGTCCTCTGGGTTTGCCATGTGGTTCACTCAGAGTGGATGGCAGTCGCTGCACCAATCCTCATGCTTTTGTTTGCATCACTGTTGACACACCGCTTCACGCTTGTATTGTCCCTGAGAACTGCACCCAACCCTCTTCATCTTACAAGGACAGTGGGTCACACTCTTAACTTTGGATGAAGGTGTAAAGATCATTATTTATTAATAATAAGACTAACACTAGGGTTCTTCACAAACACGATCTCATATAATTCTCACCATGACCCTACAAGGTTCTTACAGTTGCATCTGTTTTTCAGAAAAGGAAACTGAGGCAGAGAGCCCTGAAAGTCTAAGGTCTCTGGTGGGTCATCCAGCACCTTGAGAGCCTGCCCAATGTCACTCCAGCAGACCCAGGGTCCTAATTAGATCCAAATATCGGATGGGGCTGTGCTAGGACCCCGGTGCTATGCCCAATGGTGGGCATCCCCAGGCAAGGGTCCAAGTTTTCTTTGGCCCCCAAGGAGATGAACCCCCTCCCTGCCGGCCCAGGAAGGTGCTCTGAGAATGGAGAAGGGCAGGCAGGGAGGGGTTGTGACATCACCATTGTCTCCCCACTCCCGGTGAGTTCCCACCTCCGTGGGAGGGAGGTTGGCGAGACGCTGAGATTGGAGGCTCCTCCTCAGCCAGGGGACCACGGACCACATTTGCTTCCTGGGCTGCCACCCTTTGTTCTACTCCCTTTGTTCCCTTCCCTCCTCCTGCTGGTGACGTGGTCACCTTCTTGGGAGATAATGCCCGAGTGGCCTGTCCTGACAGGCCCTTTCGGCCCTATCTCCAATCTTCTCTGGGTTTAGGATTAATAGACTTTTTCCTCGTTTGGGATCAATAAGTACACAGAGAGAGAGAGAAAAAAAAAAGGGAAGCAAAAAAAGTCAGCAGGATAAAAAAAAAAGGACTGATAAGGATCTGGTCGGTGGTAGAACCTTGATGATGCTGTGTACCTTTAAGCTAGAGGGTGGTGCAGGCAAGGAAGTGGGCGGGGGGGTTGAGGGGTGAGACGGTATCTGTCTGCTGGGTTGGGAGCTGGGGTGGGGACTGCCTGGGGCAGAACAGGAATGAGGTGAAGTCACAGGCTGTGGGAGGGGCCTAGGGACCTTCAGCCTCAGTCCAGGGCAGGTTCCAGCCTGAATCTTAGCCCAGGGAGGCTCTCTGAGTCCTGACCTGCCTGTCCTGACGTCCTCCCAGGAGCCGGGAGACCCTTCTCTTCCATCAGCTAGTCCCCACGGAGTGGGAGCCGGGCCCTCACACTGCCTCCTCCATGCCCTGGGATCCGTTAAGGGTGTGGGCTGGTTACTGAGCTTGCCAACTCGGAGCCCCCGAACCCGAGCTCTTTCTCGGTATTTCAGCCTAATGGACGAGGCACATGTCCCCTGGATGAGGCTGCACGGGGAAAACAAAAATAGCACCTCGCTGCTTTTAGCAGGAATTATATCCACTCCGTGTGGCTAACACTGGTTGCCACATGCCGAGCTGCACTCTGATTAGCCTTTGATTAATAAAAAATGGGTAAGGGAATCAATTATTTATTTAATAACAGCAGTTTGTTTTAAAGGCGAAACCTTTAAGAAGGTGGTGGACTCAGGGGTGGGGGTGGGTGGAAGGGAAGCGACTGAGGGTCATGGGAGTGAGAAGTTTGGGAAAGGGGGTTTCCATTGTGAAGCTGTTCCCCGGGGCGCTGGCTGGAAGGCCTGTTCAATCTGGGCTTTTAGGGTGTAGGATGTACCCCAAATTGGGAAAGCCAGGCCTTAGCACCCAGGGCTCCTGAGCCGCTGGAACCCTTGAGTGCAGGGCAGCGAGAGGTCAGGAGGGCAGGGTACTGGTCTGCTTTGGTCGCTCCTAGTGCGCTAGTGAGTGAGGCCCATTCCCAGCCCTCCTGGAGATCTGCCTGTCACCCTTGGTCGTAATTTCTGGAGTGCCCATCCTGCGAAATCTCCTCAAGCAAGGGCCAGGCATCCAGGCCCCAGGCCTCTCCTGCCATCTCCCCTCTCCTGCCCACATGGGGACCTGCCGCCTTGCCCAGCCAGCCAGGGTTCCTCTCTCAGCACCTCTGCACCGTTACTCAAACCGCTTTCTCCTTGCAGAGGGCACTTCTGCTGATCTTTGCATTTCGCAATCATATCCATTCATCAAGGCCAAGATCGAAGGACACCCCGCGCAGCAGCTCCCCAAGTCATCCCCTCCGGAGACAGCCTTTCTTCTTCTGAACGTTCCCAGCACTTTGAATGAGTATTCCAGAGGCAGTTTGGGGAAATGCGGCTTTATACTTCGCTTCCTTGTGGGTATCTGGAGGGCAGGGACCGGGTCTCAGTCACTTTTGTAACCTCTGTCCATGGTGCGTGGGATAATGGATGGAGGGAGGGATGCTATCTTTGGGGGAGACTGCACCCCATTTACACTTGAAATAGCCTTCAGATTAAAGAACAGTCCTTTAAGGGAAATGATAATAACCTCTTTGAGGGAGGCTGAGGAAATGCATGCTTTTGCACCTGAGATAAACAGACTAGAGCGTGGTGAGTCAGGAATTGGACTTTCTAATATCTGAAAGATAGGCTGCAGATAAAAAAGTGCAGCAACACAGCATTCACTTTTCTGAGCCGAATCTTTTGTCTTATTGAAACAACTGGCCTCCTGCCTTGACAACAACATTCAACCTCAGTTTCCTTATCTGTCAATTGGGATCATAATTCCTGCCTCACTGTGCTCATAGGGCAGTTGCAAAGCTTGCAGGAGAGAAAGCCAAGAGCCGGCTTGCAAAGGAGAAAGTGCTCTGTAGAGAAGGCGTGCATTACCTACTTAGATAATTACGGGTTACCTACAGTTATTGTCTTAGTGCATTCTCCGGAAAGAGGGGCGCTCACATTGTTCAGGCGCCAAAGTCTTTCTTCCCGGCTCCATTATCTGGATATCTCTCATGTAAGTTAAACTTCCCAGAACTGTCTGGGTTGCTGCCATTACTTTCTTCTGAGCTTGCTGGTGTGGGCCGCCACCTCCAGCTACAGCGCCTTCTAGCAGTGGGCTCAACCGCTCCCAGTTATAATGCTCTCACTCAAGTCAGGGTTGGGGGCTGCAGGTTCGAGAAAGATCTGCACATTTGCTTATGCACAATTGTCTCCTGCAGATTGGTGGAGTGCTTTGGGTTTTCTGAAATGTCTGCTTCCACAGACATTATCCTGTGAGCTCATCACCGATTCCTGGGATGGGGTCAGAGAACCTCAGAGCTGCTGGATATGCTGAGCCACACAGAGACTGTTGGCTGTTTTCTGCCTGCAGTGGGCAGGTGAGAAGTTTGCGAATGGGGTGTTTCTATCATGGAGTGGATGTTCCTGCTCCCTAATCTCTCCAGCCACCACCCTCCTTAGGGGACAGTTAGAATGGGGGCCTTCTGATTCAGAGAATAATTCAGCAGGTGGCTTGAGGAAACATGGCCCCATGGGACCCCCAAGCTCATAAACCAGATGAATTAAAGGGCGACTATTCACATGGCAGAGGATTCTTTCATTTCTAAAAGGATTCCTTACAAGGTTCTTCTGATGAGCAAACACAGCACATTTCAAATAGGATTCATTGTAAAAAAAAAAAAAAGAAAGGATGACAAAAACGAAGATAACAATTTGCATTCACTATCTCAGGCGCAGCTCCTGTGAGGAGAGTAAGGCCCACCTGTTTCTCATCAAAGCTCCTGCAAGTCCCTCTCCTGGAGAAAGTGGGGAGCTGCAGAGACAGGGAGAAATTCGGGGGACAGAGATGAAGGCCTTGTCAGCATCAAACCCATCCTCCTCTGACTTAGAAGGAAACCTTGTTAGCTCCCCAGCAGGGAGCAGGGATGGTCCTGGAGGGAGGGCTTCGTCTGGCCAGTCCCCCACTGAGCTGGCTCCGTGGGACGGAGGTGGAGTTATTCCACCGGCTGGGGCTGTGGACCCGGCCACAGGACCCTGATGGATTCCTGCTTTCTCATTCGTTACCAGCAGGCTCCTGGCTTTGGCAATATTTGCCTTATGGCAACAGTGCAGCATTTCCCGTATTCACAGAGTTAAATTAGTTAGCTGGATAGAAACCTCAGAGATGATGTATCTAGTTGTCAGTCGTGACTTGGTGCTAATGGCACTACAATTTGGTTACAGCCCTTGCCATCATTAATCATCGGCCCCCGGCCGGCTGCATAACAGGGGTGCTGGGGACAGGGGAGGGCGGGGCTGGCTTGGGTAGAGAGGTGCCCAGCACCCAGGCCTCTCCCTCTTCCTCTGGGCAGTGCTCAGCTCGGCCACCGGCCACCATGCAGGCTGCGGTCCCTCGGTCCCCACCAATGCCACTACCACCAGCACCGCACACCTCTATTTATTAGCATCATGCTACTTATGCTAATAGCAGACCGTACACTATTTCTGAGCATTAACATCTGCTCCAAGCAGCCGACTCTCACTTACAGAAACTGATTTCAGCTCAGTCAAGCAGATAAACAGAGAAATCAAAGCAGGTGGCTGAAAGTGAAGGAGGAATTCTCGATTCCTGCATTCAACCGATGAACTTCACACTAAAGCCATAATTAATATTCAGATAACTATATTCCGACACGTAGAATAAACAAGATCATTTAAAGGATGCAAAATACATCCCCAGGGCCAGAGGGGAAGGAGAGGGAGGGGAAGAGAGAGAAGGAAGGCAGAGGACTGGAGATGGATGCAGACACTTCCGAGCTGGCCCATTGTCTGCAGGGCTTCATACTTAGAGACGGGGGCTGCCTCACAGAGCAGGCAACGGGGTGTGTACAGCACCCCTGCCAGCAGGGGCTGAGGCCACTGGCACACCGTGGGAAACAAGGGGGTCTGAGGTGCAGCATCGGGGGGCAGACCTGTCTATGCCGTGGACTGACAGGAAGCTGCCCTCTGCACCCCTTCCTCTTGACCCCAAAGGACAGCCAGCCCTGGGCCCCAGCTGCTGCACTCCTTGCACCCAGGCCTCTCCTATAGAACACCCTGCTGAATGCCCTTCCTGCCTCAATGGGCAGTTCTAGAATTCAAAATAGCACCTCTGCATGATTTGCACGAGGCCAAATCTAACCCTTTACATTCAAAGCCATGAGAGAGTGTATCCCATATGAGGTTTATTTACCTCTATCGGTTGTTTTTCCTAGTCAGTCATTTCAGAAATTTTAAAATATGGCTAATGCCACTGTCTGGAACAAATTCTGCATAGAAAACATTTATGGATTCCATTACCCCCTAGGATGCACACTCATGTGTGTGCAGACGTGGGCTACAGATAAACAATTTACACAAGTGTACTGTTTTAAGTGTGTGTATGTACCAGGAGCTCCAAGGGAACAGTAAGTAACCAGGGTCCTGTGTGTGGGATCTGCTGGGGTGGGGGTGGGGGGGCAGCCACCAGAACCAGAGGCCCCCAAGGAGCCAGCTCAGGTGTGCCCGAATCTCCCAGAGTTCAGTGCTGGGCCCATTGAATTCCCCACAGGACCAGCCAAATGGAAAGCCAGGTTCGGCCCTGATGAAAGGCCCTCGCTAACTCTTGCTCTGCTCTTGGTTCCTTGAGCTGCAAGGGCCCCACGGCTAAACCACAGCAGCAGCAGCACATCATTGATAACTTTAATTCCCACTTTGGGGAAACACTCATCTCCCTCCCCTCGCCCCTGCACATATGTCCTGTTTATGTCCCTCCCTCTGAGAGCGGTGTCGACAATGCTGGGAGCCCCAAGCTGCGTCGTGGGTGCCATCAACGCTCCTCTGGAACCACTCGCGTCGTGGTTGAAATTTCCCCTGACGCCTGAAAAAAAATTTTTTTCTTTTGGTTTCCTTGGAAATGACTCTCTCTGAATCACAGCTGTTTACAACAATGAGGGGAGGTGGGAGGATATTCCCTGGTGGGGTGTGGGGAGGGTTGGGGTGGGGCAAGCAGGGTTTCCCGGGGATGGCTGAGCCCACAGGGCTAGGGGTGAGGCTGGTGGTCTCCAGGAGTCCCGGGGACAGGCTTTAGGACAAAGGGTGGGTTGGACCTGGACAAGTGAGAACTCCTCCTTCCTGAGCCTCTGGTCTATGTCCTTGCCTGTCTGCCCACTCCCCCTCTAGAGGAAGTGGCTGAGCGACAGCTGTCTTCCCTGCCTGGGCTGGGTGTCCCTGGCCACAGGTCTATGCTGGGCACCTGTGTGGTGCACACGCCTTCCCTATACTTCCTGCCTAACCTAGCAGGGCAGGGGTGACCATTTGCACTTTCAGAGGCAGATACGGAACCGTAAGAGATTCTGACGCACCTGAGACAGGGGTATGAGGTCATGAATGGTGGAGACAGACCAAAACCCTGGCACTCCCGGCCCCCAGCCTGGCAGGTCCTAATGGCTTCTGCACTTGCTCCTTCCCACCCCCGCACCACCCGAGGCTGTGCACGTCTGCCTCAGGAGGCCACAGGCTCATGCAGACGGCCCACCCCCAACTCACTGCATCTCCACAACACTCCTGTGGTCCAGAGAAAGCCGAGGATGACACTCCCAGCTGCATGCAGAGGGGAGGGAGGAGGCACCCCCCTTGCCAGGGTGCTCTGGCTGACCGACTTCACAAGGTTCACACACATACAGCGAGGACAGCTGTGGCCCAGCCATTGCCAGTCTGCCCCTGTCCCACAGCAGGGCTGGCTGGTACAGCTGGTCACCCAGGTCAGCTTGGTGTCCCCATGCCCTTCTGGCCGCCCAGCGCACCCCATGCCTTCTTCCGCTCTCCTGTCGCTTACTCCTCTGAGTCCCCCTCCCCCTGCGAGTCCCTCTCCCCCTCCAAGTCCTCCTCTTCTGCTCCCACACCTCCTGCTCTGCACTGTTATCACCACCTGGATCTTTCCTGTCATCTGAGTGTCCAAACTGTCAGCTCCTCAACCAGACACATGCTGGTTCTCAGAGCCAGACGCAAAACTGGGTTTCCAACCCCAATCCTTTGGAATTTGGGAATCTCTCCTGGCTGGACGGACGCAGCCTGTGCACAGTCTGAGGGCCCGGGCTGCTAGGAAGAGTCCTGGGGAGTCCGTGGGGGTGTCTTTGTGAGGAGAGCAGCCCAAAGTGCCCCCGGAGAGGGGCCTTTACATTCAGGCAGGCAGGCTGGTCTCCGCCAGGTCTCCAGGAAAAGACATGGGTCCTCGTCTCGCGTCTGCAAAAGGACACGAGAACTGCGGTTCTTTGGGGACGGTTCAGGCTGCCCCCTCCATCCCTGACTCCCCACGAGGCTCTCCTTTGGGGAGCTCTTTCTAGTCCACTGATTGGCTATGGGGACTTGGGAATGAACCGAGGTGATGATAGATGGAGGGTTGCCTTCTCGGAATGGAAACTACAGAAAGCGCACCCATTCTAGGTCACAATCAGGCGCAGGCTCATCTTGGGAAAAATCTCTTTGATTCAACTCCGGGTGCAGATGTGCCTGGTTCTGGGAGGGCCGAGAGCCCTCTGAGCCCCACCCTCCACATGGCAGCTGTGTGTGTGGGGGAGGGTGTAGCTCTCCCATCTGGTGTCCCACAAGGGCACCTGGATCTGGGTGTGTGCATGTTGGAGATGTCTGTGCCCTGCGCCCCAGGCCCCAGGCTCTGAATCCTGAACCGGGGCGGCTGTGCAGTGGTCCTGGTGCCCTCTGCTGGCCATGTCTGAAAACACAGGCAGCCTCCAGCCCGCAGCTGGGCGGGACCTTTCCGGAGGCTTCCAGTACAGGCAGGGGTGGCGGAGAGGACCAGGTCTCCTCTTCCCTTGTGCACGCGCCTGTACCATCTGAGCAGGGACCCATCCTCTTTTCCGCATCCCCCACGGTGGAAGGACCTCATGCTTGGCTCTAGTCTTGACTAGCTGTGTGGCCCTGGGCAAGCTGCCCAACCTCTCTGGACCTCCAACTGTTCTCCCTAAGGTCAGGCCCATCCTTCAAAGCACATTTCCAATCCCAGTTCCTACTCATAAGCTTTCCCACCCAGGACCCCACTCACTGGGAATGTTGATCTAACCTTGGGCTGCCAGGGCCTTGGGCCTCTTTCTCAGGCTCACAACTCCTTGAGGGCAGAGAATCATTCATAACTTTGCTGTTTCTGAATCCCCGGTAAGGCTGTCTTCCCAGCAACAAGCACCTGTTGAATTGATTTGTGTTAAAATGGCTGCCTTGGACTGGGAATTCCCTCAGGTGCCTCCCCGGCTGGATTCTTTTTCATTCCAGTTGTCGCTTGTGGGTTGGTCTCATCTCCCAGGTGAGGCTTTAGATCCCGGAGGGCAAGGTGCGAGGGAATGGCTGTCCTGATGCTTTACTGAATTGAAAAGCAATTTTGACATTGTAAAACAGTTATGTGCCTGGTGCTCTCTCCCCCTCTCCAAGCAGTGCATTTTCGGGGCAAGACAAGAAGATACAAGCTCTAAAGAACACGCCGAGGCCTAACTCCTTCTCCATGTCGAACACAGGTTCTCCGTGCACACCTTCCCTCGTCTGCACCCCCTGATCCCAGCATCCATCCTTTCCCAGGGCCAGTGGGGTCCCCTGCAGCGTCCCTCCAGCCCTTGCCCCGCCCCTAAACATTGGGCTTGAGCCTGAAGTGAAACTCCTGCCTTAGAGTCCTCAACGCACTGCCTTTGTGATTCCTCCAAGGCTGCCCCAGCCCAGCAAACACGCTGCCTCCTGGAAACGTTGGTAACAGCTCACGTTTATTAATAGCTCGCAATGTGCCGGGAGCCACGCTGAGAGCTTTGCACGCATTGTCTCATGGAATGCTCCTAACAGCCCTCTGCCACGGCTCTATTATTATCTTTGTTTTATAAAGAGGATGCTGAGGTGCAGAGAAGTGAAGCCACTTGTCTAAGGTCACACAGAGGGACAGCGGAAGTGCCAGGATTTGAACCCAGGCAGTTTGGTTTCTCACATTCCCGTAGGCAGCAGGATATGGGGGTGGTAGACAAGGATTAGGCACCTCTCACACACACACACACACACACACACACACACACACACACACACCACATGGCCCATGTGTGAGCATATGAACCTCCAGCGAAGCCCACAGCTGCCCATGTCATATTTCTACACACATTAGTGTATGCATGTGCGATGCTCATGGTGCGTACTGGCCCTCAATGCTGAGAGCATGCCATCTCATGGAACTCTCTGCGACGCGGGCCATGGCCCATGGCTACACTGTTGAGCACAGTAGCCACTAGTTACCTGTGGCTCTCTACACTTTCACCATGGCCATTAGACTGAGGAACTGAATTTCTAATGACATTGAAGTGAAATGAACTTAACTGCATGGAAATAGTTACATGACGGCTGCCCAGTTGGCCACATTACGGGGTGGTTGCAAGGATGAAGTGAGGCAGTGCAGCCCTGTGGGCGGTGCCCTCTGGCATGTCCGAGAACTCAACCACAGGCGCACTGTTACTATTACTGCCAGGTCCGTGATAGGGTGTGTGCATCTGCGTGCACACTGTCCCCAGGTGTCTGTCTGTCCTTCCACCCACTTCCCCAGTACTCTTCACGGGGGCCTTTTGAAGACCACCCTCCTGACAGTGGGCTCTGACCCAGGCTTCTCCAGGGTGGTGACGAGGGAGGAAGCCTGGCTCGCTCTGGGGTGTCTAAGGAGAGCAATCTGGGTGTGGCAGGTTGTCCTTGGAGCCCTGGGGGGCCCTTCACCTGCAGGCTCCCTAGCCCCAGCCCCACCTGCTGGAGCCTCCCATTCACCTCAGTGAGTAATTTCAGCTCTGATTTGTAAGTAAAACATCAGCTTATTTCATTGTGTGTTTTTATTAGTTTTAACTTGAAAAGAGAGAAAAAAGGGCCAGCAGTCTGCCTCAGGCATTTGGTGGTGGCTCTGGGGGCCAGAGAGGAGTCCCTGCAGGGCACTTCAGTTCCAGGGGTTCAGAGAAGCCTCTGGCGAGGTCAGGCTGGCAGGGGCCGCTGGGGAGGGGTGCCGGCCACAAGGACGTGGGTGGTGGTGGGAAGGCCTCAGCTGCTGCAGAGCAGAAAGGAGGGAGCGCAGCGACCTACATCTCCGCGGTGAATCTGGCTGACTCACCCCTGGACAGTTCCCGCTCTCCCTCCTGGTGGAATGCAACCTTGGCATCCTGAGAAAGGGATGCTCCAAGGCCGGGCAGAGCCGGGGCCCTGGCAAAAGCTGGAGGGAATGAAGCTACAGCAGGAGGGACTCGGGTGGGAGCATGGGAAGGACAGAACCAAGCTAAGCTCTGGGAGATGGTGGGAGGTGGAATCCAGGTGTGAGGAACATCCCCTAATGACAAAATGGGGGTCAGTGGTGGCCAGCGTTGGTGGGCCCCTGCCTCAAGGCAGGGGCGGGACATGGGAGTAGGGTCCTTTCTCGGACTTCATGCGTGCCTGACTCCTAGTGTGCATCACACAGTCTGTGGCCTAAATGATGCTCAGACCGTACTAGGAAGAAACATAATCACATCTCTGAAGGCTTGTTTAACTTGTTCTATTATAAGTGACTTTACATACCGGACACAACAATGTACCAGCAGCCCAGGCCTTCACTCAGCTCCAGACTCATATAGCCACCTGCCTTCTCACTGTCCCCACTTGGGTGTCTAACTGGCCTTCCACACGCAGCATGGCCAAAGTGGAATTTTGATCTCTACCCCTAAAACATGTTCCTTCCCAATAAATAGCACTGCTCGCCACTGACAGGCTCAAATCTTCCTGGGCTCCCTTCTTTCTCTCCACTCCACACCCAATCCATCAACAAGTTCCGGGACCCCCTATCACCCCAACACATCCTGAGCCCATCTATTTATTGCGCCTTGACTGCTTACCCTAATCCACGCTCCCATCATCACTCCCCTGGCCACCTGCCTCCACGCCTGCCTTCCTGTAGTGTTGCCTCCACACAGCAGCCAGAGAGAGCTTTGTGAAATATACATAAGAGCGCACTCCTTCCAGGTGCTCACTACACTTAGAATACAACCCAGCATCCCCCTCAACCTGCCAAACCTGACACAAGCTTCCCCCCCAACCTCCCTCTCCCATCACCCCCACAATGTTCCTGTCACACCAGATTTTCTCCTGTTCTCTTGAACACATGAAGCCCATTCCTGCCTCAGGACCTTTGCACCTGCTGTTTCCTCTGCCCAAAGTGCTCTCTCCCTCCATCTCTGCTTGTGGTTTCGATGTCAGCTTCACTGTCTGCTCACCCAGTACAGAGCAGCCCCAGTCACTCAGCACCTCATCCATACGTTTTAATCCTTGGCATAGTACTTACTATCGGGTATTTAATTTTTTAATTTTAATTTATCACCTAGTTCTGCTCATGAAAATGGAAGCTCCAGGAGAGCCTGGGGTTCATCTGCCTCGGTCATCATTGTGTCGCAGTAACTATATTCATGGCCTGGCACAGAGAGGGTGATTGATAACTATCTGTGAATGAATGAATTATTTAATCCTGATGGTGTTTGTCTGAGAAGGCTTTTTGGCCTGGGGTAGAAGTGTGAGTTCATGACTGTGTTTCCTGGCCTGGCACTTGTGTACGAATTGCAAGACTAATTAAACTCATACATATTTGTGGAAATGCAAATATAATTTTATTTACCAATGACTGTAATAAAGGTAAATGCTCCTTACTTAAACAAACAATTCACTTTGGGAATAAAGCTGTAAACAGAAGCAATAAATAAACACTCGTTATTGAGTGCTTACTGTGTATCCACTGAACTTCGGGAGCTGGCTGCTCCCATCTTCCATCATGGTGTGTACACACATGGAAGCTCCCTTGTCCCCACACCCGGCTTAGCCACCCGGCAGGCACAGGTGCTCTCCGTGAAGCCCATGGCTCTGGGGTGCAGGCACTGGTGGGCATCCTGGCTCTGCCACTTCCTTACTGTGTGACCTTGGAAGTTACTTAAACTCTCTGAGCCTCTGTTTCTTGTTTGCAGAATAGAGATAGAAACGGAACCTCCCTCCTGAGTGAGCTGGTCGTGTTAAATGAGATCGCACATCAGAATCCTTAGTATTACGCAGAGCACGTGGTGAATGGTAAAGACGTGGCAACCATTTTCCTCTGACTGTTAGGATTGTTACCATTATACAAGCCTATTTTCGATGTTTTCACATATTCTCATTTAATTGCCACAGTAACCCGTGAGGTCGGTGCTGTTAGTCCTGATTTATAGATGAGAGCTCAGAGCTCAGGGACTAACATGCCTGTGGTCATCATCCAATTCGCAAGTATTAAAACTCAGGCCTCTGGACTCCAGATCCGGTGCTCTCTCCACGGCACCTCTGCTGCCGCTCCCATTCTTGGGGAAAACCCAGCGCCAATGAGGGCCAGCCATCAGACCCCACTTTAACCCATGAGCAAGCCCTAGTCACAAACTCTTTGATCTTGACAAGGACTCACCATTTCGACCTACTTCTGACCCTTGACTGTGGTCTCCAAGCAGATCCTCAAATCTTTGCATGCCTGCCCCAGCCTCCGAGAGTCCCTAATGGCTGTGCCATCCTGGATGCTAAATCCAGCACAAACTTCACCCCAGAAGGTGACAGACTGTGAAGCAGTGAGCATTCTTAGAGCTGATCAATTCCATCTCCGTTTCCAGGTGAGAGAAGGCATATCTGGGGCTCAGAGAGTTACCCCAGTGGGTCTAAGGCCTCGGGGAGCGAGGCGGGGGGATCCAAGCTCTGGGGACTCAGAGATGGAGGGGGCCGCGCTGTTACGGACTTCCTGGAGGAGGCTGCGCCTGCAGAGCTGTGGTCTGGGGGAAGCGGAGGGAAGGGGGCACCAGGCAGGGGCAGCCAGAGCAGGTGCAGAGACGGAACTGACCTTGCAGGAATGAAGCATGAGAGTGAGCGCAGCAAGGCCGAAGGGTCTGGGCTGCGAAGCCTCTTGACTTCTTTACCTTTTCTCATTTGTTACTTGGCCACGATTTATCTCCGGTTTCAGGTTCCCCGCGTTCCAGGCACTGTGCCAAGTGCTTTGCCTAGATTGCTGCATTTCATACTCAGAGCTAACCCACATAAGCAGTTTGTGTATCCCCATTTGCTAGACGAGGAAACTGAGGCTGCCCAGGAGGTAAAGCGACTTGCCCCAGGTCACATAGCTTACCCATCGGTGGACAGGCCGGGGTTTGGCCTCAGCACTGCCTGCCTAACAGCCTCTGTGCCCTTCCAGGGCCTCCCCCCTCCCCTCCTCTCCCCTGAGGAGGTCTGGGAAGGTGTGGGAAGCCACGGAAGGGGCTGAGCAGGGCAATGACTCCAGTGGCTGGGAAGAGACTAGTTTAAACCATGTGATAAAGAACTTGCACATAATGTATTACCAGAGGGTGGGGTGGGTATAAATGCAAGTGCACAATTCTGTGTATCTCTGTGTGTGAGTGCATGTGTGTACATCTGCGTGGCTGTGTGTGTGTGAAGACATCTCTCTGTGTGTGTATCTGTGTGTGTGCAAGTGTATCTGTGTGTGCATCTGTGTGCATGTGAGCATGTCTGTGTGTGTGAAAAAAAGTCAGCAGGATTGTGTCTGTGTGTGACTGTATGTGTCTGTGTGTGAGTGTATGTGTCTGTGTGTGAGTGTATCTGTGTGTTAGTCTATGCGACTGTGTCTCTATGTGTGTCTGTGTGTGCATCTGCGTGGCTGTGTGTGTGAGTACATCTCTCTGTGTATCTGTGTGTGTGTCTATGTGTGAGTGCAAGTGTATCTGTGTGTGCATCTGTGTGCCTGTGAGCATGTCTGTGTGTGTATTTGTGTGTGTCTATGTGTGAATGCAGGTGTGTGTGTGTGTGTGTGTATCTGCGTGTGTCTATGTGACTGTCTCTGTGTGTCTGTGGGTGTTTGCGCAATGGTGTGTGTGAAGGTAAGAAAGTGAGACCACAGGTGGGGAAGGCATGTCCGTTCTGGCGGTTGTGAATACAGCCTAAGGAAGGGTTTTACGGTTTACGCACATGGTCCTGGCGGTCTGGGAGGTCGTTCCTCTGGGGAAGAACACAGGCCTGCAGGCCACAGGACAGGGACAGGAAGTTAGAGGACACTTGGAGGGTGTCCAGATTGGAGGCAGGAGGAAGCCACAGCATTCTCACAGTCTGGACCGGGCACCGATCATGGGGCTGGGGGCAGCCATAAAGCAGCCCTGGGAACCAGGCGGTGGCATGTGTGGAGACCCCTGGGGTTGTCACCTAACTACAGAGTCCCTGGCCCATCTTCAGGGAATTCCGAGGTCTGGGGCAGAGATAGGATCTGCATTTCCCACCAGATTTTCAGGGTCCTGACACAGGCGTCTTGGGAAGTCTGTGGAGGGTCAGGGTCCACCTTGGCTGCAGGAGGCCAAGCAGGCTTCACTGAAGGGCTCCCCACTCTTGCCGCCGAAGACTTCCAGGCAAAGGCCACATGACAACCCTGGGTCTCTGACCTTGGGGAGGGGGTAGCTCAGCAGAGCCCTCCAGGTGAGTGAAGGTCACTGCTAGATCTATGCCTGAGGCCCAGAGCCCCTGGGGGCGGGTGGGACTGGCGTTCTACCTACTGCCACCAAGGAGCATAGTGAGCGCATGCTGGGGCCAGGTTGAGAGAGGGCCTGCCCTTTGTGTTTGCGCCCAAGAACTGGACCAGCCTCCCAGTGGCCCAGATCGGAGGCAAAGGCACAGGGCACCTGTAGCTAGGTGTGTGGGCTGGGCTCAGGGGCTCTGAGAGCCTAGACAGAGGACAGATCTGGGCGGGCAGGGGTGCATTCACCAGAGAGCATTTCCTGGGGGTGCTCCTTTGCACTGTCCTCCCTCAGGACACACTGCTTCCCAGAGCTGCTTCTGGCCTTGCTGGTCAGGTGTGAGCACCATCTGCTCCCACCCAGATGGAGGCAGTGGGGAGGGGGGTTCTCTCTTCCCATAGCTGCTGCCCCCAGCTCCCCCCCCACCGACACCCGCTTGGCACTTTTGTTGTCTCCTAGGGGAGCTGGGTATTCAGGGCAACCTTCTGGGGTGTTGAGGAGCCCCGATCCCCCTTCTTCAGTCTCCCAGGGGAATCTGTGGGCAGCATGTGAGAACATGCCACAGATGGCCCAGCCATGCGTCTGGGAAAGCGGCGAGGTGTCGGGAGGACACCGTCTCACTTAGTGTCCCACTCAGTCAGGCTGCTCCCAGCCACACGGGACCCTTCCTTCCCACAGACCTTTCCACATCCTCTCCACACCCCGGCCAGAGACCCCTGAGAAAGACCCACACTCACACACATGGGCAGAGAACTGTGGGAGTGCCCACTCAGGGAGTCGAGCCCAGTTTTTCTGCTGTTTTGTACAAGCCCTTGGTAGGAAATCTCGTCATAGATGTACACACAATCTGTCACTTAAAAACTGGCCCACCGGAGCCCGTGGCAGCTCCCACATGGCTGCCCACGCTCGGCACGTCTGAGCACACACATCCGCCCATCCCTCGTCCTGCCTCACCAGCTGAGATTTCGGTGTGCTCACATGGAGGTGGTGTGTGTGCACGTGCACCCATACTACACACACACACACACACACACACTGTTCTCAGGGCAGCTGTGGGGAGGGGCTCTGGGTCCTGGATCTCTGATTAGACCCAGAACCTTAGGAAACTGGCATGAGATGCCTTGGTCTGAGAGAAAGGGTGGGGCTCGCCAGGATAGCAAGTCCCGGATGAGGGAGCTTTGAAACCGCAGGGAAACAGAGAGCCCTTTCTGGATCCTCCCTGTCCTGTCCAGAACCAATAGAAACACAGCTCTCCTGCAGCTAACACATATGACCCCCACACCAACACACTCACATACGCTCACCGGAGATGGAGAGGACACAGGAGACAACATCATCTGCGCACCACATGCCAGAGGCATAGCCCACCACGGTCATGCACAGCCCTCTCTCTGCTACGGACCAAAGGCGCCCACGAAGCCTCACCCCTCACAGCCCACCAGCAGAGGTTCACGCGAACAGCATCACATGCATTCCTCCAGTGGCACCCCAGAGCGTCCCCTGTCCAGCACTCGTGGCTGAAATGCACGCATGACAAAGCAGGCCTGCCCCATTTCCATTTCCCCAGAAGCCTCAACTTCTGAATGATCTGCTCTGTCTTCAGATGGTGGAAACTTAGTGAACTAATTCCCAGGTCCTCAGGATTTTAGTCCAAAAAAAGAAAACCATAGGTTTCCTGTTCTCTGATGAGCTCCTTGCTGTTGCTAACACTTAGCTCACTATGTGTGTGTGTGTGTGTGTGTGTGTGTGTGTGTGTGTGTGTATTCCCTTAATACACAAGGATAGGGCCACTTTCTCTGCCAAGCCCAAATCAAGTGTAATCCCATAGACAACAGGAGCCTACAGGCTGGCTGGGGGCAGGCTTGGGTGGACAGCAGAGGGCTCGGTGTGCAAAGACGTCCTCCCTCGCTCAGCTACAGAGTGAGGCAGCCGGAGCCTACACTGGCCTCCAGGACACATTCTGGCTGTAAACCTACAACCCTCCTCTCCCCCCTCCCAATCATCTTTTCCGGAGGTGCTTCGTCTGCTCACAGCCTTGGCTTGACCTGTAAGAGACCTGTCCATAGCCAATGCATGGGACCGAGTGGCCCCTGGGAAGCCTGCCCAAAATGTCTCCAGGACCTGCTTTTGGTTTTGGTCAGATGAGCAGAAATTTGGCCAGGATCCTGTGGGTTGACGCAGAAGGGAGATTGCAGAGGGAGCGTTCTCGGCAAATGCCTTCTGTTTTTTTGTTTGTTTATTTCTAGTGAGGATTTGGCCTTGGCCTTTATAGGGCCCCTGGGCCACACCAGTGTGAGCAAGAGGACTTTTGGCCTTCAGCCTAGGGCTGAAAGGTGCATTAGGGACCCACTGTGCCCCCTCCCTGCCTCCACACTCAGCCTCTGTCATCCCTTTCTCCTGTCAAAGCAGCTGGGTTGATCTCTCCTTCTAAGAGAGTCATGCGCCTTAATTGTGCCCGTGGCCTTGTGGTTATTTATGCCTGTGAAGAAGTGGTGTGCGAGTGAGTGTGTGTGTATCTCTATGTGTGTCTATCGGGACTATGTGTCTATACCAGCCGTGGGCAAACTACGGCCTGCGGGCCGGATCCGGCCCGTTTGAAATGAATAAAACTAAAAAAAAAAAAGACCGTACCCTTTTATGTAATGATGTTTACTTTGAATTTATATTAGTTCACACAAACACTCCATCCATGCTTTTGTTCCAGCCCTCCGGGCCAGCTTAAGAACCCATTGTGGCCCTCGACTCAAAACGTTTGCCCACCCCTGGTCTATACATTGTCTGTCTGTGTGTATCTGTATTTTTGAGTGTGTGTGCTTGTGTGCAAGGGTATCTGTATGAGTGTCCATACTTGCATGTGCTCCTATGTATGTCTGAGGGTGTATTTATTTGAGTGAGTCCCTGTGTGTCTGTGCACACATATGTCAATATGTGGGTGTGTCTGTGTGTTATCTGTATGCCTGTGATGTGCATGTGTGCGCATACATGTTTTCAGAGCCTTCATAAAAGACAGAGTGGACTGATTTAAGGAAACATTAGCCTGCGAGGCCGCAGGGCTTCGGTGTCCCCGTCTGTAGAATGAAGGAGGTGGAAGAGACAATCTTTTCATTCACTCCCCAAAAGGGAACCGCAGTCATGGAAATGTGGCGGGCTTGAGAATATGACAAATTGGGGTGCAAGTTTTGGCTCTGCGTCTTCCTAGCTCATAACCCTCATCGAGTTACTGCTCCCAGAGCACCATCCCCGTGGTATTCAGAGGCGCACAGGGACATCTCTGTCACAGTTTCGTCAGGAGGGCTTGATGAGATAGAGGACGGGAAGGCCCTGTGTGTGCTGGGTAGTAGGTGCTTTGTCAGTATTTCCTCCGTTGCACCCTGAGCCTGATGTCATCCAGTTGGTCTGATTTCTGCACGAGCAGGACTGTCAGCGCTCCCGGTGGTCTGATAGGGGTGCTGGCACTTAATACATGACGATGACCCTGGAGAGTTTCACTTTTATACCGTGTTTTCCCTCCTCTCAGCTCACTGCCTCCTCACGGTGACCCTAAGAGGTGGGACGAGCAGGTGTCACTGTAGGGATGTGAGAGAGGAGAAAGCTGAGACTGAGTGGGGCAGCAGGGCAGGGCAAGGACCCGGTGCCCAGCTCCTGGGTGCAGCGCATCGTCTGTGCCCCAGCTGCCTTTGTCCTGAGTGCTAAACGCTGACTGCTCTGGGGGCTCCTGTGAGGACCCCGGCCACCTCGAACTGTCAGGCCCAAACCGAAGGAGCCCCCACGATCCCCGGACCATCCACTGAACAGATGCATAGAATCGGCCCTTAGCACAGGAATAGGAAGAGAGACCCTAAAAGGGTGGCCGGCCACTCCCAGAGCCGCTCTGACCTGCCTGCTGGAAGCAGTCCCCCCTCCCCTAACAGTCCAGGGTGTGGACGCACAAAGCAGATTCCTCAGCCTCATCACCCGCTTTATTTATAGCTCTCGACTCTAAGTGTTTGCCAGTTGTTTTCCTCAAATCCAAGGCAATGCAGAGCAGTGTGGCCCGGCCCCGCAGCGGGGAGAAGGCAGCCTTGCGGTCCTGAACGGGTCCAGCCCCCACAGAGATGACTGGCAAGGGGGTGCACTCAGTTTTACATTTAACTTTTCACAAGTTTGTGGGGGGAACCTCCAAACAAACCATTTCCTAAATGAGGGGTGCCCCTTGGCCCGGGGCTGCCCAGCAGGCCCAGACAGGAATTGGCGTGTCTGGTGAGCAGCCAGGCCTCTGGCCCGCGGCTCGCCCAGGCTCCTTCCCTGGCTTCCGGCGCCCATTCTGAGCCGGAGCTGCTCTCTTGTATCCTGGCAGGATTTGACCAGGTTGTAATTTTCCTTCATGATCCCTTTTCCATTTTTCTTTACAAAAAAAGGCATCAACTCTACCTGGTTGCAATAGGGATAAAAGGTGTATATACAAGAAAGTACTTTACAGAGCAACATGCGGTATAAATGGAAGGCACTCTATAATATAAATGAACATATAAATAACATCTGCGGTACAGTATATCAGACACATGGTTTGACTTTGGATGACCAAAACACCTTGGTTCACAGCTTATATAGGTATGAACTATACTGTCACTTAATTGGATACATAATGTGGTGTATAGTATGCACTGTGATCCATAGAATTAGGTAATATCTCATGACATACCATATTCTGAGCACAGAGAGAAGCAGAATAAAAATCAGTCAACATTAGGCTATTTTGGCATTCGAAACACAAGCCCCAGATTTGTGATTTTAACAGCTGAAGCTGGGAGGGAGAAAACTAAAAATATGTGCAAATGGGGAAGATCTCTCCATGAACCGGCAATGGGGCTCACAGGGCGGGGGGAGGGTGGGAGGGCAGAACTCCCAAGAATAGGTCTGGGGAGGGGAAGCGGCAGGGGGAGCCTCTTGGAAGGAGGTGGGAGATCGCACTCGGCAGTGATTGTTCCCACTATTTATGAAGCCAGATGAGGAGCTATAGGGCTTGCGGTGGCCCCGTGTCTGCTGATTAGCTAGAGATTATATTGATGATGTAATAAAAATTCACTTTGTCTATTAAGTTTCACCAAGACAATCAAGACAGATTAGATAAAAATCAGAGGAAATGAATAATAGAACGGGGAGGAAAACCATGAGTCTCCCTCCCTGCCATGATCCCTGTCTGTCTCCCCTTTTCCTGCCCACAGTGGGGCAGGAACCAAGAAGCCCCTACCCCACACCCAGGCAAATCAGAGCTGGAATTGTCCCCTTCACTGGGCTGCTCTGGGGGAAGGGTCAGCTCTCC
>NW_006292687.1:6074076-6076261 GCF_000327345.1 Myotis davidii | reverse complement strand
GTGTTTAATATTTGATTAGACCTTTGGCACGGCAGCCGCAGGGTGTGCTGGCCCAGCTGGGAGATGGGCAGGGTGAGCAGCCCTTGGCTGCCTGGGTTCCTCTGGCCCAGCAGGTTGGGAGGTGGGGTTCGTGTCCGCAGTGGCACAGATTTAGGCCAGGCCATGCCGCTCTGAGTAGCCAGAGGCCTCCCAGGCTCCCAGCGTCTCCTTCTGGCCTCGCTGTGCTGGACATTCCCCTATTAGAGAGGTTTCTTCAGGTTACAGCCTGGGCTCTAAAAGGTCCCGGTACGAGGCACGTATTGCCAGAAACGGTAACACATTAATGTCCATTAGCCGCCAGGGACACATCTGCCCAGTTTGATTTGTCAGATCAGCAAGGGGCAGGACTTAAAAGGAAAGCAAAAGGAGGTCACTTTGTGGTGGGGACCGTTGTCCTAGGAAGGCTGGGAGGCCCGAGGGCACTGGGGTTTGGGGCCTAAGGATGGTGGGCAGAGAGGAGAGGAGATGGATGAGTGAGCGGGGAGTGCATGGGAAAGCCACGTCACTGACCCCCATGTCCCTGCAGGGAGGGGAGTGATGCAGTCACTCCAGCTCCTCCACAGCCCAGCTCTGCTCCTCCCTCGGGAAATCCTGGGGCTCGGGAAGATGCCAGGGGCCAAGCTCTATGGAAGGCCCAGATGAGGGGTGATCCTTCCTCTAGAGTCTAGAGAGTCTGCCACAAATAATCCTGTGTCCGTGGCCCCCCAATTCAGCGGCTTTCCAGTTCCTCCGGGCTTGGTTTCTCTGCCAGGGACCGGCAAGGCACCCCCATTGCTCCCTTGCAGTACATGGGCTGTCCAGGGATCTGGCACCCTGCTGTCCACACTGGGAGCAGTGTTTCCTAGGATCTGCCAGGTCCCTCCAGCTGCAAGACCCGTGTACAGGAAACAGTGTCCCCTCTTCAGCCCCACTGCCTGGCTGCTTCCAGCCACTCCTGAGCTGGGGCAGACACAGAGGAAGGGTGGAGGGCATGGGGAGTCTAACCTGAAGAACTGCCCAGTTTATCCCTTGGGACATTCTGCTGAGTGAGCCTGTGGGGGCAATGTGGATGCCTGCCTCAGTGACAGAGAACCTGGGCCGGAGTTTAAATATTCTTTGAGTAATTTCTTAGCCCAAGTGGGCTGCCGTTGTGACATCTGAAGGACACTGCGGCCCCGAAGCAGGTGAGGACAGCCCTCGCAGGCTCCATGTGTGTCCCGGACTTCCTTGGCCACATCTGCACCCATCCACCTACCCCTGACCCCCACCTCTTCTCCCCCAGCCACACTAGTGCAGGGAAGACATTTATTCGAAGGGAGAAAGTCCTTTGTCCACCAGCCTGAGAGTAAGACTTCACTGCAGTGGGACAAAAACAAAACATAATGGAATGAAACGAAACAAAACAACTGAGCTCTTGGGCACTCCAGCCTCCCTGCTCTGCCTGTTCCCCGGGCCGCTCTGCCTTCCTCCCACCGCCTTACCCGGGAGCTGGTGTCCCTCTGTGATTACTCCGGTTTGGGGGCTCCTTCATTCCCCACAGAGGACATCTGCATTGAACAGGTTTATATTTGTGGGTTTGCCGGCCCCTGTCAGAGCCAGTTATCTCGTGGTGGTGAGGGTGGGTCCCCACCTCTGAGGAGAGAGCATGACCCTCAAGTACCTGAGCTGCATAAGAATCTGGGACTCCTTGAGGTCCCTACCTGTCCCGTTAGACCCAAGGCTCCCCAGTGTGGGACTTGGTACATCGCCCCCACCAAACTATAATGCTCCACATTCTCAGCGTTGCAGAAACCTGCCCCTGCCCCATGGGGTGAGCGTGGGGCCCTGCTCCCCAAGCAGGGATGGTGGGGAGGGTGTCCCGGAGGCCGCCTGCAGTGGGGCTGATGATGCTGCAGCCCTTGCCTCAGCAGCTCCTCCTCCTGCCTCTGCCAGCCTTGGGGAGGCTCTCCTCCCTGCTGGGTGGCCTCTGCTGGGGGCCAGACTTGTAAGCAACGGCTCAGCTGAGACAGGTCAGACGTTTAGAGTTAATGTTTTGCTGAGAAACTTGAGAAACAAGGGAGAAACCAACCGAGGCCTTGGAGACAGTGTGAGCCACAGACAAGGGGAGACAGTGCGCTCTCTCTCTCTCTCTCTCTCTCTCTCTCTCTCTCTCTCTCTCTCCCTCGCG
>NW_006292687.1:6061334-6073989 GCF_000327345.1 Myotis davidii | reverse complement strand
TCTCTCTCTCTCTTTCTCTCTCTCTCTCTCTCCCTCGTGTGTGTGTATGTGTGTGTGTGTGTGTGTGTGTGTGTGTGTGGCCTGGGCCCTGCTCCGTTGGCTCCCCTCCCAGTCAGCCCGTGTGACCTGGTCTGCCCGTGGTCACTCACTGCAGCCTCAGGGCTTGCTTTCCCTGCTCGGAGACAAGACACCCCTGAAATGTGTGCTCTCCCCTCTCTCTGGGGACACACTCAGCTGCCTCTTCTCAGGCCTCATTCTTGACTCTTCGTTCCAGTGGATTTTCAAACCGGCCCAACACGATTACAACAGATCTCACTCTAAAACAAATCTAATACTTTACTTATTGAAATAAGATGAGAGTAAAGAGAAAGGTCTTACGTTTTAATTAAAAATTTTTTAATTGGAAGGGAAAATGACGCCTTGTAATAAGCCAGTGATGGCTCTCCTGCTCTGTGCCTCCCGCTCAGAGCACCGGCTGGATTTAGGTTGCTGCACTGGGGCCTGCACCATGCCCGGGTGGTGGGTGTGCCCACGGTCACTCACTGATGGGTCCTCAGGCACAGGATTGTAGGTATGGGAGAGTCTGGAGCCCCAACATATGGAAGTAAGAATTAAAATGCACCCTAAGCCATAAGCTGGCTATTCATTTTTGAAATGAAACAAAACTGACGTTTGTACTGAAACTACAATACTGTCTGGATTTTCTGACTCTCATCTCTTGTTTTGTGGGTCTCTGCTGGTGGCCCAGGCTCAGGCCTGAGTTGTTCAATGAGGGATGGGGCCCAGGGGCCCATGCTGCCCACTTAAGCAGGGGGCTCCCATGCAAAAGAGGAGTGATCCGCCCTGGCCCTTAAGGGTGCAAGGGTGTGGGAGAGGTTTGGTCTGCAGCTCCCGGAAGCCTAGCCTCTGAGTCCTGTGGGCATGAGGGGCCCTCGCTTGAGTGCAGGAAGTTCCCCCTCTCACCGTCAGAGGGCAGGCGACCACTAGAAGAGAGGGGAGCCCTCCCACACTCGCAGTTTGGGGGCCCCTCCTCAAGGTAGGAGAAGGTCTAGGGGAGAGGCCTGGCTTCTGGGCTGTTCTCCTAGGACTCCTTAGACCCAGACTGGGGGCTGAGGAGGGAACATGGCACTGGAGGGAGGCTGGCCTGGGCCCACTATGGCCATGCTGAACCTGTGCCCTTTTGGAAGCTACTATCTGTGAACTGTCCCAGTGGCCACAGGGGCTGGGGCTCAGCTAGGAAGACTAGGCCTTTGTCACTGTGGAGGGAGCAGAGCTTGGCCAAGACCCTGGGTGTAAGCACCTGGTGGGACTGATTGTGCATGAAGTGAGGGGACAAGCTTGCCCCTTGGGGGAAGGAGGAGGCAGATGGGGTTAAGGAAGGACCAGACATGGCCCATTTACTGAGCCTAAGTGCTCCTTATGGGAAGGGGAGCACCCAGCCCTGAGAAGCCCCAACTCACATCCCAGCAGAGGCAACGTTTCCTTGCCCTCCTTCACAGTCAGAGGCTCCTCCCCTGCCCTGACCAGCCCCTCTCCTATCATCTGTCATCCACCATGGGATCTGGCCTGAACAACAGGCTCTGGAAAAGGAGAAAAGGAATCATTCAAGCACTCACTGGGCTTCCCCTGCCAGCCCTGCTTCCTCTCTTGCTTTCTGAGTAAGCACCCAGCCACTGGGATTCTCTCCTTTCCTCTCCCCTCTCAGCACAGCCTGCCAGGTGTTGCCCAGGGCCGCCAAATAGGGCCAGAACCTCTGGGGCTGAGGCTCCAGAAGGCAAGGGGTATGCCTGGAGGGAATTTCAAGGACAAGGACACATGGCCTTCCCTTTCCTTCCCGCTCACTGTGACTGGAGGTGAGCCTCAGGGAGCAATAGCTGTCTGATGTGTGGAATATTCCTGCTCCCACCCGCAGTGATGATGGGGCAGGGCCCCGAGTCTCATCCCAAGAACCCAATCATGGTGATTGATCTGATGAGATGCTACTCCTCCTGGGACCCCTAAGTTTCAGAGTGCACACTGGCATCTCCCGGGGCCAGGATCCTACCACATAACTAAGGATATTGCTTCAGGCTCAGGCCACCCCCTTGGAGACAGACCTCGTCACACAGCAGGCACAAGGATGCTCTCTGGGCCTCATCTGATGAGACCAAGCCAAGCCAAGTATTGATCTGAGAGAAAGATATGGATATGTGGGGTGGATAATGGGTAGGGGATCCTATTTCTTTCTTTTCCTGTTCAGAGAACACCTCTCCTCTACCTCACCCCATTGGCATGCAGAGGCCGGATGAGGAAGACTGTTCTCATCAGTCACCCAGAAACGCCTCCATTCCCCTGGTCCCCTTCCAGGAGCTCAAGACCACGAGGCCTCTGGGAACCAGGTCCCCCTCTCCCACCACGGCGAGCACCCCCAACATCTTCACCTCTCAGCGTATTCTTAGAACCAGTCAATATGATTAATTTTACATGGGCATCATTTCCTGCCGTTGCCGCGGAGTCCTCCCTGCCTCACCCATCAGCAGCGACATGATACAGTTTCTGGTTATATTGGTCAACCAAGATATTGATATGATTAATAATGGATACCTATATGCTGACCTTTGTCCACACAACTGAATCACACTGGGCTGGCTGTCACATTTCTTTTCTTTAAGAGGTATTGATAAGCCCATTACTGGAAGGGCAGGTACAACCTTAGGTGTGTGCTTCTCACTCACCTTCAAGCATCTCCTATGAAAATCTACCCTGACTGGTTGAGCTAGTGTGGGTGCAGTAGCGTGTGCAAGAGAAAGTCTGTGTGCAAGTGCTTGTGTGGTGAGTGGGTGTGCGTGGGTGGGTGTGTGGATGTGTGGACATGTGTATGGGTGTGTACAGATGCCTGTCTTGAACACGGCCCTTTTAGAGCTGATCAAATAGTCAATTAGAGCATTATAGGGAGGTAGCAGAATCAGAGAGTTCCTACAAATACACTGTGATGTACTGTTTGATCTTTAGATGCCTCTTGTCTCCTAGGACTTGCGCAGGAGGCTTGGCTTTATAAGGATATTATTAGGTTGATGCTTCGTTCTCTCAATGTACCTGCCAGGCAAGAGACAGGACTCACTGGGAGCAGTGTGGCCAGAGTAGCCATGGGGTGGTGCGCTGAAGGCCATGCTGCAGACTTGGCTCCGGGGGCAGGCGGCTCCCAGCCTCAGTAACCTTCTCTCTGCAGTGGCAGCGCTGAATCCAGCTCCATGAGAAGGGAGGTCGACTCAGCTCAACCTCTCAACCTTCTGCACTGAGACTCCCAATCTTGGGAATGCTGGCCACTCCACAAGGGTTTGCCCCTTATTACACATGGGGGTGTGGCCCAGTGCCTATTAGGAGGGGTCTGTGGGAGAATGCATACTTTGTGTGCTCACGTGTGTGTTGCACAGGCACACAGATCTCATGGTTAGAGGCACACCTGTGATTACTGTCACCCCTACCTGTGTGAACAGTGGTGTCAGGGACAGTGCCTCTACCAGATTGGTCTACAGTGATCCATTCCTGTTTGGACCCAGACATGTGACAGACATGCTCACTTGTCAGGGGAGAGTCTGCACTCGGCCTTGTAAAGGGAAGCCGGCTGGCTAGAGAGATCTTTTGGATCCTCAGACATAGTGTATGAATAAACCAGACATGGATTAATTAGGTGTGACTGCATCATTAAATTAGAATAATGAACAAACAGCCACGTATGGCATTCAAATCTGCCTAGAATGACTGCAAGGGTTGCTTTCAAGTAAGTCACCTGTCAGTTTGTAGGTTCTGGCGACTCTGGAGAGTGAGGTTCCTATCATATCTTAAGAAGTAGATTCTTTAGGCACCTCCCACCCCAGGAAGGACCATCCTTCAATGGGCACTCAGACTCCCCCACTGAATCCAAACAATGGCTTGGTTCAATACAGCATCATCTATGCACGCTTCAGCTGCAAGCATTTCTCAGAGTGAAATACGATGGTAGCACAGGTGCTCAAGAGACAGGAGAGAGAAGTTAAGAAGTGAAGGCAGTGGATGTGAAATGTATCGATCCCATAATATTTATGTGGCTGTGCACATTGGTGCTGGGGCACGTGCGTGCGCGCGCATACACACACACACACACACACACACACACACACACACACACCCCTTTTGCATTTCCATGAACGCTTTTTTCTTCTGTCAACCCTCCCCATGTCAGCCAGCCAGATTTGAAGGTGAACCAAGTCTCAATTGTGCAATTTTAGAAACAGCTGCTGGACAGCGGCCCCTTGCCCTCAGCAGACAACACCCCATCACAATCTCCATCCTAGGACAGAGCAGCTATGCAGAAAGAATTGCTTGTCTTCAGCAAAGAGGACACCGGCAGCTTAGAGAGAGGAAAGAAAGCTTGTTTGTCTGGCCGGAGAGCTGTGGGATAGCCTAATGCATGGGGGCTTTGTTAGTAAGATCTGTTAAGTATCTAGAAACCTTTGATCTGGAGATGCTCTTAACCAAGGTGATACTTAATTAAAGCCGAGTGCATTGCAATAAAGTAACATCACATCAGGTGAGTCGCTGTCCAGAAGCGGCTTTCAGAACATTTAAACTCTTGTTGGAGTCCAGCTCATTATCAATCCCCACCCCCCTCCCCCCCGAGCTTTGATCACTATTTTTGGCTGTCCCATCCTCAGGGACCCAGAACTACATCTGTCTCCATGAGGGCATTCGTTTATTTACATCTTGCAGATGGCCACGTAGGATGTGTTCCCAGGCTGAGCTGCTGGGAATCGCTCCGTCTGTGAGTGTTCCTCAGCTCAGCTGGAAGGGAGACACAGGGGCGAATAAGAGAAGCCAAATGTGGAGCGAGGGGCCGGGGAGAAGCCCTGTGAATGCGTGGCCCTGAAAACATCCCCTTCTACTCACAGAGGGACCCAGAAAGGAGGGCAATTACCTGGAGCCTGCCCACCTGGCTGCCTTGCTGGTCTCTGTGGGCAGGGCTGCGGCTCTGGCTTTATACCTTCTCTGCTCATCCAGCTTCCAATGGCCCTGGATGAGCAGAGAAGGAGGATGCCCTTAGGGCAAGCACATAAAGTCAGGAAATTCCTCTGCCACTGCTTCTGCCCCATCATTGTCTCTCTGCCCTGGCATCTTTAACTGCACCCCTATGTTGCCAAGTGGAACATGGACCTTCCTCTTTGGTTCTCACTCTGGGGTTTGTGAGGGCACTTTAAATAGCAAGGAGAAGGAAAAAAGTGAGATGCAGGATAATGATAAAAGGGTTACAACTAAGCTGGGGGGCTCTGTTCTCCTTCCTTAGGCTATTTGGGTAGGGTTGGATGCTTTCTGTGATTCTTGGAGAGTCTGTGTATTTAAAGACCTGTAGAGAAGGCAAAAGTAAAGGGGGGAGGGATGGGCTTTTCTTGTAGAGAGTCCAAAAGATGGGCAGCCAGATCCCTGCCACACCTGCTTGCCTTTAGGGGAAATGCAGCATTCTGCTTGGAGGACTCAGCTTGATCGACTTGGCAAAGGGTGTGTGTGTGTGTGTGTGTGTGTGTGTGTGTGTGTGTGTGTGTGAAAACACTGCAAGAGAAAAGTAGGGCTGGGGTGTCAACGGGCAACTGGTGGGTAAGGGAATACAGTGGGTGGAGAGAGTTATCTCTGCACAGAGCTGGGTTTGGTGGCTTGCCACTCAGATCCTGGATAGAAGGTCAGTTCTAAAATGAGTCAATAGATAAGCAAGCAAGCCTGCAAAGGGTGGGGGGTTGGAGGAGATGGAACCCTCTCCCATATTTGGACTTCTAGGTGGGGATTTCAGATAAACAAGAGCATGCCTCCACATTGAAACTTAGATCATTGACAAATCCAAGCACCCGTGCTGAGGTGGAGCCAGTACAGAGTCACAAGGACAGCGTCACTGTTCCCAGATCCTCTCCTTTTCTCCATCAACCACCTTCCTGATCACGCACATAGCCTTCAGGATGAAATTACCCCTAACATCATCTCTGTGCCACTTACATTTGTCATCTCTCCTCTGCAGATACACACACACACACACACACTCACCCACCCACACAGGCTGCAGCGTCCTCCCTCCCTCCCTCAGTCCTCCAGTTCCCACAGAAACGCACAGAGTTTCACACTCCCTCGCTCTTCTCTTCACATGTCACATGGGATTTCCCTTCCAAGTTCGGAAGCTGCTGCAGTTCTAACCACTGTCAACCAGCGCTCCCAGCTTCCAGCTGGCATTTTGGCCCTATAACTCTCAGAACCCTCAGTTTTCCTTTTTTTTGCCCACAATGGTGGGCTTCATTCTCTGTTGCATTTCCCTCTCTTCTACACCTGCCTACCCAAAGTTTTGTTTAGTGAGGTCCCTCCTGGGTCAGTTTGGAAAATGACCACCTTCTGATGACATGGAAGGTGTGAGTGGTGCAGTGTTTTTCCCCAATCTACCTGAGGCAAGTAAGACTGGCTCCCAACCAAAGAGGTGGTGCCTTGGATAGCTTCTAAGGATCACTCAGAAGCCCCTCTCCCATCCGGATACATAAATTATAATAATGAGGATAATGATGCTAATAATAGTGACAGCGATGGCCATGCTCAGGTTGCTGGAGTTTGGAGAGCTCACTGGGCATCAAGGATGCCCCTGGAAACCAACTCTCTGAAAGCACTCTGATAACTCAACAACATGCCTGTGTCTGGGGCATACCTACGGCATGCATTTTTGTAATTGTTTTCCTTTGGGTTGTTTTCAAGCTATGACTTCACTCAAGAAAAGCTTTTCTTTTTGTTTTGTTTTGTCTTGTGTTTGAGAAGCCACGCCATCCAGCCAACCGGAGCAGGTGGAGACAGTGAAAGTGTGCCAAGGGGGTTCTTTCAACCCAATCTAGAATTCCCATTAAAGCTGAGGGGGGAAAGATGGTTAACATCTCCCTGTTGAATTGCAGTGAAATCTAGGCCAGCCCTGGTTCCCATATGTGTGGGATGCGCTTAGTCATGCTTGCACATGGGTGCAGATAACGTGCACATGTGCATATTAATTTATCTCTGTGTGTTGGTTCTGAGGAAGTCTGTTTAGAAGATAAATGAAATTGTGCACAAGCAGCAAATAACCACTAGTCTCTTAAATAAAGAGGTCATTTCCCAATACTTTTTGCTTTGTTCCCAAGTAGGATACTTATCAACACTTGAAATTTGAAGGTTTTTTTATGGGCCTGTTTGGTTTTGTTTACTTTAGCTTTTTAATGATTGCTATTGCTTATTTTTTTAGTGAAACTTGTTTTTTTAAAAAATATTTTTCTTCTTTTCTCATCACAGGTATTCCATTTTCCATATCGCTTTCTCACAAGGCACATCTTTCTTTTAACCACTATGGGTGTGTGCCCAGCTGTTCTACCAGTCTTTCCCTGGAGAGAAATAAATTTTTATTTTTCAAAGTAATTTTTAAAAAAAGTTCATCTTAATTGAACTGATGACCATGAGGATGCTTCAGCATCACTGCCTCGTGGAGCCTCGCCGGCTTTAGTTCACCTATTTCAGGAAAACAACTAGCCAGCTCGGCCAAAGTCAAGCGCTGGAAACTCAATGTTCCGAGACTTGTTACATCTTACGTGAAAACACAGGACATAATTTTGTGAAGATGGTCACAAATCACCGAAACATAATCACAGCCCTTGCCCTTTCCCTTTCTCCGAGCAACACCCCAAATCATGGGGCTTTGGGCATTTCCTAGTCAGATACCGCTGAACTGAGAGGTTGTGCATCTGGCGATGAGTACATTTTAAAATGTTATGCTCTCCAGAGCTCAGTCCACAGAGGGTTCCATCTCTCTGTTCCCACCCTCTGGATGTTGTATGAAAGTGTGAGGGGCGAAAGTTTCTGCTGCTGTGGCTCCTGGGTTGGGAGCCCCCAGGGCTGCCAGTAGACTAGATTTTCCTCCCTGCAGCGGAGGATGACCTCAATGCAGAGTGGTTACCCAGGCCACAGATGTGTTCTAAGTGGTTAACTAGAGGGACTGTAATGTGGACTTGGCTGTTTAGATAAAAATGCATTGCAGGCTCCAGGAACAAGCACACTTCAAGTAGTAAAGGCTGCTTAAACCTTTGGGGACAGCCCTATGTTTAGATTACATTAATTCATAAATATTATACTAAATATCTCTTAAATTGGACTTAAATGACTTCAAAGATAATGCATTATAATATGGCTACCCAGAGAGCACTAGTCTTTATGTCTCCCAGTAACTCAGTCTTTGCTGCCTTTTATCCTGTTAGACAAGACCAAAGTTATGAATGGATTGCGGGCTTCTTCATGCATGATCTGCTGTGTGTGTTAGCAGTCATGGATATTTGTGTGTGTGTGTGTGTGTATCTATTTTCAGTCACTGGCTCCGTTTGTTCTCCAGGAAATAAAAGGAAGAGAAATGAATAAAATGTGAGAGAAGGGAAGAATTAGACCAGTGTGTGACCTGTTCCCTTCTTCAAGGGAGAACAATTCTATAGGAAGGGGCAAAGTTAGTCCTGAGCTCACTTCTGCTGCTACCCTGGGAGTTTGCCTCTCTCCTCTTAAATCAATAGTACAATGTCTTTTTCTTTGGAGTCTGGAAAAACAATCTTCCTCAAAGTGCTTCTAATGGGGGGAAAAGAAGATTCAGAATTAGCCATGAGAGTTTGCATTACATTGGGTTTTCTTCTTTGGGTGTTGTTTCTTCAAATTGCAATCCTGGGTTTTTTCCTGGTTTCTCTCTCAGCTTAGCACCCAGATCTCCCCCTGCCCAATTGCTTTCTGGTCTCCAGGGGGTAAATTTACCATTACAGTAATTACCTTAGTCCACAACTGCTATTTGCTGCCTCCCCAGCTCAACAGCCTTTCTCTGATATGGCTGGGTTTGCTCCACAACACCCACCCACTCCCTCCTCCACAGACTCCCAATTTGACTGGAGTAATTGCCTTTTAAGGTTCACTCTACACATGGCAGGTATTCCATTAACCCTTAGAACTCCTTCCATCTTTAGTCACCTGAAATGGCAGGTGGTCAACAAATGGATATCCACCTGAAATCGCATGCATTTAATCTATTTTTTACTTTTTTTCTTAACTAATAATATACATATGCCATCCACACTGGAAGCCACTATCCTGTGTTGTCCCTCAATTTTATCCCAGTATGATTCATTAGAAGTTAGAAATTCAAGAAGGGGAGAGAAAGAGCCACAAATATGCCCTGAAAGCAGGCTTAACAAAGGCATGTTTCTATCCCGAGAACCTCATGTTGTTAATTTAGAGTTGGGGAAAATCTAGAAATCAAATGCAACCCTTGTTCTTCAAGCCTCATCATGCTTTTTGACTTAACAGTAATTAATCACCAATGGCAGGCGAGTAATTTTTTTTTAAGGTGGCCGGAGGCTTATTTTATCAGGATTAGCTAATAAATCAGGCTGTATCACTGAAGAAGGAGTTCAAACTCTTCTTGGACTGAATAAAACAGACCTCGGAAACTGTCTCATTTATTTAGCTCTCCCAGAGCTTTCAGGCACTGTTGGGATGTTGTGACCCAACCTTGCCTATAAAAATCCAAGTGAAGGAGAGGCAGGAAGTTTCCTAGGAAAAAATATATGCTCAGGCTCTGAAGGGTGAGCTGCGACAACGAGGCACCCAGCATGCCGGGCCAATGGGCCTGCCTGCCACAGACTGAGTCAGTTTAGGGGAAGAATTATTTAGAAAATGAAGTTTTGCTTGTCCTAGGAATCCTGGCCAGGTATGTGTATGTATATATATGAGATGATGCACACAATATAACTGTATCATAAGCTTCTCTACCTTTCTGATGCAAATGATGATAATTCTACTTTTTTGCTACAGTACAAGGGAGTCCAAATAACATCAGAGACAGTGATAATACCAGCAAGAAGGGATCATGAGAAGAAAGCAAGAAATACTGTTAAAGTTTATCTTCATTTGAAAGAAAGCACCAAATAAAGTGCTCCAATCCAGATCTCATAGGAAGCCCGGGTCTTCACAACTGTCTTTCGCCTCTAGTGGGTTTTGATTTTTTTCTAACTTTAAAAATCTCAAATTGTCACAAGAACTGATGATTAAGATGGGTTAAGAATTTCCCTACCTATGCTTTTTAATTTTCATTATTACTATTTTAAAATCTGGGGACATATTAGAATGACAAAGGTTTGATACAAACATTGATTAGCCTCTATGGAGCTTGATTGGAAAAGGAAAAACTACAAAGATATGGTTGATTTGGGGGAGGGGGGAAAGGAAACAAATATTACAAACACTGCCTCCCCAGTCCACCTTTGCAGTTTCTCTCCTGAACATTTTCTCCATATTGGATAAAGGTTGGTTTCTTTATCCATTATAGCCCCTTCCCTCACCCCACCCCAACAAACATAGTATATTTCCATTCTGCCGTGGTTTTGTGCGGCTCAACATGCCATTAACTTTAAGATTTACTCCTCAGCAGGCAAGCTGGAAGATGCTAAAGCCAATAAAAACTGCTCTCTGGGACTCCAACTATGAAGAGTTTGGAGCTGTGCTTAGTATTCGGATGAAGGGAGGGCTGGAGAAGGAGGGCGGTTGTGATAGTGAAAACCACTGCTGCTTAGAGAGCCAGACAGCTCTGCGCTCTGCACCTAATGTGCCGGAGGATCAGCTCTGTTCATAGCCCATTTGTGGCCAAGGATGAGGCTGCTTTCTCTGTGCGGGTGGGTGTGCATGTGCATGTGCATGTGTGTGTGTGTGTTTTCATCATTAAAACCACCAGCTCTAACACAGCATCTTCAGTGGCTCTCCACACTACTGTTTATTAAAATCAGAACATCCGTACACATCCCTTACAACTTCCTTAGAACGGTGCCCCTTCTCTGCCTGATAATCAGTCTCTCTCAGAAAGCATTTAACTTGCCCACACAGCTCCAGCCCCAATGAATCCCTGCTGCACATCCTATACATTACTGTTAGGGAGCAGAGCACTGGGCTAATTTCATCACCCACCAGCCGCCCACACACATCCTACAACTGAACACATTTGGGGCTCTGCCTTAAAGATAATAAAACAAGGAGAAAAACAGGCAGGCTGCAGACAATTCCCATGACCACTTTCCTAAAAGTTGCTAGGTTTTAATTCTTTGATTATTCTGTCTCCCCTCCCCCAAGCACTCACTAGCATTGATTGCTTCAAGGGAGAGAAATAATGTACTATAAACCTCTCTGCATGGTGAGTTTGGGATAATTAGGCTACACCCTTTAAAATGCATATCGTGCACATACAAATTTCCCTCTAAAACCCCACTTTCCTGAGAAGGGGGGGATCATCCAGGCTTCCCCAACTCCTTATACCACCCAGGGGATGGCTGGCTCCTTGCTAATTCTTGTCTTAGGTTTTGTCCCTCCTTCCTTCAAATATCCACCCCCTCCCCCACCACTCACACCACAACCGGATTATTGAGAAACACAGCTCGACAGGGAGAGTTTACTGTTAAATTGGTAGCGAAATAAAAATATCTCTGAATTTGTCACCTCCCTCCTTTTTAGACGGTTGCGCTCTTGCTACTCTGGCCCTGAGCAGAGACCACCGAGTCGCCTCAGTATTTTCAGCACCACGGCGATGGACAGCACCCTCGGTCCCTGACCGGCTGCGCGCCTGCCAGTCTGCCGCTCAGCGTCCCGGGCTCGGCGGTGCAGCTGTCCCCATCCCAATCATTCAAGTCGCCGTACCCCCAAATACAAGCCCCATTCCTCCTCGATCTTCTCTCTTTCTCTTCCTCTTCTGCTCCAGTTGCTCTCCCTACGGCACCGCTTCTGTCAGCTCCTTTCCCCAAACCCAGCCTTGCCCCAGCAAACAGCTCCCCACGCACCCCAGTCCTGGTCTCTGCTGCCCGAGCGCCTCCTTCCTCGGCGTCCGCCCGAGGCTGCCTCTCGCGCCGTCTCCGGTTCGTCCGCGGCTGGCCGGCCAGCCCGCCCGCCCTCTCCTCCCCGGCAAAGTTAGGAGGATAAGGTGCACTCACCTTTGTGCATGCCTGTGAACCTGTCCTTCAGAACCGTAAGCTCGTAGATCTTGCCGAACTCCTCGAAGAGGGGCTTGAGGTCCTTCTCATCCAGGTTGCGGGGGATCTGCCCAATGAACAGCTTGATGGCATCGTGGTCCTTCATGGGAATGGTCGACGGGTTCCCCGGGCTGTGGCTTAATCCGTTCATGTGCCCGGCGCTGCCCGGACTGCTGCCGAGCCCGTTGGTACTGAGGCTCGCGTTGTCAGCCTGTCCGTTTGCTAACGTGGCCATCTTTATATACATAGAGAAAAATCTTCTTTCCTTTTATTCTTTCTCGCTCGCACTCTCTCGCTCCTCTTCCTCGCAAGCTCGCTCGCGCTCACACACGCACACGCATACACACACTCGGGTTCTCTCCCCCTCGGTTGCTCTATACCTCGCTCTCTGCTCTCTCTCTCTTTCTCCTCTCTTCTCTCGCTCGCTCGCGCTCGCGCGCTCTCTCCCCTCTCCCCCCCGCTCTCTCCCTCCCTCTCCTCTCTTCTCTCTCTTTCGGCGGTCTGATTTTTCAAAATAACAGGTGTGTTTTAATGACCGGCTATTTGCTTCGTAAGGGAAATGTGCCAGGCCAGCTTTCTTCCTATATCTGATCTGTTCCTTCAATTCTTCCTTTCTT
>NW_006292687.1:6060533-6061285 GCF_000327345.1 Myotis davidii | reverse complement strand
ATCTCTGTCCTTTCCGTTTAAACAGGCTGGACCGGTTCAAGTTCCCAGTCAGACCAGGGGTGGGGGCGGCGAGTGTGCCCTGGAGAAGGAGGGGGAAGCCGGCTATAAATAGCGCCAGGCGCATGGCTCTTCGGGAGGCGCTGAGATTCCGGCGCGGCGGCCACGGAGAGCGGGCTCCCGTTAGAAACGGGGCTGCTGGCCTCCTCTTTGCCTTTTTAATTTTTGGGGGGGTAATAGCAGCAGGTGCAACTTTTTCTTTTTGTATTTCAAAAACATAGGTTTTCATTTTCGTGTGGGTATGTAGGGGGGCTTTATCCACCGAGCTCTTTTAGGGCGCCAGGCGGGCAAAGCAAAGGCAGGGATGGCGGGAGGGGCGGCGGCGAAGGTGGAATGGGCGCTTTTCTCTCCCATCTGGTTCCCTTTATTTATTTATTTTGATTAGAAAAAGGGAGCCGGCTTGGAGGGAGTCCGCCCAGAGATCCGAGTGCGCATTGATCAGTGTCGAGAGAAAAAAAAAAAGCTACATAAATATATATTATGTGGATAAATCTATAGACAAGGGCTCTCTTTCGCGCGCGCGCCGTCTCTCCGTCTCCGCTTTTTCCCTCGCATTCCCAACCTGCCAGAGCAGCCCCAAACCTTCGCCCTCCCGCACGGCATCTGCCGCCGCCCGAGCCACCTGGGAGAACCGGACTGGGGAGCACTGGGGCCGCTCTGGGGGGACGGAGAATAGCGACTCGGGGCCAGCCCTC
>NW_006292687.1:6060003-6060438 GCF_000327345.1 Myotis davidii | reverse complement strand
CCGGCCGGCCGCTGGCGGGAAGAAGGTAGGAGCCTGGCGCCTCGGCCCGCTCGCCCGCCGGGAAGGTAGTAGGCTCCGGGTGCGGTGGCCAGTGAGGCAGTGCTTGATTTTGGGACCGGCTTGATTTTGCCCTCGTCCACTTTACTGGTTCTAATTGAAAGAAAAAAAAATTCTTTTTTTTCCTTAATCGACCATGAAAGAAATAAAGTCCCCGAATCGCTCTTTGGGCTGCAACTGGACCCAGACTCGCGCGCCGTGCGCTGCCCCCACGGGCTTCGTTGGCGGAACCTGCCGCTTCAGAGTGCGGGCTGGGAGCGCGTCTGCGGACAAGGGCCAGGGGTCTGGCCGCCCAGCCTGGACTCTGCCGGGTTCCCCGCTAGACCCGCTGGGGACAGAACCTCGGCTGCGCGGGAGAGGGAGTGGCTGGGGCGGGGG
>NW_006292687.1:6039355-6059470 GCF_000327345.1 Myotis davidii | reverse complement strand
TGAATGTGGTGGTAAACTTGGGTTGGGAGAGCAGATTTTCATTTTAATGATATTAAGCGGCATCCCATCCTCTCTCACAGTTTGCCTTTCCAAGGCAGCCTCTTGGCTTCAGAGCCGGGCTAATTAAAATCACACGCCGCTCCCTAGTGGGGTTTCGGGGCAGAGTTGCTGACTTGACCCTAGCCTGGTCCCCAACACCCCTTTTGAGTGTTTTGGGTTTCTCTTTTCTTGCCCTCGGATTACGTGACGTTACTAGACGATATGCTTAAAATTTTATTTAAAGAAACGAGACCCCAATTGCCGGAAAACCCGAGACCAAGACCCTTTGGTACAACCACAGCGCAGAGCTCTCCAGCGCCAGGAGGAGGCCTGAGGAGGCCCCGAGGTTTGCAGCCCCAGGCCCAGAGCCCACAGCCCACCTGGGACACCTCTCCCGGAGGATCCTGGGCCCAAACCGCACAGCAAGTACGATTCTGTAATTGTGAAACTGCATCTTTTCATTTAAAGATTTTCCTGCCTTTGCTTGATGTAATCATGTGTAAGTATAGTTGATTCATAACTTGGTTCCCGGGCTTACGTTATACAGTGTTATGTAATGGCCTAAGGATCATCCAAGTTGATGGAATCAAACAGAAACTCACACAGAGAGGCTCTCTGCCATGTGCCTGTGTGCTTGGTGTGCCTGGGAAGTGCTCTAATGAGAAGAAGCATGTCCCTGTAGGCACACAGAGGGTCTGAGTGTGTGGCTAGACTAGAAGGTGTGTGTTATCAGGGCTGCGGGTGCTTGTGTGTATGTGTATGTACATAGACCCTATTTGTAGCCACACTCTGCTTGTGTGTGTGTACCCACCAGGCTGAGACCTTCTCCTCCCCTTTCTTTCAGGACACATCAGCAGAGGCCAGTAACTTTGTCCACAATACCTCCTCCAGCATCATCTGTGGCCCTGGTGTTTACCACCCAGGATCTCACAACAGGAGTGGAATATAGTTTCTGCCAAAGCAGGAGTTTAGGAGAATAATTCCTACTTGAGGTCTCTCTTTCTCTCCCTGCCCCTTTCCCTCCTCAAAGTGAAGCAAGAACAAGGGGAAGCGAAGGGAGCCAGCTGAGTAGGGCTGAGAAAGGAGAGGCCTGTGCAGGGGAGGCCCCCCTTTAAATAAATTATTCATTATTTATATTATTATTAATACTAAAAGTCAATGCATAAATAAAAGCAGTCCCCGGGCAGGAGTGGGTGGGAGAGTGGAGTTGTTAATGAAAGGGGGCATCTGGTTATTTCAGATGCTTGTGTAAACTCCAGATGGCATAAGGCCAACTCCCTCCAGGACTATGCCTCTTCCCCCTGCACCATCACCCACTCCCTGTGTCTCTCCACATGTGGACACCAAGCTGTGGCGAGCCCCTTTCTTAGGTGAATGCTCCTTACCCTTCCACCTCTCCCACCTGAGGATGGCTTATTTTGGATTTGGGCTGTCTCCCCTTAGGGGTAACACATTCCTCACCTCTCAGCTCAATGACAGGTATTTGGTGAAATGCCCCACCTCCCCCCAGATTGCTGGGACAGAAGCAACCAGGACACAAGGCTCCGTATAACTGAGCTACCCTGTGTAACAGCAGCAGAAGCAGCTTCTGCCCAAGCATTGATCTCTTAAAGGTACAGAGCTGCATCATTTAGGCTCCAATCTTTCTGCCACAGGAGAGTATTGGGGATAAAATAATAACACGCGTGTCTCAAACTAATTTAATAAAGAAGCAGGGCCCCTGAGAAAATTGTAAGGAACAAGGGTTAGGTTTGTTCTTTGGTTTCCTTGCCCTTGAAAGACTTGAGCTAATATGTTTTTTTAATTTTAGATCAACAAAGAGAAATGTAATTAGTTTTTTTTTGAAAGATAGGGGCAAAGTGCTACCGTAACATTTAAACATTAAAACTTATCCAAGTGCTACTTCATGGCCACAATTATTCCATCCATTGAGAGGGAGTAGGTTGGCAAGTGGAAGTGGGAGCTGGAAACAATTGCTTCTCATTTTCTCTCTGTATTTGGGGTTTACATTGTGTTGCTGATTTATTTTGGGGGGTATCAGGAAACCCCCTGTGGTGTGGATCTTGGCGCAGGTGGTGTAGTTATGGAGGCTTCTCCATTGCTTCCTGTTCCTCACTTCCCTTTGCTCCTGCTCCTCCATGAGGAAGGAAGCCCTCTTTGTGTTCAGCTTTCCTCCAGCTGAGCTACCATCGCTCTCCTCCTTCTGGTACCCACTGACCCACACTCCACAGCCCTGGCTGTTGCCACACACCCTCAGACCTGCTCTGGCTCTCCTGCCTGTGTATCTTCTTTCTCCATCTAGACCAGCGATTCTCAACCTGTGGGTCGCGACCCCTTTGGCGGTAAAACGACCCTTTCACAGGGGTCGCCTAAGACCATCCTGCATATCAGATATTTACATGATGATTCATCACAGTAGCAACATTACAGTTATGAAGTAGCAACGAAAATAATTTTATGGTTGGGTCACAACATGCGGAACTGTATTTAAAGAGCCAGAGGGTTGAGAACCACTGATCTAGACTGTGAACTGGCAGAGGGCAGAAACCCAGTAATCAAGCCCCTCCTTCTCTTCCAGTCCTCTGCAGCCCCTCTCAACAGGCATGAGCACACACTAGGTCCTCAAGATGGAGTTTCTAGACATCAAAGGCTAGTCTGACTTTTTTTACTGGTGGGGTGGAGAGGCAATACTGTCTTTATTCATCTGGATCCTAAGGATGGGGAGCTGCAGGGCCCCAGGCAGACTCTCTGCCCAGAGTTCAGAACTCAGGATGAGAACAAGCATTTGAGGACACACCACAGTTTAACCTCTCAAGACTACATGGCTTGGCTTGGAGGCATCACCACTCAGTCATTCTTGCATTCATCCAGCCCTTCCAACCTCCCACTGGAAGCAGCTAAGGACAGGCCTGGGAAGAACCTGCTGCTTAGTTAGAGAGACCAAAGTCATACCAAGTGAAAAACCTCAGAACAGCAAACGGCAACAGATGGTTAAATGTCTTCCAGGCCTGAGGAGTTCTACATTCGAGAAAACAGAAAACCATCCAAGTTTCGTGTAATGATCTGTGATGGGGGTAGCAGCCTTGAGGAGAGAGTCACCCTGGTGAAGGCAGGATGTAGAAGGCGGTAGATGGCCAGAGCGCTGGGTGATAGTCTGGCCTTGGGGCTTGGAGGGCAAGAAGCAGCTGGTCCTCCAAAGGTATCCTGAGAACTAGCTGAAAACAGCTGAAACCAGACCTCCGAATAAACATCTCTATGGTCTCTGTGGAGGGATTGCTCTGCCCAGACCTGCAGAGGGCAGTCAGGGTAGGCTGGAGAGAGACTCGCTGCTCTCTGTAGAGAGCTCAAGCATTGTTTGGGTAAGGAGACTAACTCAGAGAGCCCAGTAACCACACAAAGGGATGACCCAACCAAGTGCAAGGTGCTGGTGATGTAGGCCAGGGTCCCCGGAGAAGGTGTAGCTTGTGTGGGCAGAGGCTTTCTGGTGGAGAAAGATGGCCCTCCAGGAAGGGGTGGGTCAGCTTGGAAGAGAAGAGAGTGGTTGAGGCAGTGGGTGGTGCTGCCAGGCCTGGAGTAGGCAATGGGCTCTGGGTTCTTGCGTGAGGGTAAGAAGGTGGAGACAGGTTGGGTGGGCAAGACGGGGCTTTGAAGGCAGCCTCAGAAGTCTTTTGCTAATATTCTCCACAAGCCTCGGCCTTCTCTGTCCTTGGATAATTTGGGAAGGTTTTGTGATATAAAGAACGATAACTAAGGTGGAAAGGAAGAGGGAAACAGTCCTTACCTTCTCTCAGTTAACATTAGCAGCTTCCTGCCACCCAGAGTACAGCGTTGGGCGGGTCCTGTCCTGGGCCCACAGCAGGCCGGGCTGTGGGAGCAAACTCGCCGAGGGAGGCAGAGAATCACAGTCAAGATGCTGTGTGCTGGGAAACCCAGGGGCACCCTATGAGGTACTACGCGGCCTGGGAACTCAGACAAGAGTCAGGGCTGGTGAGGGAGGGGCCTCTGGGCTTCTTTTCCTTGCTGGCTGAGCCCCAGGGACTTGCGGTGGCTCCTCCGGGCTGGGCAGAGGTGGAGGGAATGCTTTTGCGAGTCTGTGAGCCTTTGGGTCAGCAGGGACCGCCCTCCATTGCCCTCTTTTAGGCTTCCATCTCAACCCGGACTTCTGTCTCACTTTTGCTGAGGGCGGGCTGGAGATGGAAAGGCAGCGCAAGGGGCGGGATGAAGGGACCGGAAGCTCTGGACCGGATGTCCTGCGTGGACGGGCTGTGAAAGCCTGAACTCGGTGCAGGGACCCGTGTTATCGCTCTCCTGGGCCTCAGCCTTTTCCTCTGCAAAGTGGAGACTGCGGGCCTCTTTTCTGCCTTCCCTTCCTTCCTCACATCCCATGGACGAAGGTGAGACCGGCTTGACTGTGAGGCAGCTGACTCACGGTTCTCATGTGAAAAATTAAGGTGAAAGTAGGGACTCCGGGTCCAAATGGGCTCCAGAAGGGCGCAGATAAAGCTAACTGGTCTGCACTGGAGGGTTAAGATTTTACCTCTTATCTTCCCCAGAGCATTTACATTTTTTTCAAAAGGAGTCCTGGCCCAGCTCCGACCAACGGAAGCAGGGGCTCACCTCCGTGTTTAGGTCAAGTGGGCTGAGCCAGACTGCCTGGCTTCAGCCCCTCCCACTTACTAGTATACCTCTGTGGCCGTGGGCAGGTTTCCTCTCTTTGTGGCTCAGTTTCCTATTTGTAGGATAGGAAGAGTATGAGAACCCACCTCGTAAAGTTGTTGTGAGGATTGAATGAGTAAATGCAGGTAAAGTGCTGGGGCCAGTGTCTGGCCAGCCGGTATTATCAGAGCATCACTGATCAGCCACTGGAGGCTGAGAGCTTTGCAAGGACCCCGCCCCTTCCTCCTATGGAGCAGGAAGGGTGCCCCCCTCTGGCGGGGGCCTGAGTTGGGACCACAGTGGGTGTCCTCATTTGCTGCCTGTGTTTCTCAAGGTGCTCCTGGGATGGGGAGCCTTCCGGAGGGCCTGGCTCACATCCCTGCCTCTTTTTGAGGCCTGCCTTAGGTACCAGCTGCTGACACTTCACGGCCCCTTCTTACCTGAGAGGTGTTGCCGCAGCAAGTCCTTTTAATTGTGATGTTTTACTAATTAGTTTTTAATTATGTTAATTTATTGTACACGAGCCCTGAGGTTTTCAGACACTGGGCTCACTTTAGAAACTGCAGTAGTAAGTTGTATTTATTACACACACATTACTGTGAGTGAATGTCACTTTATCATGGCCACTATTTCCCTGATAATATTGTTCGATCGACAGCTTCTACCTGGGCCATCCTCTCTAATCTTTTCATTCTCCCACCACTGTCAGGCTCTCATAGACTAGCACACAATCTTTCCAATAGAGCTGGGTTTAAGAAACTCAGTGTCACAGGCTCTGCAGGTGACATGGCTGGGAGGGGGTAGAGGGACCCCAATTGACCTGGGGTTCAGGAAGGTGAGACTGCAGGACATTTACACTAGGCCAGATCTTCAAAGGGTTGTTATTTGGGGACCTCAGACTCACCCACATTGGGGGCAGGGGGAACCTCTCCTGCTTATTCTCCCAGCAGGTGGCTGTTGACAAGAAGGCTGCAGCTGTGTAGCTTGGGGAAGGGAAGGAGGCTGGTGATGAGGATGGAGAGGGCATGTGGGCAGTCAAGTTGGGCACTGAAGGCCATGGAAGGATGTAGGCTTACATTCCAGGGGTAACCATGGGGAAGGGGGTTTACAGCAAGGCCTGCTCATAGGAAAAATGTAGGGTAGGGACTCACCATCCATATGCTGATGGCTGCTGGTAACACAGAAGAATGTAACCAGTGACGCAAGACTGGGACAAGGAAAGTGTGTGGGTAGTTATGAAGGATGGGTGGGAAGAGAGAAATTGCCCTTGGCCCAACACATATATCCTAAGTGGGAGGGGCACCTTATCAGGCCCATTTTCCATAGGTTATATCTACATATAAAGGATGAAGGTTTGCTACCACTGGGAATATTAAAGAAGATGCCTCCCTAAAATAATTTCCAGATGGCAGAATGAAATTATTTAATAAGTTTGAAGTTTTCCCAAGTGTATATATAAAATTGTATATATAAATTCTGGTCTCTTATTAAGTAGACACATTAATATAAATTTTGTTCAGAGAGTAAAATTTAAAGAAATATAGTTGTATTTTAAATTAAAAAATTTAGATGCAACTGGGCATTTACTACTTAAAATACAAATATAAGACTTAAATTACTGATATACTATATATATCCCACGTTCAAAGGCTGTTAAATTGCGTTGTTTACCCATATCTTCAGAAAAAAATCACTTCTGTTGTCGTGGTAAACAACCTGCTTCCCTATTTATAATGGTCTGGCTCTGTAGCAACTTCAGCGCAAAATTATAGCTAATTTGCTTACAAGTTAGGTGGTCATAATAATCTGGCCACTCAGTGTATGTCAGTATATATCAGTATATGTATGCACTGTGTGTAGAAAGAGTTTGGACACTGGAACCAGAGAGATCTTAAACTCACCAGCTGTGTAAGCCATGCTCTTAGAGCTTCAGTTTCTTCATCTGAAACATGGGCATAGTAACACTGCATATGATTGTCAGGAAGAGATAATAAATTAATAAGAGAGGTAATGAATGCCTACCTTATAGTAGGTGCCCCAATAAATGTTAGCTGAGATTATTATGAGTATATTCATTAAAAAGTAAACTAGCTCTGGCCGGGTGGCTCAGTTGGTTAGAGCGTAGTCCTGTACACTGAAAGGTTGTGGGTTCAATCCCTGGTCAGGGTGCGGATGGGAGGCAACAGATGGATGTTTCTCTCTCTCACATCGTGTTTCTCTCTCTCTCTCTCTCAAAATCAATAAACACATCCTCGGGTGAGGATAGAGGAAACAAAGTAAACTAATTTTCTTATTTTTAGATATAAATATAAGCTGTAGCAGAAGATAGCATTTAGAATCTGTGTGATGGGACATGGAGATTTTCTAAGGAAGAGGACAGCTGGGCTTTTTTCTCAATCGTCCTTCCAGTGTGTTGGGAAGATGAGAAGGATCCAAGTCTCTAGTTGTGGGTGCAATGGTGCAGGAGTGGGCAGGGGGAGCAGAGCCCATATAAGGGAGGAACCTCATGAGTTTCTTCCAATGCGGAAGCTCAGTGATGCCCAGCTGCATTCAGGCTTCGGAAGGGGCCCACACTGTAGCACACACCTAGCATCTCCTGCTCTCATTGTCAGGGAGCTGGCATTCACACATCTGATGCCTTGGCACATGGGAGGCTCCCACACGGGCCAGCATGACCCCCTCCCCGGAAAGGGGAAGGGTAGGCAAACTCCGAGACTCGATCCCTGGCTCTGTGCCCTTTGCTGAGTCACAATGTAATTGATCTCTCCCTGCACCAGGTTTCTGCCCTCATGTGACCCAAAGCAGGGTCATTTCCAGACGGTGGCTGGGGAGGCCTGGCTGTGAGAGATGATGTTGGGAGGGAGAGAGGCAGTGAGAAGCTGAGGATGGCACTGAGCTGATGTTCCTGGATGTCTGCTGAGGTGTTGTGTTTGGAGCAGTTGGGTGTTGGGCAGTGGGGCCACCTCCCACCAACATATGTGCTCCTTCATTGGCCCCCATTAGTGTGTCCCCATCAGGGTAGAGCCATCTCTGTAAGAGTTGCCTCTGGGAAATAGTGAAGAAAGTGGTTCGGTCTCTGAGAATCTTCTTGAAGATCCCATGGTGTTTGTGCTTCTGGGATGAGCGTACCTCATCCTCTTTTCCAAATTGAGTTGTGGGCTTGGAGGGGCTGAGGGTTGGGAGGCAGGAGGTTGAGGTATGTGACCCACTCGTCATATGAGGGTAGTGCCACCCCTTGGGGCTCAAACTCATGCCATCCTTGGCTCCAAAAGAGAAGAACCACCTCTTGATGAAATGGGAAACTCTAGCCAGGAGGAAGGAAGCCTCAGTTCTCCCAGCTGGTGGTAGAGCGCAGAATAAGGGTCTTCTCTGCCAAGGTCTCCAAAAGACAGATCTTGGGTGTAGTCTCAGGATCTTAGAACAGCAGCTGTCACAAGGCCCTGTGATTGACTGCATTGCCACCTGGGACAAATCATGTAATTGCTATTGGTTTCTGTATCCTCATCTATAAAATAGGCATGAAATTCCTCTTCTATCCCAGAGAACCACTAACGAATATATAAAACTCTAAGAAATGACCAGTTGTATTGTTATAAACCTGCCCCTCCCACATTTCATATTCCGTGTCCTTGTCCTGACTGATGAGCTGGTGTCCACACCATGAGCTCTGTGCCCCCGTTGGGTATCACTGGTTGCTTCCAGTCCCAGTTCTGAGATGGTTCCTGCTCACCCCACCCTGCCCCACTGAGTGTAGAGCCAGGTCTGGATGGGAATTCATGCCAGGAGTCACTGCTGTGGCCATGATACAGCAATGGGGGTCCAGCAGTTCAGATGGGACTTAAGCAAGACTTGCTGTGTGTCTTTGGGTCACCTGCTTTCCCTCTCTGGACCTCATTCTCTGATTTATTACAGTAATCTTTGCTTGGCCACCCGGGATAAATCATGTAATTGGGACAGATCTTGTTGGGAGCGGGGAGGATCAGAGACCAGGGCGGGATTGCTACCCCGAGTGCAGGTTGCATATATTGCATATGGGTTCCTCTCTTCACTCATTCCATCCCTGCCTCTGCACAACTGCGGACTCAGAGAAGCCCTGAGAACAGGAGAGCAACCTGGTTCTCACATCCATTCTCCTCCTGCTGATTATTTCTCCCAATCACACTTAATAGCTGCCTGGCTTTTGGCTGCAGCCCGGTATATAATAACCTGCAATTATTGTCCACTTAAGCTGTCCCTAGGGCCTTGTCTGTTGCACTGCCCAGGCCCGCACTACTGGCCCGCTGATTTCCCTGTCAGAGTCCTGGCCAATGGGAAGAAAGCCTCCGAAGGGCTAGACTGACAACTGGTTTGGCAGAACTGCCGCCTCCACAGCAGCAGTTTCTTTGGAGATGGAGCCACAGAGGCAGTCCCCAACCGCCACAGCCTCATGCATCCTGTGTGCTCCACCTTTCTGGGGCCTGTCCCTCTGGGCTGTCCATAGCCATCCTCATTCCCTGGTCCCTGCTGTCATTGCAGTCTCTCTGCCTCTGTTTACCCTCACATGACACTACCAGCTTACTCTACAGATTTTGTTCCTTTTCTCTCCTTACTTACAAGGGAGGCATTGGCATTTTACATCTCAGGCTACTGAAGATCAGAGAGATTAGGGATCTTTCCTAGGGCCACACAGCCAGGAAATGACAGTGAAGATTAAAAATCGGGTGAGCTGATTTCATCGTTAGGCTGTGCCGTCAAGCTCTTTTCCTCACAAGTCCTGACCTGCCTTGGTGGCTCTACTCAGTGCTGCCTCCTTTGGAAAGCCATTCCCACCACTGCAGTAGCTCTGTGGTCTTCCCCACTGTGCAGCCTTTCAGCCTGAACCAGGTACCCTCAGCCCTGTGTGGGCAGCATGAGTTCCCCTGCTTCCCCCTCCTCTGCCATCTGGGTTCCCACGTGTCTCTTGTGCACAGATTGGATACAACTGGGCTCATTGCTTGAGTTTCCCTTCCAGACTCTGACTTGTATTCTCGTGAGCATCTGTCTCTTCTGGAGCGTGATCCCTGCTGCTCCTGACAGGGGCCCTCCCTCATCTGTATGGCGAACGTGTGGTTATCTCCGCAGTCTCACCTGGCTCTGCTGGTGCTGATGGTGATGACAAAAATCAAACTCTAGGCTGGAAAAGCACATGCAGGTCCCGTGTCACCACTGGGAGACGGCAGAACCCGAGGGTGTCAGTATTCTCACATCACTTAGAATCTACCGATTAAATGACCAGAGACCAAAGAAGATGTCCAGACTCTAAGTGCTGGTTGTCTCGGCATGTGTGTGTGTGTGTTCCTACTCATGGTGTGGAGCACAGTGAGCACAAAGGCTGGGGAGCCTGTCCCAGCCTGTGATGAATAGGAGTTTCTTGAGCACAGGACAGAGGACCCAGGGGCTGAGAGCTTAGAGAGGCTCTGAAGGCCATAGCACAGAGTGTCCTCCTGGCTCCTGTCTTTTTGGTGGTCACATTGGGCTCCGGGCTGTGAGTGAAGGAGGTCTCAGAGGCCTGGGGCCCCTGCTTTGTTGGGTTCACCCACCTCCAGGCCCCAGGCACAGTTCTGCCCAGCCCTGCCTAGGGGACACTCACTCTCCTCCTCCCAGGCTCATTCACTCTTTGTCTGAATGCTTCTCATGGGCTATTGCATTTTTCAGCCCTTTGTCTTGGCAGCAAGAAAACTTTGCTGGCAGACAGTTTTGGGGTAGCCTGAGGCTTCTCAGGCCGGAAATCTCATCCATTAAGTCTGAGACTGGCCTGAAGGTAAACTGCTGTGAGGGTTGTGCAATGCCTTAGGAGGGAACCAGTGTTCCTCTCCTTTGCCTCCATAGATTTATAGATTATGAGGGAGGCAGTGCCCTTAGTTTTGGCCTTCACCCAGGGGCACTGGGGCTGACACAATCCCTGCTCCCACAGTGGGTGCATTTCTGGACTCTCTCATCCCCCCCGTACCTCTTCAGCCCTGGGGCGAGACACCTCAGGAAGGGCTGGCAAAGGATCCTCAGGTGAGGACGGGCCAGGTCAGCCACATCCCAGCTCCCACCTGCAGCAGCACTGGGGACTTTCTGCTGAGAGGGGCAAAGATCCAGTGTCTTTATCTGCTCTGTAATTTTACTCTCCTGTCCCAGGGCCCAGTGTCTGTGATGCCAGGAGAAGAGAAAGACTTAAAGTGTGCCAGTTAAAGGTGGCTCACTCTTTTCAGAATGATCTGGTCTTGTTTGGGCAAATCTTCCTTATTTGGCATCAGGTAGTGGGGAGCTTACACACCGTGTGGTGGGGAGGGGGCCTTGGGGTGTCCTCGTGCTGTCATCTGGGGCTTCAGTGGGCTCCCTGTGGTGTGGCAGCCATTATCTCTATCCTGGGGACCCCAGATTGGGGGCTGGTGGGCTTCCTGTCCAGATGTCATAAGGAGCCTTGAGTCCCAGTACCTGCTACACTCACCTGCAACTTCTCACCCTTACCCAGGGGCTGAGTAGACTCTGGCTTTCAGTTCTCTCCCTGCATATCCCACCCAAAGGGCAGCCAGAGAGCTTCTGAGATTCTCCTACACATCAGGCAAGTAGGAGGAACAGGGAAAAAGGATTGATGAAATCTGTTCGAACCCTGGATGGTAACCCCAGGTTGCCCAGAGCCACCCACACAGGAGGTGTACCCAGTCCTTAGCTTTCAGCTTCCTTTGAAAATGTGCCCTTTTCTTCCCCTCCTCCTTCCCGACTTGAGGTCCAGCTCTGGAGTGGGAGGAACTGCTGTGCAGAGAACACTTGTCCTTCTTGTCTTCACTCCGGGCTCTTCTCCCCAAATCAGGGAGGCTTCTGCAGTCTGTACCCCGCCACCCTGCCCCCAGGCCTGGGGTACTGGAGAGTGGTCCTGCAGCCTGGTCACTTTGTGAGCACAGCGGGGGTGCAGCACAGCGCACAGTATATTGAAAGAGCAGCGAGACAACCAGGGCTATCAGGACCCTACCCTGAAGTCAGGTTTGGCAGAGTCTGCTTCACATATTTATAATACAGAAAATCCCCAACCGTCCAAATATTTCCCTCTGGGGTGGCGTTTGAAACTAGTTTTGATCACTTGAAGAGCAAATCCTTAGGTACTTAGCTTGACAATCTAAAATGATTCATCTGTCAAATATTTAGGTTAGTTGAGATTTAGTGCTTATGCAACTAGTGGAAGAGGCGCAACTGTAAATTGGGCAGACACATTCTATGTGTAGCGCTCTCTCTAATGTGCTCTGACTACTTTCATCACTGTAGGCATGCTCTTCAGCATAGCACCCACCCTCCTGTGTGTGCACACGTGTGTGTGTGTGTGTGTGTGTGTGCATGTGCGCATGCACATGTGTTTGTCAGGGACGCACAGGTGTGAGCTCATCTTCCTCATTGGGGTTTATTGTATTTTCTTTGTGCTGCTAATGCTTTTGGCCTCTGGGGGTGCTATATATATACAGATGCAGAATTTGAGAAACACAGGATTTTCAACCTGAAAGGAACCTTAGGAACATTAAAATCCACTTTTCTCTTTTTACACATCCAAAAAGGTGAAGTGATTTGCTCAAGGGTCACATGTAGAGTTGAGTTCTCTCTCTCTCTCTCTCTGTCTCCCCCTCCCTCCCTCTCTCCCTTCCCCCCCTCATGCATACAGTCACTCATTTTAATAGTAATAGATGGCTATTTCCTCATTGTTCAGCATTTCTTTGTTTCTCTCTCTCCTCCCTTGTGCTTCCTTTTCACTGTGAGTCTGTCTGTCTTTCTTCCTTCTCTTTGTTCCTTGGCTGGGAGCTGAGGTGGCACAGGCTGGGTCCACAGAGGACTGGGGAGAGTGAAGGCAGCAGTGTGTTCCCTGCTTCCCTCTTAGCCAGAAGCCTGGGCCAGGGGCAGTGCCCATGTCCTGGGGCAGAGGCACAGAGGCAGGGGGTGGGTTGGCCTCACTGTTATGCAGGCTGTGTTCAGCCTGATCCTCTTTCCCCGTTTTCTCCTGGGGGAGTTGACATGCTTTCAGGAGGAGGGAGCAGGGTCATCTCCTTGCCATTCCTCCCTCCTGAGTCCTTTTTCCTGGCCCCAGCCACGTGGGCCCCAGTTCAGATACCACTTTCTCAAAGACTTGCATGCTCCTTGTCTCATATCCAAGAGGCAGAGGAAAGGGCTCCCCTTCTCATCCTGCTTTCCGGTGCTGAAGTGTGGCTCCCTGTCTGAGACAGACTGGAAATGACTGTTGATGTGTCTCTTCTCCAGAGCGGCATGGAATCTCAGCCTTGGAATGGAGCTCTAGGTCCTCTCGTTGGCTGCCACACCCATTTGAAGACCCCATCCTCCGCATCCCTGAGGTAGCTGCAGTCTGCCTATGCACTTCCAGCCACAGGCTGATTCCTTTAAAAAGTCCCACCATCCCACATTTCTCTCAAGATGCTCCCTGTTCCCCTTTCTCCCCACCAAAGGTCTTGAAGTAGGTGGCCACCCCTGCTTTCTCTATGCCTTTGTTTCTCATTTGTTCCATAATACACTTAGACTTGACTTTTGCCCCTCCCACTTCACCGGAATTATTCTGATTAATGTCGTCCGTGGCTGCCTTGGCCAAATCCAGTAGCTACTTCTTTAATCTTCGTCTTAATGCTATTCATCACTTCTTTGAAATATTTTCTTTCTCTTTCAAGAAATTCATTGTTCTGTCTTTGTACACTCACTACTTCCAACTAGTCCCTTTGACTGGGTCATTTCTCTGGCTAGTCTTTTAATGCTGGAGTTATCCTAGCTTCCTCCTTGAATTCTTGTTTGTTTTTATGCTTCAGTTTCCCAGGGCTGCCATATTCCTACACAGGATAGTAATCCCTTGTCATACGCCAGTGGTCCTAATTGAACATGTTCCGTCCCCTCTGCCCTCCTGAGCTTCAGTCCCTTATTTACAACTTCTAGAAGTTTTCATCAGAAGACTTTCCAAATTGGGGATTCTCTTCCTATGAGAGTAACAAACCTTCTCCACTTGAAGTCCCTGTTTTGGTTGGTAGCCCCCTCATTTATTCAGCCATCTCAGCCAGAAGGGGAATTGTTCCTGACCATGTCCTCTTACTCATCCTCCAAGTTCTGCCAGCTCCACCACATCTTTGCCTTCTCCCCACCAAGCCCTCGTCCTCTCTTACTCACACTCTTGCCATAGTCTTCTGTCTGATCTCTTTGCTATTGGCCTTACCTTCTCTGGCATACCTGCTCTTTACTCTGCACACAGAATGAACTTGCAAAACATAGATCTGGTCATGCCAGCTCCCTCCTTAAAAGCTTTGAATGGCTCCCCATTGCTTTTAGTGCAGAGCCCAGTCTTGTTGGCGTGGTATTCCAGGAATCCTCATAACTCACCTTGTCCCCTCTGCTTCTCCTAGTTTCTGTCGTCTCTCCCGTACCCCGTCCTGGTCCTTAGCCTCAGCTGTTACTAGTCTCATCCTCATGTTCTCTCTCACGTGGGGTCTGGGTGCACACTGCTCCCTGTCCATCCTGCAGCCCTCACTCCCTTTCTTTTCAGAGCTAAATGCTGCTCAGTTTTCCCATCTCTCCTTGAGCATCACTGCTTCAGGAAGGCCTTACTTGCTGGACCCCACAGACTAAGAGGGGTGACCCATTGTGCACTCCTATGGCTGTGCCTCTCTGCTTTTATTTATGGCCATCTACTGGATTGTCATTATTTAATTAATTACTGGTGGAAACCTCCCTGCCTCCCTCTCCCCCCACACCACCTTAATAGACTCTAAAGTCCTCAAGGGCATGAGTGTGTCTTTCTTGTCAATTCTCCACCCCAGTGCCTGGTACCCTGTGTGTACAATAAATACTAATCTGAGTGGGGGAGTGGAGAGCTTCCTATATGTCAGTCTGAGTAGGATCTTGATCCTATAAGTGGGCAAGAGAGGCAAAAGATTGTCCCCATTATGATGGTGATTCGATGAAATTTGAGTTTCAGGAAGATTGGCTGGGGAGCTTCATGCAGGAAGGCAGGCTGTGTCAGGGACCGGGGGACTGGCAGCAGTACTGGCAGGAAGTTTGGGTCTGAAATGAATGACATTTCCTCTCATGTCCCATATGCTTCCAATGGTAAGTTCAGGAGATAGAGTCAATATGTGCATAATCGAAGTGGAACAGAATCCAGGAATGGGCTTCTAATAGCTCAGTGTGCAGCTGTGAAATGACCTTACCTTACTCTGGGAAGGTTTCCTCTCACTTTCTGCTCTTTCTAAATCTGTTCTTTTTTCATCCCTTGTCCCCCATCTCCTCCTCTTCCAAGGATAGAATCCTGAGGAAGGGGTCCTGTTTGGAATAATGTTCCAATCTGATTGACTGCTAATTAGTTAATATTGCTCTCATTCTCCACAGTCCATATGCAACTTTCTGATATCGCCTCTGGAGGCTTCTACCCCAGAGAAGAATAAAATTGGAGTTGGAAGAATCCAAAAAGTGGCTGGCGTTCCTGAGGTTCAGACCAGCTATTTTGTGAGCTGGAATTTCTGTGATAGGAGCGAGGAGCTCCCGCTCATGGCCCCTGCCCCCGCCCTCCTCCCTCCCTCCCGGCATATACTCTCTAGCCCAGTGACAAGATGGGAGGGTGCTTTTCTGTTCCTTGTTATACTGGGTTCTGCCCCATCTCTCTAAAGCAATCTTATAAATCATTGATGAGAATATTTCTATTTTTGTCTTAAATATCCTAGCCAAGAAAGCCTTATGAATACTTTCCAAATCAAATGCTGGCATTGCATGATGCTTCCTCATTGATGGCAGCCCCATTTCATTGTTTTTTACTTTTTGGCTCTGCCAACCATGTCAGCAGTGCCAAGTCTCAGCCTGGGGGTGGGGGCTGACCCTGTGCAGAGCTCCCTGTGGACTCCCTTTCTTGGGCGGGAACTCCTTTCCTTTCTTCATCCCCATGGCTGCCCCCTCAAACTCCATATCAACCCTCTCATCCTTGAAATGCTATAAATGACTGGCATTTATCCTCACTCTAGTTTCCTCCTGCCATCCTTCCTGCCTCTGAGCCACCCCGCCTCCATCCCAATCATCATTCGTTTTGTGCCTAGAATTCAACTGACTTGAATATCAACCTACATTTGAAAGCATGACGTTCCAAGATAAAAAAGATCCTCTCCTGTAATATATTCCAAATTCCGCTAATTCATAAGGACCATGTATGTCCCTATCCTTCACCACCATACTCTGGGCATTAGTACAGGGCCTGGCTGTATAACGAATTAGGGAATAAATGAAAGGCCTAAAGGATCAGATGTCCCCCCCCCACACGACACAGTTGGTTTGTTACATACCCTGGGACCATCTTGACTTGACACCGTAAGATGGTTAATACAGGGTTTTCTGAAACTCATTATTAGTCTATTGAGAAAGTAAGAAGGTTCAAGTGCATCTTTCCTGATTACCTTCACCTTGTCTGAATTTTTCTTTTACTTTGATTTTCTTTCTAGCATCCATGTAAATAATTTACATTACCTGTCCTTTGCTTATGTGTTGTTTAGCTTTCATAAGGCTAAATCTTGTATTATTGACCAGAGCAGAAACACCTGGAGGAAGGAACTATGTCTCTTTACTTTGTAGCCTAAGATTTGATGCAGTGGGTGTTTAAAAAATGGTTTCCAACTGGCTAATGGAATGAATGGGTCTCAAGCCTGACATCACTTTCATTTTTAACATTAGAGGTAGAGTCTAAGCCCAAGAGGGAGTGTAAAGTATATTTTTGATCCTCTTTATAATGACGTACATAGTAACTCTCTCTAATAGCACGAAGTGTTACAGATTTACATAGTCTTTTTAATTGTGTAGGTACATAATAATAAAAGTTAGGTAAATCAAAATTATCCAGGACACTGGGCAATTTCTATTATGTCTTTGCACCAATTACATGTTTCAGGTAATTCATTCCTTGATATTTTAAATCATTATTTCAATAACATATGTTTTTTGTTGTTGTTAATCCTCACTTGAGGATATTTTTCCATTAATTTTTAGAGAGAGTGGAAGGGAGGGGGAGAGACACAGGTAGAGAAACATTGATATAAGAGAGACACATTGATTGTTTGCCTTCCACATGAGCAGGCTGGGGATGGAGCCTGCAACTGAGGTACATGCCCTTGACCAGAGTCGAACCCAGGAACCTTCAGTCCGAGGGCCGACCCTGTATCCACTGAGCCAAACAGGCTAGGGCCATTTTCGGCAAACCGTGGCTCACGAGCCACATGCAGCTCTTTGGCCCCTTGAGTGTGGCTCTTCCACAAAATACCACGTGCAGGCGCGCACGTACAGTGCGATTGAAACTTCATGGCCCTTGCACAGAAATCAGTATTTTGTGGAAGAGCCGGTATTTTGTGGAAGAGCCACACTCAAGGGGCCAAAGAGCCGCATGTGGCTCGCGAACTGCGGTTTGCTGAGCCACAGTTTGCCGACCACTGGCTAGGGCAACATACATTTTTTGTTGCGGTTTATATGCCAATGGGGAATGATGATCCGGGAACGTTGGAACGGCCATCAGTACAAATCAGATTGGATCGATGATCAATAATGGAGCTCATGCCATCAATGCCACCTCCCTGTCTCTAAGGAGCTTACTGTGCTGGGGGAAGCAGATGTATGCCTGTAGCTCAAGGCCAAGCGTAAATATTTGAGCATATAGAGAAGGATGAGGTTCCTTCTCATCAGGAGACTGATGAATACTGTGTTGAGGAGAAATCTGATTTTACAAGCCAGGATTGCCTAGTAGGTGCTTTACAGATGTTTGTGGGCAGCCTGGGAGAAGGCAGTGATGTTCTAAGAGGAGAGAAAGAGTGAGAACCAGTAGAATGAAGGAGCAGGTCTCACTTGGGATGCAGTAAGTTGTGCTCTGGGCCTGAAGCTGAAGCCGGAGGTATCTGAGTCAGTAACTGGGGTCAGATCTGTTTGATGGGTTGCAGGCTGTGTATGAAAGTCCTTGAGTTGAGCTGAGGATTCAAACTTTAGTTATAACACAGTGAGAGTCTCCATATGGGTTTGAGCAGATCTACGCTGTGCTCCAGTGAGATTGGGCTGCACTGGTGAGAGGGCTATGTTGGGATGGAAGGGGCAGGGAGCAGGCGAATCCTTGTGAGGCAACTGCAGGTGATTGGGTGGAGGGTAAGCAGGGTTGTGAACCCACAGTAGCTGTGGGTGGCAAAGGGGCTTTGTGAAGAGAGGATCTGCGGGCCAGGGACCTGCCTACATGGCAGCTTGTCCTTGCAGCCTCTCCCTCTTCTCCCATCACCCACCGTTCCATAATGTCAGCCACTTCAGGAGTCTGGCACTTGCATCTTCCACTTCACAGGGAGGCTCACGCTCAGGGGGAGAATTGACTTTAGGCGAGGTGTGTGGATGTGAATCTATTAAGATCTCTCTATTTAAATTAGTTATTTAATGCTTTCTTGTGGCACAAAAGGATTTGAGGAACATGATGTTAATGTACATAAACATGTTTTTCCACCAAATGGGACCTGCAGTTTCCGCCTGATTTCTTGCTCAGCAGCACAGTTGCAAGTAAGAGCTTTGTGGTAAATGAGTGGGTTTGAATCCTGACTCTGCCAGTAGCCAGCTGTATGCTCAACAAGTTTCTTTTCTGCTCTGAGAGAGTCCTTCCTTGAGAAGTGTGATGAGCATACCTCCCTCCCAGTTTCGTTGTACGGTGTAAATGTCAGCTGTTCAGTGTAGCACATGGGCAACAGGGAGGTAAGCACTCAGATGGACAGTCAATCTCACAAGACTTTACCCCATTGTGACTACTTTTCTTTGGGCATCAGTGTGTCCTGCCTTTCTTAAGCCCTTGCCAGTTTATCCTGTCTGTGGCTACTTCCCGCACCGATGAGATAAAGAAGCACACATACTCCTCTAAGGCACAACGTCCTGCCTGGTTCCTGATATTCTCCTGCATCAAATCCTGCCCATTTTGACAAACTGGCACAAGGGAAATACCAGTAGGTGATAAAGGTGAGAAAAGCATTTGCATGTAGGACTCATTCATTAGGTGCACCCTGTGAAGAACTGTAATACAAAATAAGACATGACCTCTGTTCTTGGAGACTTCCTATGGGGGAGGCATAAACACAGGTGTCTACATAGATAAAGAAAAGTGAGCAGGTGATAAAAAGAGGTGGATGCAGTGCTGTGGGAGCAGCCCAGACTAGGTTTGAGCTGAGTTAGGAAGAAGCAGGAGTCACTTGGTAGACAAATGACAGAGGCATTCTTGCCAGTAGGAAAATTGGTGATCTGAGAGCATGGAGTATTGGGTAATGCTGGGGAAGCACCAAGTATCCCAGTGACATCAGACTGTGGAGTTTCTCATCAAGAAGACAAGAGGCAACAAGTGTTGACGAGGATGTGGAGAAAAGATAACCCTAGTACACTGTTGGTGGGAATGTTAATTGGTGTAGCCACTATGGACAATATTATGGAGGCTCCTCGAAAAATTAAAAGCAGAATTACGTATGATCCAGCAATCTCACTTCTGTGTATGCACCCAAAGGAAATGAAAACAGGATATTGAAGAGATATTTGGACTCCCATGTCTATTGCAGCGTTATTCACAATATCTAAGATTTGGAAACAACCTAAGTGCCTCTCAACAGATGAATGATGGATAAAGAAGGCGTGGGATATACTACACACACACACACACACACACACAATGGAGTATTATTCAGCCAAGAGAAAGAAGGGAATCCTGCCACTTGGGACAAATGGATGGACCTTGAGGACATTATGCTAAGTCTTAGGTCATACAAAGAAAGACAAATACTGTGTGACATCACTTATATGTGGAATCTAAAAAAGCCAAACGTGTAAAAAAGAGAGTAAAGTGATGGTTACTAGGGGCTAATAGGAGAGATTTTTTTTTTTTATCTCAAAACTAGTAGATAAGTCCTGGAGATCTAATGCACAGTATGGTGAATGTAAACACCAGTATTGTATTGTAGTCATAAAACTTGGTAAGAGGCTAGATCTTAATTATTTCTACCACAAAAAGTAAATGAAAGCTATGTGATGTGATAGAGTTGCTAACTATATCTACAATGGCAATCATATTACAGTATATAATTGTATCAGATTACCATGTTGTACACCTGAAGTACACACAATTTCCTTTTCCCCCATTGACCTCTCCCCAGCCACTCCCCCCCCCCACTGTCTGTTACCCAGACATTTCAAGGGTATGTCACATGTCAAATATATTTTAATAAAAGAGAAATTGATATCAATCCTAAAAAAGACTGTGGAGTTTCTTTCTTTTTTTTTTTAAGAATTTTTGTGAGTTTATTTGAGCCAAACTGTCGACATATGCCGGGAAGCAGAGCCTCAACGAATTGAGATAGTGCTCCGGAGAATGGAAGGGTTACATCCGTATTTATATATGAAATTCATTCC
>NW_006292687.1:6016781-6039326 GCF_000327345.1 Myotis davidii | reverse complement strand
TGTTATCATAGATGCAAAAAGAAAGACAGGCTCAGTTAAGGTAAAGGTTGACCTTGTCTGTGAAGATATTGGCCTAGGACATAACTGCCCACCATAACTGCTTTTAGTTAAAGTTTAATTTCAGACCATCCTTTGTGGTTATTTTAGGTCTCTGAGTCTGCTAGGCTGCCACGCAGGCCTTTCCTGAGCTTGTCAGGTCAGTGTATGGCCCCTTTCGTCCACACATCCCCCTGGAGTTTCTAATGGGGCATTGTGTATCAATCAGGGTTTAATGACGGAAAAAAGGCACGAGGGCAAGTGGGAGATATTTAATGGGCCATCCAGGTGTTCTTCAAATCACTCGCAGATCATTACTGCCTTCTCCTACAACTGGTCTTCACAGTCAAACTATGTACTATATTTCCTGGTATGAAATTAAGATGAAAAATGAATAACTTATTTTATTTTACCAGATTTATATTCAATGTCTTAATGTTCTTTTATTCCCTTAAACTCTGGAGAGCGGTGTTCAGTGTCAAAGAGTTTCTGGCTTTATCAGCTCAGGGCACCATGTCCAGCCCCATCTCCCACCCTTGGCAGAGAGCAACAGGACAGCTTTTAAGCAGCTGTCCTAGGTGAACCTGGCATCCTGTCCCCACACCTACCTGAGGCTCGGGGTGCTCCCCCACCTGCTCTGTTGTAGGGTGATGGCTGACACTACCCCTCGTGGCCATCTGAGAGGTGCTTGAGAGAGTTGTTTGTGGCGGGGGGGAGGCACTGTGAAGGCGTTAAGATCCGCACAGAACTACTCTAGTAACTGCAGGGTAGACACGACCCGTCTGGGACCATTTGCAAGGACCTTGGGTACAACACCAGGCCTTGGTGCCCTCTAGGTCTGGGGGTAGGTCTTTGTCTTTTCTTGTTGTTGTTTGATTCCCCATCTGGCTTATGTTCCTTTCTGTTTCTGCTAAATGTCAAAGGACTAAGGGGGGATCATGATGTTGTTTTCCCTGGAGAGGGAATGACTGGGTCAGCTGCTGCTTCATGGCGTTCAAGGCCCATGTGATCTGAATCTGCTGAGCCTCCAGTATCATTTCTCTGACTGCCAATTCCAACTTGTGCCCTGGTCAGGCAGTGTCCAATGTGCCTTTTCCAACTAGACTCCTTCGAGTCTGCAGCTCTTGCCTCTGCCTGCGATGGCCCCCTGCCAGCCATCATGCCCCCCATCCTAGCCTGCTGCTTCTCAGAGGTCCAGGCCCAGGATCTAACCTGCGAAGACCCTCATGGATTTTTGGGCCCTCCCTTCTTTTCAGAGCTTTGAACTCAGAGCCCGAAGAGCATTTAAAGGTCTGAGAGCTCGGATGGAAACTTCACTGTTATGTGTACACACATAATGAATTCCCAAATGAATCTGTCAGCTTCCAGATCTAGCATGATTCCTTTGTGATCTCTCTGGGCCTGTTTTCTTCTCTGTCATGGGCATAACCAGCTGCTCACTGGCCCACAGGATTGTATGAAGATGAGGTAATGTGAGGGTTCAGAAATGCACTTTTGAGGATGGGGTAAGCACCCCAGTCACTCTCTGCATCAAATCAATGCTGTTGCACTCCAATTTAAACTTCACATCATCAGCCTCACCTTCATTTTCATAGATTGTTGATGAGTGGATTGTACTCTGTTGTGTTTTTTTTTTAAAGGTTCTTTTAAAAACAATCATGGGGTAGTTATGTAGTTAATGCATTGTTTTAATATAAAGCTATACCAGTTCAGTATAGCAAGACGCCGTCCGTGTGTGTGTGTGTGTGTGTGTGTGTGTGTGTGTGTGTATACGTATATGTATGTGTTGGGGAAAGTCACACTACAGGGGCTTCTCCTGGCAGGAAAGGAACCTGGAGATGGTTGGGATACATCAATCAGGAGGTTTGGGCTCTTCAGTGCATCACTTTTAAAATCAGCTATGAATAAGGCAGAACTTGGAGGGAGGTGCCCTAGAGGACTTGAAAGTTTAAATCAGGGCAAGGTTTAATTTGGGAAATAGGTGTTTGTTCTTAAACATCACACTGTGCTCAGGCCCAGCTGCCTCCCCCAGCCGTGGAACAAAAGGCTGTCCTCAGGCCTGCAGGGCAGGAAGGGAGCCCTGCACTTGGCATCTTGTCCACTTGGAGCCAGATCAAAGATGTCTGTGGATAATGGTATTCGAGGCTCAGTCTTGCTTTTTCCCGTTTTACTGGGATTCTTAAGATCAGAGTATGTGCTTTGGAAACTTGATTGTTTCTGCTGGTTTGATTGATTGATTGATTAATTAATTAATTAAGTGCTCTGGCCTGCAGACAGACATAATTTTAATTAGTTGCCAAGATTTAAAAAGTCAGAGACTTCAGAAGGCTGGACCCATTAGGCCATTATTCCTGCCATTGAGCAGAGAGGGTACCATCCACTTTGGAGTTACACCCACTGCCCAGCTGCCTTCTCCCTTTAGGCCACCTGCCTGGGCCTCTGAGTGCTTGAATTTGCAGCCCTGAGCTGGTCAGCTTCACCAGTGGGTCTCTGGGGGTACTCTTATGTGTGCCTCAAATTGCTGTCCATGCTAATCACAACCAGTTTTCTGATCCCAAAGTAGTCACTTCCCACCCATTGTGAGCTCTGGCAGTTTCTCTACTGTATTTCAAAGTATAGGTGTTAAGGACTTAATTCTGTGTCTCCCCAAATTCATATATTGAAACCTAACTCCCAAATAATAGTATTAGGAGGTAGGGTCTTAGGGAGGTGAGTAGGCCATGAGGGTGGAGCCCTCACAAATGCTATTAATGTCCCAGAGAGATCCCTGGCCCCTTCTGCTCTGTGAGGACACAGCAAGAAGGTGGCCCTCCGTGAACCAGGAAGTGAGCCCTCACCAGACACTGAATCTGCTGGCACTTTGATCTTGGACTTCCAGCCTGCAGAATTGGGAGAAATACATGTTTGTTGTTTAAGCCCCTGGTTTATGGTATTTTTGGTATAGCAACCCTCACAGACTAAGGCACAGTATGATCCAGCAGCCCGTGCCCTTAGGCAGGGGAGAGGGCTGGCTGTACTTGGCTGAATCAGAGAGGCAGTAAGCAGGGGGTGTAGTTGGGGGCTGGCTATACAGATCCATCCTGGCTGGGAGTCCATGAGCTTTCCATATTTGAAGCCCCATTTGGCTCTTTAGATAAAAACTCTTTAGAAATTTTGCCACTATAGGGCAAAAACAATTTTTCCCCAATAGGCATAAGAATCTGAGAGAAATGAAAATACGTGTAATCCTATTTTTAACATATTTTTCAATAATAATGTCATTTTTAAAAAAGTATGAATATAAACACTCATAATTATAAACTGTTGATAACAGATGCACAGAAATGTAAAAACATAGAACAAAGCCCTCCGCTTTCAGTAAAAAATGAGATCTTTATTTAAAAAGCCATATCTTCCGCAGAACGTAGCACATCATTTTAGAAACTCAGGGAGGGAGAGCGGGGCACCTCCTCAGGCTCGGCAGCTCTGAAGTTCTATGCAAACACGTCTCCTCATTTTCCATCTAGTAAAATGGTTAAACAATTCTGTAAAACCGTCTCTTCATCGGTTATGCCGTCTCTCGCTGTGCTCTAACCAACATCATATTAGGAATTGCATTTTCCTCTCTCCGACTCAGATTTAAATCTTGCAATCACCGCTGGGAAGTGAGCTGTATCATCTGAGAAATCAGACCACAGAGACGAGCCTGCAGCTGGCAGGCTGGGTCATCTTTAATCGCTTAACCCTTCCTATCAAAGGATGGGTTGTAGCAGCAGATTCCTCCTCCTCAAGAATTCGTCATGGCAGGTTTTCTCAAAGAAAAGCTGGTAGTTCAAGTGAGACAGAGTGTGTAAGGCAAAAATCTTACCTTGTACACGGACTTTTGTGCTTGCACACGTGACTGGGTTTATGCACATCTCCATGTAACTCTCTCTCGTGGGCAAGTGTCCGTGTCTGGGGGCATGTGTGCTGATGATGTGTATGTACATATGCTTTTATGTGAGAATATGCAGTGGGTCTTCATGGGAATGTGTGAATGTGTGTGGATATATTGTGTGTCTAAGGAAAATTCTTCCCTGTCTCATAAAATAAGACCCAGAATTGTCAAGGCTGGTATTGTTGGAAACAGTGGCTACAGTAATTCCCTTTTTGCATTTACACCCTTGGCAATGTACTTTTCTTTTGTCAATGAAAGTAACGCAAAGAGGGAACCGGCATGGCTCAGTGGTTGAGCATCAACCTATGAAACCAAAATGTCAAGGTTCTATTCCCAGTCAGGGCACCTGCCCAGGTTGTGGGCTCCCATGCAGGAGGCAGCCAATCAATGATTTTCTCTGTCATCACTGATGTTTCTATCTTTCTATCCCTCTCTCTTCCTCTCTGAAATCAATAACAATATATTTAAAAAGAAAAGAAAAGCAACTGCACATCGAAGTTGTCTCCTCTTGCTGCTCTTGGGAACCCTTAACTAGCAGAATGTCTTCCACTGAACTGGGGCAAGCCTGCCTGAGACCTATGGCCCATTGACCCCTGCCACCCCCACTGACAGCTCCCACCACTCCCAGGCTTGCAAATGAGGCTGTCCTAGACCAAGCAGCCCCCATCCCACTTTTGAGCTCTCCACAGCCACATGGGCGAGCCCAGGGGAGGCCAGCAGAACCACCCTGCTGAGCCCAGCCCAGATTGCTCACCCATCTAATCATAAGTTAATACTAAACGATTGTTATTTTAAAATCACTAAAATCACTATGTCACACAGGAAGACCTAATTGCCTAAATGATCTAGTCTGTAATAGAGAGAAAAGCCTCTTCATTGGAGAAAGGGGTGTTTGGCAAGGACTGGGGGGCATGAATCATAGGAAGACATGTAATTTCATGTTTAAACATTCTTTATAATCTTGTTCTCACTTTATGAGTTTAAAAACATAAAAAAGTAGCTTTATTGGAGGACCTGTCATTAATTCTCACACATAAATGTGCATTAACAAGACAAGCATGGGCACAGGATGGTGGTGCTGGCATGCTCCAACAATGTGCACTGGGGCCTTGGGAAAGAAGCCAAAGAGAAGGAAGCCCAGGAGATTACGATGCTTTAGGACCTGCGTTGAGGCTGCAGCTTGCTCTCTGGAAGTGAAAAGATTCATCCAGCCAGGCTTCCAACCTGTCTCCATGGGTGGGCATCACTTTAGCATCTATTGCCCAGGAGCTCACCCCAGGCATCTTGACTCCTTGAAGCACAGAGCCTGTAAAATGATCCTCTGAGAGAAAGAAGACTCTCTTCCCTGCCTGAGGCCTGCCTTTCGGGAACCTGCCACCTCTTTGGATAATTGACTCCAGGGATGATTGGCCTTCTCAGGAGAGTCTATGTGTCCTTCCCAGGACAAGACCTTTACCCTGCAGACCACAGCAGGATATCAGGAGGTAATAAACAGTCTTTTCTAGATGGCTCTATGTATGGAAGCCGAGGTTGGGTGAGAAAACCATGTGTGTGTGTGTGTGTGTGTGTGTGTGTGTGTGTGTGTGGTGTAAATGCCAGAATATTGGCTCAGAAGTCAGGGCACTTTGGCAGTTCCAGCTCCAATCTTACTTTACAAGAAATTCGTATTTGGTGTGATTTGAGAGAGTTTAGGAAATCAGCTATTAATATCAGTATTTTAGGTCTGAAAGATACTTTATTTCCAGGAATACTCTGAAAACACAGAAACACTCACAAGCAGCTTTGTCATGGGTGAACACCTACACAGGAAATAGCAGAGGGTAAATGCGTTAGAGTTGTTAGGAAACTCTGAGGATTGTGTAGGCATCAAGGACTTATTACATGTTATATGTTAGGTTTCAAACAGGCCTGGACCTGCCCAGCCTTCTTGTAAATAAATACATCTCACTCACAGTTTAAAAGCATGTGCTACATCAACTAGGTCAAAGTTTACTTACCTGTTTTGGCGGGGGGAGGGTAGATTTTAGGACATTATGTGTAAGAAAGGAAAAAGGATTGGATTAATTATGTTGTCATTAACACAAAAGAAACTGCCTTTATTAAATACTAACTATTGCCAAGTCATATATGAAGCCCTTTACCCATAGGTGTATGTTGTTACTGCTCCTATTTTCCAGGTAGGGAAAATGAGATCCCTTTAAAAAAATCTTTTTTTTGTTGAGATTATTACAGACATCCCTCCTTTTTCCCCACATTGGCCTCCTCCACCTGGTTCCCACCCTACCCCAGGCCTTTGCCATCCTATTGACTCTAACCATAGGTAATGCATATAGAGCATATAAGATCTTTGTTTAATCTCTTCCTCCCCCATCGCCCCGCTTCCCTCTGAGATCTTCAGTCTGTTCCATTTACATGTTTCTGATTCTATTTTATTCACCGATTTATTCTGTTCATTAGATTTCTTATTCATTTGTTTTGATTTTTAGATTCAATTGTGTTTATTTTTAGATTCAATTGTTGATAGGTATGTATTTGTTGCCATTTTTTTGTTCATATTTTTGATCTTTTTCTTCTTTTTCCTCTTCTTAAAAAATACCCTTCAACATTTCATATAATACTGGTTTGGAGGTGGTGAACTCCTTTTGCTTTTTCTTGTCTGAGTTCTTTATCTGACCTTCAATTCTAAATGATAGCTTTGCTGGCTAGAGTAATCTTAGGTGTAGTCCTTGCTATTCATCACTTTGAATATTTCTTGCCACTCCCTTCTGGCCTGCATAGTTTCCATTGAGAAATCAGCTGACAATTATATGGGCATTCCCTTGTAGGAAACTAACTGCTTTTCTCTTGCTGCTTTTAAGATTCTCTTTTTGTCTTTAGCCCTTAGCATTTTTAATTATGATGTGTCTTGGTTGGTCCTCTTTGGGTTTCTCTTGTTTTGTACTCTCCATTTCCTGGACTTGTAAATCTATGTATTTCTTTCACCAGGTAAGGGAAGTTTTCTGTCATTATTTCTTCCAATAGGTTTTCAATATCTTGCTCTCTCTCTCTTCCCCATAAAGCAAATGTTGGAACGCTTGAAGTTGTTCCAGAGGCTCCTTACACTATTGTCATATTTTTTGATTCTTCTTTCTTTTTGCTCTTCTACTTGGGTGTTTTTTGCTTCCTTAAATTTCAATCATTGATTTCTCAGAATCCTGTACTGTTGAATCCTGTATATTATAATTTATTTCAGTCAGTGTATGCTTAATTTCTGACTGTTTCTTTTCCATTTTTTGGAGGTTTCTAGAAGATTCTTGAGTAACTTTATAATGGTGGTTTTGAACTCTATATCCAGTAGTTTGCTTTCTTCCATTTCTTTCATTTGTAACATGTTTCTTTGTCTCTGCATTTTGGCTGCTTCCCTGTGTTTGTTTCTATGTATTGGGTAGAGCTGCTATGTCTTCTTGAGTTGGTAGAGTGGCCTTGTGTAAAAGGTCCAATGGCTCAGCCTCCCCAGTCACCTGAGCTGGGAGCTCTAGGTGCACCCCTTTGTGGGATGTGAGCATAGTCTTATTGTAGTTGATACTTGATTGCTGTTGGTGTCACTGGGAGGAATTGACTTCCAGGTCAATTGACTGTGAGGAACAGCTGAGACCAGCACATTGGGAGAGTTGCTGTGCAGGAGACACCCCTATGGAGAAGGATTTGCTTCAGTGGGGCTTTGGTGCTCACTGAGTCTGCCCCTTGATTATGTGGTTTATGGATATGTAGAGTTATAAACTGGTATGGTCTGACACTGACCACTGGGTACATTGGCTCTTGGGTCTCTAGGAAGGTGCAAAGTCAGCCACTGTCTAGGGCTACCCAACAGGAGCTACAGAGAGATCTGCAGATTCCTCCTCTTTGTATCAGGTTTGGAAGTGCCCAGATGAGGCCCAGCTATGAAGCCAGGCAGGCTGGTGCTGGTGCTGGGTCTTAGGCCTTTTATTGATAGGTTTGGAGCTCCCTGATCCAGCTTCAGCTTGTTTGAGAGATTTTAGCCTGAGCAAGGACAGACCATTCATATGCAAAAGCCACAACACACAGCTTGGGTGGGGTTGTAAATAGGATGAGGTGAGGTCTTAGGGAATCACCAGGGCAGAGCAAACAGAAATGGCTGCCAGTCAGCCCTGCTACTAGGGAGGTCCCAGAATAGGAACAATGATCCCTGTGAGCATCTCCATCTGGGAGAAAGCCATCTCCGAGTTCCTGCCCTGATGCCAGACCATCCAGTTCCTCCTTGTATGTGTCTGGGTCCCCCAGAACCTTGCTCTGGTGCTGGAGCTCAGAGGAAGCAGGGCCCTGTAAGTTCATTTCATGGTGCCAGCCTTTTAAGAGAAACAGCTGGGTCTCCAGTAGCCTCTGTGTCACTGAGCCTTAATCTGCACAGGTTTTTACAGCCTGTAGTTCTTACTGACTGTAGGGACTTCTTTTCCCAGCTCTAGGATTCTGGGCTAGGGTCTGGTGTGGGGTTGGGACCCTGTGCTTCTCCAGGTGGCCTCCACAGAGATGATCTCTCTCTTGATTAAAAAAGTGACACACATGGGTGCCAGACCATCCCTTTCTACAACTCCATACCTCCTACCAGTCTCAGTGTGCTTTCTTCTTTATTTCTCTAGTTGTAAGACTTCCATTCAGCCAGCTTTCCAGCAGTTATCGATGATGGTTGTTCTATATTTTAGTTGTAATTTTGATGTGGTTGTGGGAGGTGGCGAGTACAGGTATTTACCTATGCCATCATCTTCCCACTCTCCAACTGAGATCCTTTAAAAAAAAATTATTGATTTCAGAGAGGAAGGGAGAGGAAGAGAGAGAGAGAGAAGCATCAGTGATGAGAGAGAATCATTGATGGACTGCTTCTTGTACACCTCACACTGTAGATCAAGCCTGCAACCTGGGCGTATGCCCCAACCGGGAATTGAACCATGACCTCCTGGTTCATAGGTTGATGCCCAACTACTGAGCCACGCCAGCTGGGCAAACTGCGATCGTTAGTGCAAAGTTCAAGTGTATCATATGTAGTTGCTAGGAACTGAATGTAGCAGGCCTGTCTGATATTAAAGCACTGCTTTTATTTCTATTTAACTTTATTTTGAGATATTTCAACCAAAGAAAACTTCAGAGAACAACACAACAAACACTTTTGTGCCCCATCACCCAATTTTATTAGACCTTAATATTCTGCTATACTCGCTTTACATTTATGGTAATTTTAAAACATGGGACATTTGTCTTTTAAAAATTAACATGTTGAAATTTTTTGTGAAGTCTGGATATTCTGTGGATTGTAACTATCGTCACTTTATTGGTTATTATATTTAAAAAGCAGAACATTTTATTTATTGAAATTTAATCAAATGTTTGTGGTGAACTTTTTCATCTTTTTAGGGTATTTTTATGCCTAGTGATTTGTGGCTCCTATTTTTGAAATATTTTCCCTTGCTATCCTCAAGATATCCTCTTCTTTTTCAATATCAGAGAGTCTCCTCTCACTTAGGTATCGCATCTCTCTGATGTTTAATGTTTGTGCATGGATGGAGGTAGAGATCTACTTTCATTCTTCCCAAATGGAGAATGACTTACCCTGGGACATTTCTCTCAGGAATCCAATCTTCACTTTGTGCCCCATCTACTTCTGTGCCCCATGAAAGCTCTCTCTGAGCTGTGTTCTGTCTCATTGTTCTGTTGTCTGTTGCTGTGGCAGCACCACGCTATTGCTTTATTATAAAACTTGATATGGGAAGGACATATCTCTTGATGTTATTCTTCCATTTTTGGCCTCTTACTCATGTACTTTAAGGTCAGCCTGGGAAGCTCCATAAAAAAAACCTGTCAGAATGCGGATTGTAATTGCTTTGGGTCTATATATTATTTTGGGGGTGGCGTTGCACCTTTATGCAATTGAGACTTCTCAACCATGCAAAAGGTGTAGCTTCCCAATTATTTAAGTTTCTTTTATGATTCCAGGAACAACTTGACCATTTTCTCTGTAAAATTCTTACCCAGAGTTTTTAGTTTTATTCTTAGGAATCTTACAGTTTTTCTTGCTATTGTAAATTCAGTTTTTATTCAAATTGGTGTGCAGAAATACTATTCATTTTATAAGGATTATCTTTCACTAGATGTACCGGTTAATAATGCAGATTTTTTTTTCAATAGATTCAGTTACAGATATGTTGATATATATGCGATTTGATATGTATGCTATTTTGTTGTATTGACAACAAGCTTTGAAACTTCATATGTCAAATTTTCTGAAGGTGTTAACATCATAGATATTTTTATGCCTAAAAATGTCAAATTTCATGCCAAAAAAAGAGCATTTGTGGGAAGTTTTAATTCATTATTTTGAAGAAAAGTGCTGCTGAAAGCTTTGGGAAGCTTATGGTGAACATGCTCCATCTCAAGATACTTGTGAACGCTGGTTTAAACACTTCAAAAGTGATGATTTCGATGTGAAAGACAAAGAACATCCAGGTCAACCAAAAAAGTTTGAAGACCAACAATTACAAGCATTATTGGATGAAGATGCGTGTCAAACTCAAAAACAACTTGCAGAAAGAGTAAACGTTGCTCAGCAAACAATTACTGATCATTTCCAAGCAATGGGAGAGATTTTAAAGGAATTAAAATGGGTGCCACATCAACTGACGGAAAGACAAATGGAAAACCAAAAAGTCATCAGTAAAATATTGCTTCAACAGCATGAAAGAAAGTCTTTTTTGCATGAATTGTGACTGGTGATGAAAAGTGGATTTATTTTGAGAATCCCAAAAGCACAAAATCATGGGTGATCCAGGTCCAACCATCAACATTGACTGCAAGGCCAAATCGCTTTGGAAAGAAGACAATGCTCTGCGAGACCTTGTTCCTTCAGATTACCACTTGTTCTGATTGATGGCACACGCCCTTTCTGAGCAGCACTTCAAAACATACGAAGAAGTGGAAAATTTGGTCTCTGAATGATTTGCCTCCAAATAAGAAAAAGTTCTATTGGGACGGTATCCACAAATTACCTGAAAGATGGGAGAAATGTGTAGCTAGCAATGGACATTACTTTGAATAAAGCACTTTGATATTTCTCTTGAAATTATCGTGTTTTCTTTGATTATAAAATCCGCATTATTAATCGGTACACCTAGTATATGGATTGCTTCACTTCCTTGTTCTAATACTTGATAGATGCTTCCGATTTTCTATATATGCAAATTATTACTGCAAATAAGGCTAGTTTTGAGTATTACTTTCCAAGTCTTCTATCTAAGTCTTTTCATCTTGATATTATTACTTGGCTACGAGATCTAAAACAAATGGTTTGTGTGTGTGTGTGTGTGTGTGTGTGTGTATGTGTATTGAGAAATTCATGTATTTCTCCCTTTATATTGGGGCATCCTTATATTCCTTTAATAAAAGTCAGGCCTGGCTGGTGTGGCTCAGTGGTTGAGCACCAACTTATGAACCAGGAGGTTCAAGTTCTGGTCAGGGCACATGCCCAGGTTGTGGGCTTGATCCCCAGTAGGTGGTCTACAGGAGACAGCCCATCAAGGATTTCTTCTCATCATTGATGTTTCTATTTCTCTCTCCCTTACCCTTCCTCTATGAATCAATAAAAATATATTTTAAAAAGTATTTGGTCAGACTTAAAAAATATACTCCTGAAGTCTATTTGCTTATATCTTATTTAGGATTTTTATATTTGTGTTCACAAGAATGGTTTTTAATTTGATTACTTGTACTTTCCTTGACACATTTTGGTACCAATAAGATGAGATGTGTAACTCTCCCTTATTTTTTCTTTCTCTCAAATATTTTATACAAGATACGAATTGTCTATTCCTTGTATATTTGCTATTTACTTTTTTTAAATATATTTTTATTGATTTTTTTACAGAGAGGAAGGGAGAGAAATAGAGAGTTAGAAACATCGATGAGAGAGAGACATCGATCAGCTGCCTCCTGCACATCTCCCACTGGGGATGAGCCCGCAACCCAGGTACATGCCCTTGACCGGAATCGAACCTGGGACCTTTCAGTCCGCAGGCCGACGCTCTATCCACTGAGCCAAACCGGTTTTGGCTGCTATTTACTTTTAACACTGTATCTATTGGTTCTTGGGGAAGAAGACTTTGATACTTTCCATTTCATGTAAATATTGTGGCTGCCTCCAGCTGGATCCAGGTGTTGGGGCTCTTGTTCTGTGTTGACCTTGACATCTCTCTTATCATATCATAGAATCTGTGACAGGATATGAGACTTTTAATTTGATTACTTGTACTTTCCTTGACAGATTTTGGTACCAATAAGATGAGATGTGTAACTCTCCCTTATTTTTTCTTTCTCTCAAATATTTTATACAAGATACGAATTGTCTATTCCTTGTATATTTGCTATTTACTTTTTTTTTTAATATATTTTTATTGATTTTTTTACAGAGAGGAAGGGAGAGAAATAGAGAGTTAGAAACATCGATGAGAGAGAGACATCGATCAGCTGCCTCCTGCACATCTGGAATTCCTGGCCACAATTTATGACCTATTTTTTCTTCCAGTTTCACTGTGCAATATCTTCACAAGCCTGTTGGCCCTGGCAGCAGGCTACCATTTCCCCGTGGTCTCCTTTCACTTACGGGAGGGTTCTGCCCAGCCCTAACTTCATGCAGTGGCCCTAGCCGGTTTCTTGTCTAACTTGGGTCTCCTTGGGTCTCTGTTAATCTGCAGAAGCCAAACTCTAAGGTTTCTGCTTCTAGCTCTGGGGCCCAGGAGACCCATAAGTCTAATCAATCCCTTGATTTTCTGTCCTTTTTTTTCCTGGTCCATAGCAATTGTTATCTTGTTTTTTTAAGCTTGGCTATAGTTTTATTGGTTTTCTCTTTTAAGATTTTAACTCCTTGTAGCAGAGAGGTTTGTTAGAGTGGGAATTCACTGAGTTATCATGATTGGAAGTTTCCCAGCACCTGCTTTTATCCACCAGCCTATATTACTTTTTTAATTAATCACACCTTTAGGCAATATCTCATCATCCAACCAGGAAACTGATGACTTGTTCCATTTCCTGCTCCCTGCATTGGGACCAGTGAAGCTCCTTTTGCTGAGATTACTCTTATTTTTGTCTGGAACATACATAGAAGAGGAAGTCATGAAATTAGTATGTGAGGGTCTTTAGATGCCATGAGTCCACTGGCCCCCTCCTCCTTGCCCCTGGCACCCTCCATTTAAGAGATGAGGAAATAGAGTTTCATGGAGATAAAATTATTGGATCAAAATAGCTGTAGCTGATAGAAGACATGGGATTAGAACACCTAGGTAACCTCATTCCCAGCCTAATGCTTTCCCCACTAGATTAGTGGTTCTTAAGCTTTTGTAACACACTAATAACACTTGGGACTTTTTAAAATATTCTGATAGCAGCCTGAATCAGATGAGTGGATTTAGAATTTCAGAGTGTGAGGTTCAGACAACTGTACTTTCCCAAAACTCACTAGCTGCTTTTTGAGGCACAGTGAGATTGAGGACCACCACACTGGATGATGTCCTCTCACTTGCTTAAGCCTCCCTATACCCTGTGGCTTTCATTTCCAGGGAAACCTGTACTTTGCAGGTAAGTTACATGAGCTGGGTCATTATTGCTCTTTCTGTCTTTGTCTTATTCTACTAGGTTCCTCCTCCCTCCCTTATGATTTGATGATTAGAATTTCAGCATGTTTTGTTGCTTCTTCATCTTCATTATAACATTAATAGATTCCTTTTAAGTGCCCATTTAGAGACAAGTCACATTTTTTTCTGGTGAGTGTATGATGAAATATATGCATGAAATATGCATGAAAGGGACCTGAACACTAAATAATCACATAATATTTTCAGTGCTTAGAATTGGGCTAATATTTGGTCCCAGACACACTGCTGTCATTGTCTATATATATCTTTTTATGGCCTCCTTTGGGGCGTGTGTATGTGTGTGTGTGTGTGTGTGTGTGTGTCTGTTGTCATAAGTACCCAAGAGTGCATATCTGCTGCAGGGACTAGCACCAATGAACTTGCCCAGTCTCTGTGGCTTTTCTAGTTCACTGCTTACTTCCCCCAATGTGAGTTAGTTGCTTTTTTGAATCTTGTGCTTATCTTTCTCTTTAACACATAGTTTTATTATATGTGTTATTATATATGTATATTCTCAAGAATATATTGCTTGGTTGGTTATTTTTAATTTTTTAGTAAAGGAAATCATATTGCCTGTAGTCTCCTGGAACCAACTTTTTCAACAATATTGTATTGCCAAGAGTCAACCATATTGTTGTGCGTAGCTGCAGTTCATTAGTTTTGAATGCCTCACAATATTTCATTGTGTAGTACTCTAGAATCTACTTACCCATTTGGAATGTTCCCTGATTTTTGCTTCCAAGAATAGTACTGCTATGAATATGTTTGTACATCTTTCCTGGTGCACATATGTACAAGTTTCTCTTGAGTACATATCCAGAAGTGGAATTTGGGGTTGTAGGATATATGACGATTTAACTTTATAAGATAAAGCCAAATTCTTCCCAATGATGTTTCACTAGTTTACTACCCCCTGTCAATCCTGTGTATCCATATCATTTCTAACACTTGATAATATCAACCTTCTTAATTTTGTCAATAAGATGGGTATCAAAGGCATCTCATTATGAATTTTCTTGATGTTACCTCAAATGTGTATTGACCATATGTATTTATGATTGTTCACATATTCTGTCTCTTTCTTTTTATCATGTTGTTTTCTCCTTTCTTATGGATTTAGAGTAGTTCTTTGCATGTTCTCAGTACTAACCTTTGTTGGTAGTATGTGTGGCAAATATATTTTTCAAACTTGTGATTTCTCTTTTCCTATATTGAGTGTGCAAAATCACATTTTAGAGCCTTTTATCCCTCTTTTGATACCATCAACTGTCCCCAAAACAGAACCAATACTTGCCATAGTCTTGTATTATATTCCTTAATGTATCTGTATTTTAGTTTCCACGATTTCAGGTGACTATATGTTAAGTATGTGTTGAGGTCCCAGTGGTACCCCAAGGTATTTATTTGCACTTAACTGGGGAGTCTAAGGCCTAGGATTATGACTTGGAAGAAATATTCCTGGCCAGAGGGACCACCACCCCTCAACTCAAGCCTGTCTATACCCACAGCTCTATGGGCAGCTGAAATATGTTAAGGATTCTCATCTTATAGAACTGTTCTGAAATGCAATTCCCCAGGAAGCTTTCCTTTTTCTCCAAGTAGTAAAACTCCCACTTTCTGATAGTTACAAAGATAGGTTTTGTTGTCATAATGCTTTCTCTGTGTGCTGCTTTGCAATCAGAGTTTTCACCACTCAATGGATCCATCACCAAGCAGCACATTACAGCAAACGCATATCCGTTTGCCTCTATTATTGTCATAATCAAAAGGCGGGGCTACATTGAAATATTTGCTTCGCGCATGCATATCTGTTATCCGAAGGGCCCTTTAACCTAAATGGTGTGCTTTCTGTAATGTCTTCGGTTAATGAATGGGTCTGTGAGGGCCTCAGAGCGGTGCAATGTGGGAAGAATGCTATAATTTCTTTTTAACATGCAGGAATTCTGAATACGAGAAAATGCATGCCAAATTTTATTGCTTCTAAATCTGAATAATTGTATTTCTGGGCTGTGCATCTGGGTAGATAATAAAGCCACAAAACAATTTAATGAAACATATAAAAAATAAAACGACATTACTAAATATTATAATATGAAGAAACTATTTTTTTGCATATTGTCACCTAATCTTTCAACCATATAGCAACAAATAATGCAATCATAATTGAAAGTTTTATTATCCATCTGAGTAAATTGAGCTCAAATTTACCTTGTTCTCGTTAGTTGGTGGGCAAGTCTATTGGGGTTACTGACACAATTTCATTTTTTATGGCGGATAATTTTTTTCTCCTTTTTTATGGAATTTAAGGTGGTAAATAAATAATCTGTTGCTTAATCGATTCTGAACCCAGCTATTCAGAAAGCCACTCCTCAGCCCTGTGACCCATGCTGGCAGTCAGTCCTGTGTCTGCTGAGTTTCAGAAACTGACTCCACACACATGAGCTTTCCTGGTCCTAAAGCTCTACACACATACCCTGGAGCCCAATGTCTTTACACTGCTCACTGCAGGCCATAGTATTTCCTTATTCCACTCATACAGCTCTGGAGGATGCTTCATTTGCTATGGGAGGAATTTGGTTGGGTTGCTAGAGTGGAGATTGGGGATTTGTTGACATGTGTTGCCTACCTGAAAGGTCTCTCATTCCACTCTGTAAAACTGACTCCACAAACCGACTCTAAGATGCAAGGTAGGGTGGAGGCCGTGCCAAGAAAAACACCCACTGGCATTTCTGATCTTGAGACCTTTGTGTAGATTGTTTTGGGTAGAATGGACATCTTGACAATATTGTCTTCCGATTCTTAAACACAGGATGTTTGTTTCATTTATTTGTGCCTTTAATTTTTTTCAGGAATGTTTTGTAGTTTTCAATGTACAAATCTTTAGACTCTTTGGATAACTCTATTTCTAAGTATTTTATACTTTTCGATGTTTTTGTATAATTGTTTTCTTATTTTCTTTTTTGGATTGTTCATCATTAGTGTGGAAAAATGCAATTGATTTTAATGTGTTGATTTTGTGTCCTGCAACTTTGCTCAATTTATTAGCTCTATTTTTTTTTTTTTTTTTGTGTGTGTGTGTACTGCTTAGGGTTTCCTACCCAGAAGATTAATTTTAGACACACTTACACAAATATTCTCTAAGTGAATCCTCTCTAATTCTTCAAGTTTTCTTATCTCTCACCCCCTTGACTTTCTCCCCATTGGACTTTCTCTGATTAATCTATTTCAGTGACTTCATTGTCTTTCTGGTAACCTCAGGGAAATGTCTCAATTCCTTAATGGGCCTTAGAAGCCCCTTTTGGATCTGGTTCTGGCTCTAGAGACCCAAACCATTCCAGTTCTTTGAATGTGCTCTGCTTGCCTCAGGACCTTTACACTGTCCCATATGTCTGAATGACTACCATCTCCCCAATCCCTATCTGTGGCTCACTCCATGGGTCAGAAAGCCTTTTTGACATGGTACAACTGTGTTAGGAGACCATGGTGTGTGACCCCATAGGACACTGTGCTTTATTCCATGGTACATCCACATAGGATTTTGGTTGTCTATTTCTGTATGTCCCCAACCAGACTGTGGTGTTTCCTGTGTCCTCAGCACCTAGCCTAATTTTAGGCAAAGAGCAGGTGCTCAGAAAGGACATGATGTGCAGTTTGGAGAGGAAGGGTCCCCTTCCCTGAAAGGGGCGAAGCAGCATGGGTGGGATGCCAGGCGAGCTGGGGAGGGGGCAGATCTCCCTTTTTGATATCCTAAAGTGAGGTAATTATAACCACTTCATATAGTTCACATAGTAAAACCAAATTCTGTACAAACAGTGTTTATTAAGCATCCAACACCCTTCTTTTCCTGTGGGCACACTGAGATGGAAATGAGATAAGATAAAGAGCAACATTGGCCTGGAAATTGATTAGGGTGAGGCATCCTGGGGAAGAATGCAAAGTACTGAAAGAATTTAATATACAAAGAATACAACCAATGGTAAGGAGGGGGGCTTGAAAGAACGAATGAAAATGGAAGTGGTTTGATAAGGCAAAGAGCAAGGCCAGAACCCATTGTTACGGTGTGTAGAGTCTAATGAAGGCTGCAGAATGCTTGGGGCTTGGGGATGAACCCCAAAAGAGACAGGAATCCTTCCCCATCCTCTAGGGTCTTCTTTAAGGAGGAATTTACTGGGAGAGCAAACAGTTCTTTTCACCACCCCAAACATTTTGGTCTCAGTTATAATATAGAGTTAGGCCAGAGCCTCAAGAAGGGGAAGGATGTAATACCGTGGTTTATGAAGCTGCTGCTAGGCATGGCCCTGGCCTATGGCCACCACACAGAGGCTTTCTTTTCTCACTGTTTCCTTGCAGTAACACCTGCAAGCACCAGGCTGCATGGCAGATGAGTAACAAGGTTATAGACTTGACCACTGCACAGTGGGATAGGTACTTCTGGGAAGAATTACATGGACCAAATAAAACATTATAAAGATACTTAGGGACTTAATTACCAGTTTGGGATTGGAGGCAACTTAAAAAATACTGTTTATTGAAACTAGAGAAAACTGTTAACATTATAATTTCAAAGACTTTTATCGCCTTATCATTAATATTTTAAATATCAGGTAAAAAGTATCTTCTGCTCCCCTGCTGTGTGCACCATGGTCTGTTGGGTGCTTTGAGAGCCAGGGGGGAAGATGCTGGAGTCTTGCTATGGCTTAGCTTTACAGACTGAATAGTGGATGTGGTTTCCCATAAGGTTTTTTTTAAAAAAATATATTTTTATTGATTTCAGAGAGGAAGGGAGAGGGAGAGGGAGATAGTAACATCAATAAGAGAATCATTGATTGGCTGCCTCCTACATGCTCCACATGGGGGATCAAGCCCGAAATCCAGGCATGTGCCCTGACCGGAATCGAATCATGACCTTCTGGTTCCTAGGTCAATACTCAACCACTGAGCCATGCCAGCTGGGCTCCCACAGAGTTTTAAGCTGAGATTGCTGGGGTTTTTGTTTTGTTCATAGGTGTATCCTTAAAGCCAAAAAGAGTTCCCAGTACATAGTCAGTAGATACTCAATAATATTTGTCCATGAATCAATTAACACATTGTTTGCAGGTAGTTTTTATCGTGCGCTAGCAGGTGGCATGGGCCATTTTTGCTAATTTTTTGCACAAATGGCAACATTCAGTAAAATTAGGATAACTTTAGTTTACGTATTTATACGTTACCCGCATTCTACTGCTAGTCTATAAAAAACGTATTAATACGTATCCCGTGCTCTACTACACTGGTAGAATGTATAAATATGTAAAACATATAAATATGTTTCCCACATACAATGTGTTAATAAATGAAAGTTCACTCGCAAGAGAGAGTCAAAAAATCATCCTATATAATAAAAGGCTAATATTAGAATTGTCCCCTTGACCAGGAGTTTGACTGGGAGTTTGACCAGGGGGCAGGGTCAGCTGGCCAACCACCTGCATCCCCTCCCCGCAGCTGGCCCCAGCCCCGATCGCCACCTCCCCCACCGGGGGTGGGGCTGGCCCACCAAGCTCCTGCCTCCCCTCCCCCTGGCTGGCCCGGCCCTATCGGCCCTGATGGCGTGGGCTGACTGGATCCCACCCATGCACGAATTCGTGCACTGGGTCTCTAGTATAAAATAACATGTAATCCAACTCCAGGATATGTTTGTTACCTGAGACTTAAGACCAAAGAACCATCCAAAAAGAAAGTGATGGCTACCAGCTGCCATGACTGGAGAAATCAGGGCTGCTATTTACTCTTCTTAGCATGGACTTAGAGTTGGGTATTGAAGGATGAATAAGTGGCTAGGAGTAAGAAGGATGGTTCAGGATGTGAGCAAGGCCTGAGCCAAGCACAAGGTATGAGGAGGATGCTGAGTACAGCTGAGCAAACTAAGGCTTCAGGAGGGGAAGGGACTTGCCCAGGAGGTACCTCTTGGGAATACGTAGATTTAAATCCAGGCAGTCTGGCTGCAGAGCATAGTCCACATTTCTTTGGTAAATCTGGATGATGGATGGGAGGAGGGAGACTCTGAGGAGCTGTTCCAATGTCAGGGAGTGGCTGTGAGGTCGGCTGTCCTCTGATTTACACAGATATTCTGGTCATGGAGGTCTTCTTATTGCATCCTCTTCACCACTCCGAAAGCAGGGACACAGTTCACATGGCCATTTCTAAGCAGGTAAGTATTAATGAGAGAACCACATGGATATTCCTAGGTGAAGAGTAGTGCACAGAGACAGAGCATTTCCATAGCAGCAGGTGGTGGGAAATAGAGGGCATTTCAAAGAATATCATCATACAGCTTGATTTTTTTTTTTTTTTTTGCATAGAGGATTCAGACAGGCTGCTTTTGCAGACTTAAATAATCCCAGGATGAAAGGTACTATATAAATGCAAAGTATTATTATTATTATCCAGTGGTAGAAAAGAAGGGCATTTCAAAGAATGTTTCAGTACAATACAATTTTATTTTGCACAGAGAGTTCAAGGGAAAAAGCTTTATTTTATAGACTTAAATAATATCGTTATGGAGCTATAGTAAAATAAATAATACAGATATGGTGTTAAAATAAATAATACAGTTAGAAGGCTTAAATAAATAATGGTGGAGAGAGAAGAGAAATTAAGAGTCTTGAGAGAAGGTGGGGGGAGATGCAATTTTGAATTATAAGTAGTAGAGGACTGAGGTTCAAAAAGTCCTAAAATATCCAGGATGTTTCTAAATGGACAAAAAAAATGGCATTGGACAATTCACAATTAGGGGATTTATTTGACATTGTTTTTATATTATTTAATAGACTTTCCTCCCCATTTAATGAATGCAGTATTAAAACTTTTAGCTGAAAAGTTAAAAATAATTAAATTAAATGTTTTATGGCATTTACCCCAAACAGCTTCCTAACCCTCCTTCCCCAATTTTTGTTCCGTAATCTGTCCCTCATTTCCTTTGTTCACTTATGGGAAAACTACTTCATTTTCTGACCCCTTTAAGAAGCCTATCCCATCCTGTACTCTGCTCCCACTTTCCTCCTCAGTGGATGGGGGTCCTGTCCACATTTTGTGGTTCTGATGCTTCTTTAGGTACTGGATTCCTTATTTTTTATATTTAGACAGGGTTGCAATATTCTAGGCAGAATAACTGAACTTCTTCTTCAGCTATACTAGTAAACTTGAGCTGGGAGACTTTGACCTGGATTCTGAGGCAAATGAGATGGGTATTCTTGGGAATGAGCAGGTACTGGGCTGCCATTAGTGCCACAGTTGGTTCTGAGCTTGGGAGGGGAACCAGAATCAGGCTCCTGTGGGTGGGAGAGTTGGAGCTAGACGGGGACCAGGGAGTCTGAGAGCTGAAGGTGAGGTGAGACTTTATCATCTCCAGGAGAGGGTGGGCTTCTGAATTCTCCCGGCTGAGGGAGGAGGTAACAGGCTGCAAGGTAAAAGGCCAGGGAAAGTTCAGACCTGTGCTTGGAGGATGGAGAGATTCCCAAGAGGTCATGCCCTTGATATTAGAGGAATGGAGAGAAAGTTCTCATCTAAGAGATTAATTCCCTGTTGGGGACTCTTGCCAGTGCATTACCTTCTCACTCTCCATCCAGACATACTTCTTAAATGAAGAGGTGTCACTGTGTTTGCAAAGAACTTGCCATCAAAGCTTTGCTTTAGGTCACAGTCTCTTTTAACCTGACCTGGGTCCCCTCCAGCCGAGCTCCTGATGTCTGGTTAGGTTAAAGTATTTCCCTTGTCACTACCAGATATTTCCTTTTTTTAAAATGAGGCTGTCTCACTGGGTGGGTCTTATTTCAGAACACGATGAGCTCCTATCTTCACTCGCCCCTTCTAGCTCATCGTGCTCAGGTCCAGGCATAGGGTAATTATTTAGTGAGAGAAGCAGGAAGCTGTGGCTAGCAATGAAATTGGGAGGAAGTGGAGAGAGAGTGGGGAAGCCCCAACCCCAAGCCCCCTGTCTGTAAGATGCTGCAGTGCCCCTTTGAGTGTCCTCCTTAGCACTTGACGTGACACGTCTATTTGGACAACTCTGTGCAGAGGCGTGGAGGGAGTCAGGCAAACGTGGGGAAGCTTTGTTTCCCTGGGAGCAAGGAGACAACCAGTTGGATGTGCTGCTATGTAACTTTGAGAGGAAAGAGAAAAAAAAACTAAAACAAACAAAATAGAAAGGCACGGAAAATATAAATAAAAAGAAGTGCAAAGTTTTATTGTCAACTGCTGCTGTCACCTCCTGAAACTACAGTCATATCTAAGAAATATGTGACATACTAATAGGAAGTAATTTACCCAAGGATGTTTTTGCGCATTGAATTGCCTTCCCTGCTCAGCTGTGGGAACTTTGCTGTGTATATGCATGAGAGCCAGCTCGATGCTTCAGAAACTTCCCAATTTGTGCACAATGTGACTTTTATAAGGCCATTAAACTCATCTTGGGAGGAGTGCTCTGGAAAACGGTGATACATGGGATCTCAAGGAGCCTGGGAAGGCAGGCAGAAATGGCAAAATGATGGCCAAGCCCTCTTGGGTAAAGTGACTTTGAGGTGGCTGCTGTTTATCTGCTCACCCTCCTGCCACTCCTGATTTCTCCCCCTTTCTCTGCCCTTACGGTTCTGCCAGTGGCTGGGTGGGCCTTCATCTGCATTGGCTTTGATCCAAAGGGCACTGTCATCTTTTCTTGCTGTGGTTGGTGGGCCCTCTGGGACCTGAGGTCAGGACGCAAGCACATGGGGCTTAGCTCTCAGCCCAGAAACAGCCACAGAACTGTGTGACCCCATGCAATGCACACTCCATGGAGCTACTGACGGAGCTCCAGGAAGGCTGCCCAGGTCACCTCCACAGGCAGGGGAGGCAGGCTTTCCCCAGCTTAAGCATCCCAAGTCCTTGTGTATGTGTATGGCGGGGGGGGTA
>NW_006292687.1:6008948-6016753 GCF_000327345.1 Myotis davidii | reverse complement strand
GAGGGTGGAGAGAGCACAAAGAGGAATAAAGAAAGAAGGAGGTGGAGGGAAGCTGGAAGGGATGTGGAGATAGCAAGAGAGTGGAAAGAGAGAGAAGGAGCAAATAGGAGAAGAGCATATGGAGGGAGAAAGGGAGGGTGGGGAGGGGAAAGAAGAGGAAGAGGAGCAGTAGACTATCCTGCTTATGTTTTCTCCTCAAGGGCTTTCCTATGCTTGTTCTGTAAGCAGAGGCAGGGCCATGGCCAGAATATAGAAACCATGAAGTAATTGATAATACAAAAGCAGGAGAGCTGCCTGTCAGGTGGGTACCGTCCAGGGGAGAGCAGGTAGCCACTGGAGGCTCTTTGTAGGTTCTTTCCCTCCTGCTTTAAACACCTCCCTCTATTCCAGCCGCTATGTCTCAGATCCCACCACCACCCCAGGCTTCTTCTTCACAGTGCAGCCCGGTCGGGGGAGGGCGCTGTGTACTCTTCAGCATGCTGCAGGCCCCGGCAAGCTTTCTCCTGGCTGAGTGTGGCAGCAGGAGGCCTGAGCTTCCAGCATGGCTGGGCGATTACAGAGATCAGGAGCCAAGAGATGGCTGGTAGAGGTGGCTGGGGAGAGGTGAGGTCATGCCTCTCCAGCCTCATCACTTGACCAGGGAGCAAATTCGGCACAGAGCCACCAGGAAGAGGACCCAAGAGTGCTCACCGGGTGGGAACCACTGGGCGGGTACAGGGGGAGGGAAGGAAGCGGGTGCCTTTAATTTGTACTCAGGCCTGTATATCTCTCCCTGTGTCCTAGCTTGGGAAGAAAGAAATGAGCCCTTTATCAATTTTTAATAAATTGAAATGACAAATAATCCACTTAATAAATTATTAAGTGAGAAAATTACTGAAAACTGAAATATCAAACAATCGTGAGCAAATGCTCGCAGCAGCGTGTTTATTAATAATGCGTCCTGCTGCAGGAGAGCCTGGTGCTGTGGCTCTGATGGCCACCGCCCACAACCCCTGTGCCAGTGTGTCAGGCACCCGGGCTGGATATCCGGGGGACCATGCTTGGGGGCAGGTGGGAGCACAAGGACAAATGGAGCAGTTTCTTTAGCCCTTGGAGCCCGAGACTTGACAGCTCACAGACAGCTCTTGGGTAGGTGGTATCTGGATATGACACTCAAATGGCACCAGGGTGAAGACCCCAGATTCTGCCCTCAGGGTCCTGGAAGGGGCCCAGGAATAATCTCATCCCAGGGTTTAGTTCTTTAAATCAAGAGCTTTGTGTTTAGAGAAAAGTGTGTGTGTGTGTGTGCACGTGCATGGGATTTTGTCTATATAAAGGGTGACGTCACCCTCCAAGCAGCCTGGTGTGATTATCAGCTGAGCTGGCTGTCCTACAGCACCCTCACAGGCCACAGCAGGAGGCCTGGGGTGCTTTATGACTGACGGGAGGCCTCCTGGGAGGGCCCTGGCTGGGGAGGGCTCACACCCTGTGTAGGGAGGGGCTCCAGACCGATTTCAGGAGTTTTTTCACCAGTGCCCCTGGTCACACTGCTTGTCTGTTGGGGGCCTGGCACCTAGATCATCATTTAGACTTAGAAATGGGGGCTCAGTGAGAGAGGTGGAATGGCAGCCCTGCCCAGGGCCCGGGTTCCTAGTCATGCTCTTCCCATTGTGGCTTCAGGCCTTTAGGCTGGTTCTAAGCTGCTGCTTCTCCAAGAAGCCTCCTCTTGCCCCACAGCCTCCTTCTCTCCCATAGCCTCCTCTCCCATAGCCTCCCTCTCTCCCATAGCCTCCCTCTCTCCCATAGCCTCCCTCTCTCCCATAGCCTCCCTCTCTCCCATAGCCTCCCTCTCTCCCATAGCCTCCCTCTCTCCCATAGCCTCCCTCTCTCCCATAGCCTCCCTCTCTCCCATAGCCTCCCTCTCTCCCATAGCCTCCCTCTCTCCCATAGCCTCCCTCTCTCCCATAGCCTCCCTCTCTCCCATAGCCTCCCTCTCTCCCATAGCCTCCCTCTCTCCCATAGCCTCCCTCTCTCCCATAGCCTCCCTCTCTCCCATAGCCTCCCTCTCTCCCATAGCCTCCCTCTCTCCCATAGCCTCCCTCTCTCCCATAGCCTCCCTCTCTCCCATAGCCTCCCTCCCTCCCTCTCTCCCATAGCCTCCTTTCACCCCTCTCGAAATGTCCGCTATTGCATGTGGTCGCATCATGTCCCATGTGACTGGCTGAGGCAGCCTCTCATGACTTCGAGGCCATGGTCCCCTGTGTTGGCCTGGGTTGTGGGGGAAGACAGCAGGCGTCGTCTCCCCCTAAAAGTTTGCTTTCTCGAGCAGCATCACCATGCCATCCTGCCCACAGCTACTCTCTCAAGGCTGCGTTAACCTGGAAATGCACCTTCTCTATCATAGTCCTGCTGTGGGGCTGGGAGCTGGTCAGGCGACCTCCCTGTGTCCTAGTTCCTTTATCTGAAAAATGGGGATAGTAATAAACAGGGTAATTTGATGGCTGGGATTGAAAGAGTCCCATTATAAAAATACAATGCAGCGCTTCAGGATGACAGGCTGTGGGCTCGAAGATGGTGCTGCAATGGGTATTTTTAGGAAGGAGGGAAGAGGGGAGGGAAGGGGTGGTTTATAAATGTTTGTTGCATTAAAAAATGTGCTAGTTTGAATTGTGCAGAACAGAGTATCATTTGTTTCTAGAAAAACTCACTGCTGTGGAAATGAATTAGTTTACATTGAATATGTGATGGTTCAGAGAAAGGGATATTAACCCAATTTGCATTTCTTTGAACTGAAATAAATTATTGCCGTGTTTGCACTAGTTGGGTCAACTGGATGTGACTGGGTAGACCTGCAGTGGGGAGGGCTTCCCTGGGCTCAGAGGGTTACAACAGGGTCAGTGGGTGCAAATCAGGGTCCTTCACCTTTGGAGGCACTGTGGACCCCTTTCGGGATCTGTTGAAAGCAGCTCACACACCTGCCTCACAGGACTGTGGTTGGGTGTCAGCACTCTCCCAGTCTTCCAGGCTGTGCAGGTCCAGGTGTAAGGGCTCCCTGTCCCAAAGAAGGCAGTGCCCATTGTCTTAGTGTCTTACGCCTTAATAGTAGTACAGGTTGGTCAGAACTCAGTTTCTCAGGCCCCTCTGATCTGTGGAAACAAAGCAGATCTTTGCTCTGAAGAGGGGGACAGCCTAAGGCTGAGCACAGAGCCACTGCGCTCTTTAATGCCTAACAAATGGGGCATTAGCCAGTGGCGGGCAATTTGCGAACTGTGACAGCATATGTGAGCAGCAGGTGACTATTTTAAAGGTAAATCCAGAAGAAACGGAAGTTGGAAATATTCAGAGACATGTGCCTGGAATGTGCTGTTGACTTTTGCACCAAAAAAGCATCAGCTTCCTCGAGTCAGGGGCAGCACAGGATGGAGGATGGAGAAAATCACCTCCCCTTTTACTTGATAGAAGGTGGCAAAATGAGCTAATTAGCACCCATGGCCAGAGAGCCTTATTTCCTGAGTGCCCCCAACCTGAACTCACTTTTACTGGAAAGAGGCAACTGCAGGACAACAAGATGATAAGCAGGGACTTCATTTAAACAGTAACTTCAGGGGGAAATCCCTCTCATATCACTTCTCTGCTTCAAACCCATCACTAGTGCTTTAGCAAATTCAGGGTAAAGCTTTCACCCTTGAACTCAGCATACACCTCACTCTACCTTGCTTGACCATGCTCTCTTTTATCTCCAAACCTTTGTGTCTGCTGCTCTGTCAACTTGGGGTAACCTATACCCCTCTTCATGAATGTCAGGTCCTCTGAGCAATGTTTTCTGGCCCCTAGACCAGGTGTGGGCTTCTGTGATAAGGCCAACAGGAACCAGCCAGCCAGTGTGTTCCCGAGGGCAGAGACATGCCTGAATGACTGTTAGGTCCCTGTAGCCAACCAGCCATACCGTAGGAGCTTGGGAAAGAATTTTGAATGCATGTATTCATAAAGGAATGACTGAATGAAAGACACTGTAGTCTCAATTGTCCTGCATTTCCCCCAATCCCTTGATTATGTCTACAACATGCAATATGACTTGTGTTTACTGAGCCTCTCTTATCTGTAAAGTGGAGATGATACTGTCTGCCTGATGATTTCTGTGAGAAAGAAGTGAGTTCATATACATGAAAAGCAATGCCTGCCACTCAGTAAGTGCTCAGTAAATGTTAGGTATTATTGTTCTCCACAAATAAGTTGTGAGAGACCAAACCTAGTGCTGTCCTGGATACAAGAGACTTCTCTTTCCTCAGTGGTTAGGATCCCACTTAGCAACTAGCTAATGAAAATGCTTCTAGAAAGTGACCTCTAGAAGGTAGTCAGACTCAGACCTGGGGCCAGGAATTAGACTTTTGGAGACCATCAGGCCCCAAGAAGGCTGGCAATGTTGCCCCGATGTTGGGGTTGGATTTGGGAAATGATGGCCAGGCGGGGATGGAAAGACACTCCTAGCAGAGCTGGTGCCAATCTCTGGCTAGGCTTTACTTAAGTTACGAGAAGGAATTGCTGCTGGGTAAATGAGGTAATGAATGTGTGAGTGCTCGGCAAACTGCAAAGTGCTATACAAATGTGGAGTATTATTGCAGGCATGTATTTCTCTTCTTTGTGCTCCCAGGGTTTCCTAATAAGGGCTCCTTCTGAAAATCCTAGGCTGGCTTTAGATTAACTAAAGGGAGAGGGTATGTGCAGTGGGGCAGGGTAGGTCTACCCTGAACATAGCAGAAGTCCTGGCTAGGAAAGGAGGGACTTGCTGGAAGTAGGAATTGGGACATGAGAAGCCTGAATGTTGTGTGGTGATTAATCCCTCCTCACCTGGACCATTTCCCAGGTCCAGAGCCACCCTGAAGCTGTTCAGATCATTCTAGGACAGTGGTTCTCAACCTTGGCTGCACATTAGAATCACCTGGGAATCTTTTTAAAATCCTGATTTCTTGGCCCCATCCTCCAGAAATTCTGTTTCTTTGTTATGGAATGGGGCCACAACATTAGTCACAAAGAAACAGAAATTCCGGAGGATGAGGCCCAGAAATCAGGATTTTAAAAAGATTCCCAGGTGATTCTAATGTGCAGCCAAGGTTGAGAACCACTGTTCTAGAGAGACAGAATGGCCTCTGCAGAGAAGGATGAGAGCAAAGCTTAGAGCCCTGTAGCTGTGGATAAGTGTGGAGTGTCATGGGAAATGTCCCCAATACCTGAGTCTGTGTTTGTAACTCGGTTACCCAGGCCAACACAAACCGTTCCAACTGCTTTGTGCAAGGGACACGGCCTGGCCTGGAAGAGGGAAGAATTCTGACCTTTAACACCGTGGTGATCTCGGTAGCATGGATTCACCAGGCTGATTTGCTTCTGCCTGTGTTCAGCATGCTCCCGGCCCCTCTTCTTCATCTCACAACCATGGTAACCGGGCAGACACGTGGCCTTGTGAAGATCTGCAGTTCTGTATCAGCAAGGTATAGCCAGCCAGCCTGGACACAGGAGCAGAGGCACTAGGTCCATATTCAAGGCAAATATTCTCAAGTTTATGGTTAAATTCAACTTGCTTATGTGTACAGACATACCTCGGAGATATTGTGGGTTTCATTCCAAATCACAGCAATAAAGCGAGTATCACACAAAGTGAGTCATAATCGTTTTTCTGGTGGAGAGTCTTGCTTTCAGTTTGTAAATAAATAAATAAATAAATACAGCGTTTGTGAAACACAATAAAGTGAGGCACAATAACATGAGATGTGCCTGTATATTTTGCCATGGACTGAGTAGCCCCACCTAGAGAGAGTCATATGAAATCTTATTTCCAAACTATGGCATGAGAACAAAACCTTGGATGATTGAATGGATAATCATCGGGATAATGTCTGTGATTTTTCATGAGAGTTGTGTCTTAAACTCCTGGGAGCTGTCTACACCATCGACTTCCTAAAACACTAAGCTGGAGACTGCAAATAACTCTTAAGCAATGAGGCTTAAACACAAAGCAAGGATGGTGTCCCCATATCTGTTTGTTCACTGTTCCATACTTAGCACCTAGCACAGTTCCTGGTAGGAAGGGGTCAAATATGTTTGTTCAATGAGGGATGAGTGGATGTGAGTGGAGCATCCCAAGGCGAATATCAATGGTTTCAGCAAGACAGTGTGGAGGCAGGTTCTTTGTCCTAATGTTAGCTGCTTTTCACATGATTAACCATAGCCAATCATTTCCACAAACAAATGGCTATGATTTGGAGAGGATGTTGAGGACCCAAAGGGCAATGTAGGTGGTTGAAGAATTCCATAACTGAGGACAGGGGCAGGGAGTGACCATGGCATGCTCAGTGGACAATGAAGACTAGAGGGACCAGATAATTAACTCGCACTATTTTAGTCACTTGTTTTGTATAAGACTTTCTGGGGTTTTAGAAAACCACATTAATCTCCACCACCACCTCCCAAAAGAATACTTAAAAAATGCAGTTTTCCTTTTCCTTTTCCTTTTTTATTGAATTTATTGGGGGTGACATTGGTTAATGAAATCACATAGGTTTCATCATGTAGGCAGGAGAAGAATCATCTGTGCATTGCATTGTGTGTTCACCACCCCAAATCAAGTCTTCCATCACCATTTATCTCCCTACACACTTGGAATTGAAGAAGGAAAGGATGTCAGCCATTGCCTGGTCCTGCTGTTCTGATTTTTCAGAGCATATCAAGATCAGCTGTGAAATTGTAGAAACTACAGCTGTCCAGGCTCCATCGTAAACCTCCTCAGTCCCAATTTCCAAAAGTAGAGCTCTGGGTGTCCAGTTGATAAAGTGTCACAGATGATTTTGATGCTCTGAGGACGACTAGCACAGTTCTACATTTCACCCGATCCATGGAGCACTTCTGCAACATGAAAAGCATTATTAATATGGCACATCCTAGTTTCCAGGGCTTCTTAGGATGTGCCCCAAAGTGGTTTCCACATCCCACATGCCCTCTGATCAGGGTAGAGAGTAGAGGGACCCTGATGTCACCCACAATGAGCAGCATGACGTTCTGTCTTTGCTGTTTCTGGCTTGGTTCTGCTGCAGAGGGCATGGGCACAGCATAGGCAAGGTTAGAGGGAGGTGGAAGAAGAAAGAGCAGAGGGCTTTGGCCAGAGGGGCTGCTCAGAGCAGGATACCTGTGACAGTTTTCTGAAAGTGCCAGACAGTGTATTTCAGGCCTAATTTACTCTTTCACTCATCTATCTTTCCTTCATTCATCAGTTGCTTACTGAGTGCCTCCACTGCAGATGCCCTAGTGTACCCCACCGCCAAGTCTCTGCCTCATGGAACTGATAGTCTGGGGCAGGGATCCTCAAACTACGGCCCGCGGGCCACATGCAAATACAAATATTGCATTTGTTCCCGTTTTGGTTTTTTACTTCAAAATAAGATATGTGCAGTGTGCATAGGAATTTGTTCATAGTTTTTCTTTTAAACTATAGTCCAGCCCTCCAACGGTCTGAGGCCCCTGTTAAAAAGTTTGAGGACCTCTGGTTTGGGGTGTGGTAGGAGATAGAGAAAATAAGTCAACAAATAACATTTATACAGGCTTTTTTTAAAAAAAATATATTTTATTGATTTTTTACAGAGAGGAAGGGAGAGAGGTAGAGAGTTAGAAACATCGATCAGCTGCCTCCTGCACATCTCCTACTGGGGATGTGCCTGCAACCCAGGTACATGCCTGCCGGGGTCCAGCCCCAGCAGGTCCAGGGGTCCCCAAAGGTGTGGGCGGAGTCGGTGAAGAAGGAATGACACGGAGACAGCGTTCAGTTGATCAGCAGCCTA
>NW_006292687.1:5967002-6008855 GCF_000327345.1 Myotis davidii | reverse complement strand
CTCCAGCCATCTTCTGTCTAGGTTCTCCAACCAAGTTCTGTAGCCATGATTGTTTGTAGTTAAAGTGATTACCTCCTGGAACTTAGTTAAGAGGTTTTATTCCCTCCCTAACTTCAGGGGGAAATACCTACCTGGGGAAACAACCTTTCTCAGAGAGGTGACCTTGGTTAAAACACATAGTGCCAAGAAGGTGAGCAAATATATTAAGAACAGTATGCCATATATGCCAGGTCCCTTGAAACAGCAAGGATGGACCGGCTCCCAGCACATGCCCTTGACCGGAATCGAACCTGGGACCTTTCAGTCTGCCGGCCGATGCTCTATCCACACTGAGCCAAACCGGTTTCGGCTTATACAGGCTTTTGTAAGAATGACAGTCAATAGAGAAAGCGTCAAACTTATTTGCACACTATTTTGACTTCACCCAACCCTCCATGAATGCAGTGGAAGTGGCCTTTGTATTTCCTGACAAACTGGGCAGTTCTGCCTCATTCCTGCCCAGGAGCCCTCTCAGGAGCTCTCTGTCCTCCTTCATCTCTCCCACTCCCTTTGTGTAATTCACATGCAACACTTGGTAATGCTAAGTGTTCTACAGCTGGCAGCTGAGGCCTGGAGAGCTGAACCGACCTATCCTGCAGCCCAAGGCAGCAAGGGGTGACATCAGACTCCCCCCAGGCTCTTCCCACCTAGGCCTCTCTTCATCCCCAGAGCAGGTTGCCTCAGTTACTTCTCTTTCTTTCTAACTTTCTTTCTTATAGCCAAGGCTTCAATTAACTTTTCCCTGTAGAATGACTATATTAGGCAAAAGTTTGTGTGGGATCCAATAAAACGTCAAATGATATTGAGCATACGTCAGGCAAAGCCTGCAGCCCAATAAGTTATTATGTGTAAATGCTACAACTTTATTTTGAGAAGAATACATGTGTACTATCAAGCTGTTTTATGGATACGCAGAGTGATTGATTACAGCATGCGGAACTGTCGCAACAAGATAAACTCAGATAGAATAATCTGTGGATATTTAGGCCTCAGCAATTTGTTATCCAAAGACGACTCAAAGTGATAATTCCTCCCATTTCAGCGATTTCTCTATGCCACACCCAATAAAAACCTATTTCCAGGGAGCTGACTTCTGCTGCAGGGGGTCCCCTTCATGCTGTATCTTTTCCTAGTTCCTCAGTAGTGAGCAATGGAAGGTCGTGTTTGCCATCAAAGCCATAAACAAAGCTGGGACTTGGCCCAGAGTGGGCGGGTGCTGGGGTCAGGAGCTGGGGCTGCTGCTCTAGAACAGCCTCTGCTTGTAAGCTAATAAACAAGCAAACATGTAAAAAAAAATAGCCATGATTTGTGTAACACATAAAACAGTTTGGGTAAAATGGATTATGTTCAGTAGCAGACTATTTTGCAGATCAGCCTCAAGCAACTTGTTGCTAAAAAAAGAAGTGGATGGAATTCATCAGCAACTTTTCAAATAACCATTTGTTTGCAAAACAGATTTGCTGGAATGAATTAATTCAAGCCCAAGCCCCTGCCCTCTTCCTTGAAGGTCTGTGTGGTGACAGACTGACCTTATTTTGGCTTCTTTAGGGTCTGGGGCTACTCTTTTGAGAACAAGTCACCAATGTGCATTCCCTTGGCTTCCTGTTCTGAATTATGCCATCTCTTGAATTGTTACAGAACTTTTACTGTGTGTAGAGAAGAGTCATGGGCCAGGTGGAGCAGAATTGTAGGCCAGGACAAAGCCCTGTGTTGGCATCTTGGTTGTGCCTTCTACTAGCTCCATGACTGTGGGCAAGGCCCTTCCCCTGAGCTGCAGTCCCAGCATCTGAAAAGCAGAGACAGCGATACCTGTGCTACCCACCTTGCAGGTTGTTGTGAAAAGCAAATAAAATATTTCAAAAATGCTTCACAAACAGTGCAGATCTATTTAAGAAATTCTTAGGAAACCACTAAGCCATATCACTCACTTTGGGTGCAGATATGATCACTTCTTTTTTATTTTTCTCATCAATCACTTAAGACCTCACCTACTCTTATTATTAGGAGGCACAGTTCCTTATTTGTTACCCCTGCCGCCCCCCCCCCCCCATCTTCAGATTATCCCAAAGCAGGAGAGTGAAATGTGAAAGCTCCATCTGTTTGCGACACTGCCTGCTAATTGGGGGGGGGGCTGTGCTGGAGTCTTTGCTGAATTCTGGTCTACAGGGCCTGTTTTGTCTGTGACTTCCTGCCTGGCACCCTTGTGGGTAGAGATTCCTGTACTCGCAACCATTTTTGGAGTTTTCTGTACTTGGCCCCTCATTCTCACATGCTGAGCCTCTGTTTCTCCAGATGCCTAGGTCCTGAGGCATTTCCACTTCTTACTACATCCTGTGCCAAAATCACGTTGTCCCTGTGAAACCCCATAGGCTCTAGGATGGATTCTGGGTCACGAATCTACGTCTACCCTTTCCTTAGGAGATCCCCTTTGGGGTCCCAGTCCTCTTTCCTTGCCAGAGGACTTGTCCGACTAGCATGCTGAGTACAGCAAGGACTCTGGAGGTTGGCCTGCCTCATACCAAATTCCAACTTCACCACTTCCTAGCACTGCGACTGGGAGAATTACTTAGCATCTGTGTATCTCAATTTCCTCATCTGTAAAGTGGAGAAAAAATGGTCCCATTTTGAAATTAAATGAGGTAATAGAAATAAAGTCCTTAGAAGAGTGGCATGCAGTAAGAACTATAAAAGTGTGTTAGCCATTATTTGTCCCGACTGATCACGTGTCCATGTATTTCCCTAACAGAAGCTTGTGCTGCAAGAATTAGGAAATGGGCTATGTCCCCTTCAAAAGGCTATTGGGCTTCTAACTCAACTAATACAACTTAGTCCATGCCTTTGCCTCCTGTGACACCTGCCAAGAGTCGGATCTGCTAAAGTTCAGCAAAAAAGGGCTGAGGGAAAGCTCTATCAGTTAGCTTTTGCTGCAAAACAAATCACCACAAAATGTAGTGGTTTAAAATGAGAAGCATTTAATTAATCCGTGCTTCTGCAGTTTGACGGGGTAGTCTGTGCTGGATTTTCTCATGTGTCTGTGGTCACCTGGTGGGTAGCCTGGTTGGCGACTTCATGACTAGGGTGTCTCATATGTCTGGATGTTAGCAGACTATTGACCAGGAATTGGCCACCTGTCGACTGGGGTTCCATGGTTCTCAAAGGGGGTTCTCAACGCCCAGCAGGCTAGCTTGTGCTTGCTCACAGGGCTGTCTCAGGGCTCCAAAGGAGGCAAGATAAAAGCTACAAGACCTCTGAGGCCCAGAATGGATGTCACACATTCTCTTCATCAGATTTACTTCTGATGGGATATGCTTTGCTGCCAAGAACTTGTGGTTATTTGCAGTTAATCATAGCAATTAAACCCTTTGCTTAGGGCAGTGGTCTCTTTCTTAGTTTCTCTGCATTCTGAGAGGGCTGGTGGTTTCACCATTACTAAGAGAGCGCTCTCTCTCTCTCTCTCTCTTTTAAATTTTAATTTACCAAGTTAATTGCCAGGCACATTGAGCTACAAAAAGGTAGGGTGCCACAGAGTCCTCATGGAGAGGCCAGCAGTGCTGTGTCAGTGTCCGACAGGCTCTTTAGCTTGGTCTAGGGCAGTGGTCGGAAAACTGCGGCTCATGAGCCACATGCGGCTCTTTGGTCCCTTAAATGTGGCCACGAAGTTTCAATTGCACTGTATGTGCAAGCCCGCACCTGGGGGAATGAGGAAGACCTTCCCAAGAAAGCAAATGTAAGGCTGAGATTTGAAGGATGCCTGGAGATAGCGCTGTTTGGGGTGGAGGCAGTAGAATGCAAAGATAAAAATGAAAGTCATAGCAAACGATCACCCAGACCTTGCTCCTTAGTTACAAGTGAGAACAGTGAGGCCTGGAAAATCTCCCAGTTGTACCCACATTTAGTGGAAAAGCAGGAACCCCGGCCTCCTGACTGCCCGGTCTTTATTTTACCAGGCATTAGGTCACCAAATGGCTACATCTCAGTCAAAGCCACCTTGGAGAGTCTACTCATGAAGTTACTTAATTTTCCCTTCCAGGTGTTTGATTCCATTCTCCACTAGGAGAAGCTCCACATTCCCTTCCATCCCTGGATCCCATATCTCAAATGTCTGTGAAAGTGAAGATCTACTCTAGGATTGGCTGGTGAGTAACCCAAACAGATGTATCTGCTTAGGGCTGGCTGCGTGGTCTGTACACCCATGTGGCCAACGAGGCATCTCCAAGCAATGGGCCATGCTGTGGCATCAACCCCAACATCCATGCTGCATGCAACATGTCAGGAGACACAGCCACACAGAAAGTTTCATTAGATGCTGTTTTGTTGCCAAAAGGTTCAAGTGATCATGAGTTAATCATTATGTTTCTAGGACATTCAGCATTTGGATCCTGCCTTAATCAGAAATTCACTTTGTGAAGGGTGTTAGCTCTCCTTCTGGCCATAATTCCCAGCTGAACATGGGATGTCCCCAGCCAGACGGAAGTCAGCCATGATCCCCAGACCTGGCCATTGCATACTGCTTTCCTTTACAGCCTTCAAAGCATTCTCAAATTTGTCACCTCATGGAATTCTCCCAAAACTCTGTCAGGGGGCCAGATAGAAAAGTCCTGATTTAGTGGATGAAGAAATAGAGACTCAGTGGAGTTAAGAAGCTTGCTCAAATCCTCCAAGTAGGGGCTGATCCAGGACAGAAGGCCAGGTCCTAGACCTTCAAGTACAGAACTTGCATGGAGAAATAGAGAGCAAACAGTCTCTGGCTTGGCATCAGACCACACCCTTAGGGTCTCCTGTGCCCTGGCACATGTCTTGCCAGAACCAACCAGTCTAGGTGTTGTACCTTCTTGAGCCATTCTCTTTGATTTGACTTCCCTCTACATGAACTGGTGCTTGACTACACACACCCATGTATGTGCCAGGGTGCTTTGTTAGTGGGAAGAAGAGATTACAGACTGTTATCAAATATCACAGATACCCTGCAACTTCTATTCTACTGTAAGCCATCCTCTGGAACCCTGAGCCATGCCTTATTTAACCAAATCAATGCACACATACTGCCCAGCTGATAGACATGGAGGAAGGACCACTGGAACTCCAAGGGAGAGGAGGACTGGCTTAGAATATCTGATAAGGGGATGGTGATTAGACTCCCTTCGTGTTGTTGAGAGAAGAATGAGGGCAAACTGCTGAGTGTCAGGAAGCAAATTTTAATCCACAGCAAGGAAGAACTTTCTACCCTTTAGAGCTGTTCAGAAGGAGAAAATTTTGTCGTAAGCGATCGTTTGTCTGTCATGGGAGTTGCCAGTCCCACTGCTGAATGAAGAGCAAGAACTGACAGAAGAGGCTTTTTCAGTCAAACTAAAGCCCCTCAATTTTTCTTTATTAGGCCCAACCATTGGTCCTAATTTTAGATTGTGGAGCGGCATCAAATAAAGCTAATCACTCTAGCACATTTTACAAGAGGGGCTTATAAATGAGTTTCTAATTGGTGGAATTTCAGGCATGGTTATAAAGTGAAAAAGAATTTCAGGCCAGTGTAGAGATATTTTGGGACTGTGTGGTGTTTTCAGAGCCCTTAACTCATGCTGCAAAGCTGACCGGCTATCGTCGGTTGAGTGAATGTATGAGAAATTCATTTAACTTTCAGTTACTAAGGATCCTTTTGGTGGGAATACAGTGGAATCAGTAGGGCTTTAGAAGTTTCCTTTGAGTCTTTGGTAAATGCCCCTTGCCCTTTAGACTCAGATTATGAAGATGAGACCTCTAATTTAGGAAATGGCTATGCTGGATGAGGGTGTGGGCAAGAGGGGACCACAAATGATTCCTGCATCTCGTCCACTTGCTGAGGGATCTTTGTGGAAAGAATGCAAAGTGTTAGCTTAAGCTGTGCTGATTGCACCCACAAGCTGGACTTGAGAAGAGTTCCACCAGCTCATTAAGACCGTGGTACCAGACATGGCGAGTCCTCACTGGCTGCTTCCTGTGGGGTTGCTGTTAGCTGGGTGCAGCACCCTTGAGGCATTTGAGCTTCCCACTGGAAGTCACAGCACAGACAAGTGCCACTGCCTGCACAGTGTGTCTTTGGGGTCTCTAGCTCCCCTTTCTCTATCACTTTCCTCCTTCCTGCCTTCTTGTGTGCACCATTTGGGCCACATTGAGATATTTTGGGACTGTGTGGTGGGATTGTGGAAGCAATAATGTAGTATGTTAGTTCCCACTGTACTAGTGTCTCACTCTGTGAATCCTGTATGCCTAGCCCAAGCAGGGTGGTACAATTAATTTCCTGGATACTTCTTGCTTTCCTTGTCTTCTTCCCAACCAGTCTACTAATCCAACCAATATTAATCTTTCTTTTATATGGTAACAAGAAAATACAGCCTGGCCTTCTGTGAATGCACTTATGCATTCATTCATCCATCAATCCACCCACCCACCTATCTTTCCTTCCTTCCACCCATGCATGCATGCCTTTATATGACAAGTACTTACATTACTTACATTACATTACTTTATATTACAAGAACTTTGCCATAGAGGCAGACACTGTGCTAGGAACAGACTCACGGTAAAATGAGGTCCTTGCATGACCAGCTGATAGATATGCCTGCAAATACACATGTTCCACATGAGGTCATTGCTGCAATGGAGGTTTGCACAAAGGACAGTAGGACCCAGAAGAGGCCTGGCTGCCTGGAGGGAGTCAAGGAAGGTGAGAAAGGAACCTTGGTAATTGAGTCAGCACATTTTAGCCAGACAAGTGGTCAGGGACAGCTCTGTGCAGGCAAGCCCAGAGGTCAGACAGCACGCTATGATTAAAGAGAGGTTCCAAGAGGTCAGGGTCTGTATCTGCTTTTGCTCCTCACTGTACATCTGCTCATGGTAGGCTCTTGCTCTTTCCGCAATACACAGCTATGCATATAGCATTAAGTTTATGCACCTGAATTAAATTTTTACTTTCTATCAAACTAGTACATGTACATCCTTACAAAATTCAAATTTATGAGAAGGCTTCATAAAACCTAGCATTTCGTTGGCCTCCCCATTCCTTAATCCTGAGTCTTACTCCCTAGAAACATTATTTTCAACATTTTAAGCTCTTATTGCTGGCATTTACCTTCATATTTCTAAATAATGTTATTATATTGCTCTATCTTCAGGACATTATTTTTTAACTTCCATCTATAGAATGGTAGGCTTTTTTTCTCTTTGGCTGACACTGTGTCTTCTTTTTCTTCCATTCTCCCAATACAGTTATATTGCAATGTTCTATTAAGTGAATTTTTAGGATTTTCATATTTATATCTATGAAGATATTCACAAAGGAATGAAAATATGATTATTTCCTTTATTTCCCCCCAGTTTTACTGACATGCAGCTCTGCATAAGTTTAAGATGCACAGCGTAACGACTTGACTTACATAGACAGTAATCCCTCTCTATCTGCAGGGGATAGATTCCAAGACCCCCCAGGGATGCCCGAAACCATGCATAGTACTAAATTCTGCATATATTATGTTTTGAATGCACATCTCTGATAAATTTTAACTTATCAATTAGGCACAGTAAGAGATCAACAACAACTAATAATAAAATGGAACAGTTATAACAATACACTGTGAAAAAAGTTATGTGAATATGGTCTCCCAAAATATCTTCTTGCACTGTAATAAGATACTTACTTTCATTTAAAGGAAGCACATTATGGCTTCTTTTTGACATATTTGAATTGCCAGCGTCATTACTCTAGTGCTTTGAGGGCATTTTTAAGTAAAATAAGGGTGACTTGAAAACAAGCACTGGGATAGTGCAACAGTGGGTCTGATAACCGAGTTGGCTACTAAATGACTAATGGGCTGGTAGTGGATATGCTGGACAAAGGGATGATTCATGTCCTGAGTGGGAAGGAGCAGGACAATGAGAAATTTCACCATGCTATGCAAAAGAGCGTGCAGTTTAAAATGTATGAATAGCTCTAGCTGGTTTGGCTCAGTGGCTAGACCATCAACCTGTAGACTCAAGGGTCCTGGGTTCAATTCTGATCAAGGGCACATGCCTGGGTTGTGGGCTTGATCCCCAGTAAGGGGTGTGCAGAAGGCAGGCGATCAATGATTCTCTCTCATCCTTAATGTTTCAATCTCTCTCTCCCTCTTCCTTCCTCTCTGAAATCAATACAAACATATTAAACAAAAAGAATGCTTTAAAAATAAGTAAAATGTATAAATAGTTTATTTCTGGAATTTTCCATTTAATATTCGTGTACCGGTATTGACCACTGGTAACTGAAAGCATGGAAAGTGAAACTGTGGATAAGGGGGACTACTGTATTGTGAAATTTTTATCATAATAAATTTATCATCCCTCATCTCATATGGATTGAAACGTTTTATTCCTTGTAAAAATAATGGGACATTTCACGAATTTGCTTGGTATTCTAGCACAGGGACCATGCCCATCTTCACTGTATTGTTCCAATTTTAGCATATGTGCGGCCAAAGTGAGCACTTATTTCCTTTCTTAAACAACTTTTTGTTTTCCCAAGAATTTAAAATTGTAGAATTTAACGGGTTTCCTGGTTTTCTATGTACCTACCATTGATTCTTCCCCAAACTTCCCAGTGGAGCTACCAAGACCCCTAGACACAGTAAATCAAGCCCCGTGGGTGGTTGAACAGTGTTGATTTTTCCTTGAAACCATCCCTCTGGGGTCCCCAACCCCTAGCTCTATGTGGTTTAGACTGGCTCCCTTTAAGTATGCTGTACCTCTCATGCCTCAGTTTCCCCTGCAGTGCTCTCCTCTGATGATCTTCTTCCTGGATCGCATATATTTTTTGTTTTACTCTCTTGCTTTGGTGAAATCTTCTTAGAAGCTCTCATGAAAACACATGTGGGGTAAAATTTTAGAACACTTGCATATCTGAATATGTGTTTATACTCTCTTCATATTTGCTTACCATTTGGCTGGATATAGATTTCTAGGATGGAAATACATTGTACCACTGCAGCAATTTTCAACCTTTTTTATTTCATGTCACACATAAACTAACACAGAAATTCTGTGGCACACCAAAAATTATATTTTTCTGATCTGATAGAAAAGATAGGCATAATTTTGATTCTTTCACACTAGACGGCTATTATTGTGTTGGCTGTCATCATTTAAAAAATATATTTTTATTGATTTTAGAGAGGAAGGGAGAGGTAGAGAGAGATAGAAATGTCAATGATGAGAGAGAATCATTGATTGGATGCTTTCTGTATGCACCACACTGAGGATCAAGTCCACAACCCGGGCATGTGCCCTGACTGGGAGTGAAACCATGACATCCTGGCTCATAGGTCAATGCTCAACCGCTGAACAACACTGGCCGGACTGTTGTCATTTTTTTATTTGACAGTCCAGGGTAAAGAGGTCAGTGCCCATGACTAAAGAGTCAGTTTATTGCATGTTTTAAAAATTGGCGCACCAGTTAGGGTTAGGGTTAGGGTTATTCTAGGTCTAGTGTTGCTATTGAGAGGTCTGATGCTTTCCTGATTTCTAACCTTATCCAATGGTCTCTTTTTCACCCTTTTCTGAAAGTATTTATCCCTACTCTTCATCCTGGAGCACTTGGAAATTTTACAATAATGTATCTAGATGTGCATCTTTTTTCATATGTTATATTTGACCTTTTGATGAATCCTTCACATCTGGAATTTCATGTTCTTTAGTTATGGAAATCTTGGGATTTATCCTTTAGAATTACCTCCCTTATTTTCTCTGAGCTCTGTCATTGAAATTTCTATTTAGAGACTATTGGACCTCCTTGATGGATGCTTTCATTTTTCCATTATTTCTTTCCTTTTTTTTTCATCTTATTGTCCTTTTTCTACTTCCTAAGAGGTTTTTTATATTAATCTTTTAGAAGTCTATTTGATTCTTTAAGGTTATTTCATATTTAATACCCATGCACTCTTTTTAGTTTTCTGACTGTTCTTTTAGAATAGCTTTCTGTTCTTGTACCTATCTTATTTTTTTCTGAAGATATTAATAATTTTTAAAAAATAATTATTTTGCTTCCTGTTTTACCTTTGTTTTCTCTAAGTCTCTTATTTACGGTTTTTGTTTTTTGGTTAGAGTTTTTCTTAAATGTCTGAGATCCTTAGCTATCTGTTCATACTTCAGAGTGAGGAACCATGTTGTGCCTGGGATTCTGTGGTTATGGGTAGTCCTTCTTACTGAGGGGCTGCAGTGTAAAGTGCTGAGGTCCTGGATATTTGCTTAGCTATCTCACCAATGCCAGACTCTATGGAGACAAACTCTCTAGCTTTTGGTCTCGTTGCCAGTCTTCTGGGAGTCCAGTAGGTGAAGACAGGGAGAGGCCTCACATTTAGTCTTTAGATGTCACCTCAGATGGGTGCTAGTTCTGAAGAAGGCAGGTCTGAGGCCTATTCTATAGACCAGGGGTCCTCAAACTACGACCGTGGGCCACATGCAAATACAAATATTGTATTGGTTCCTGTTTTGTTTTTTTACTTCAAAATAAGATATGTGCAGTGTGCATAGGAATTTGTTCATAGTTTTTTTTTAAACTATAGTCCGGCCCTCCAACAGTCTGAGGGGCAGTGAACTGGCCCCCTGTTTAAAAAGTTTGAGGACCCCTGCATAGACCACCCATGTATAGGAGAGAGGAGGACGGTAAAGTTAACGAAGGGGAGAGAGGGCAAAGTGGTGGTCAGAATGTCAGGACGAGAATCAAGGAAGCAGGAGAGGATCAGCAGCATTGATTGTAGTCTCATCAGTTGGCTTTAGGCAACCACTGAGGATCTTCATGTTAGAGTGGAGGTGGAACCCTGCTTGTGGGAAAAGGGAAGCCAAATGGCCCTGCAGAGACTGAAGTCCCCTTCTCATTCAATCTGTGTCCCTTCTATGGGCACTGCTACCCTCAGTTCTGTTTCCTCCAGAGGTTCTGAGCATATCTTGGGGAGATAGGGGATGCAGGCACATTAGTCACCAGAAGTGATTGACAGAAGACAAGAGGAATTCTTAAATCTATGAAGGTAAAACAAACACTTTATTTAAGGAAAAGGAAACTTGGGAAAAAAAGCCCAATAAATAACTCAGTACAGCTGGCTTAAGCACTTTAAAGCCAGTGTCTGTGATAAGCAATGGAAACATTAATATGAAATGCTTCACCATAAATGAGTACAATTCAGGCTGATGTATTGCAGCTGAGCTGGCTGTCAGACGGCATGCTTTTAAAGTGATATTTACAATCAGTAGTTTTTTCCTTTGGTAACTAGAAGAAGGCAGAAATGTCTAGTAGCCCACCCAGGGGGCAGCTCTGAGCCTCCGGAAGCTGGGCGCCCTGCCAGGCAACTGCCTTTCCACTACGGCCCCATCCCCAGGCAGCTTGAGACAGGGCAGGAGGGACCCCAGAGCAGGGTGGTGAGGGCCGTGAGTGAGTAGAGAGCTCAGGGCCTGGGTCCAGTCAGTGGCCAGCTGGGACGTCTGGAGACAGTGGGTTGGTATTTCTGGGCTCTTTGTCTCCCAGCTAGTCCTGGAGGTCTCAGAGGGTATCTCCAGGTGCTCTGAGACCATTGTCTTCATGGCCCTGCTGAGCTGCCTCCTTCTCTGACCCAGAGTCTGTCGATGGTACCCATCGAGCTGCTCAACCCCGAGTCCATTCAAAACAAGCATGTATTTTTACTTACATTTTTAAAGTTTATAAAACAGAGGGAAAACTACCACCGGTCCTAGCACATCAACATGGTTATGGAAGAATCAGATAAAATGATCATATGAAAGAATGTAAAGCCTTCTTTTTCATGTAGGGGTAATCCGATAATCGTCATCCGAAGGACATCCTTCTTATTAAGCAATAATAACAATAAGAGCAGCTCACATTTGCTGTGTGCCAACTTCATGGCAGGCCCGAGCTGAGCCCTCCCCCCGGGGATGCTCCCTTGGCTTCCTGCTGGCCCTGGCTCCATGCCTGTGTGGACAACCTTCCTCTTGGCCTTCGAAAGCACTGTCTTTCTCCCTCTCTCTCGGCTCCATCAGGACTCTGCTTCTCCCCTCTGCCAGCACTGCTTCTCTATCCCAGGTTTCTGCAGTCTTGCTGGCTGATTGGGCAGTGGGAGCTGTTTTGTTTTGCATTGTTGTCCCTGACATGGGTCACAAGACCCTTTACTGAAAGTGTTCAACTGTCAGTCACTACAGGGAAAATAAACAAAACAAAAAAAATAGATGGCGAAAGGGTCAAAGGTGCAGGGTCCTCCTGGTGGTTGTTGCTAGCTAGTGGTTCCTAAGCCTTTTTTAAATGATGGCTCCACAGTTTCCCAGAGGGAGTGCAGTGGAGGGTTTGGCCTTGGCTGAAGCCATCAGACATGATTTCTAGACCCAAATCAGCCCAACAACTTCTCTCCCTTCTAGAAACCTGCACACATAGTCTCAGGAAATGCAGCAACTCATTCCTCCCCAATCGCACTGCACTTCTTTCCAGGCCCCAGTTACAAATGTGAACTGAACAGATGTATTATATGGAAATGCCTTAGAATAACATTAGAAACAGCTTTTGCATTAATGGTCATAAATCCATACCTGCAGTCACGTTGGATTTCTGCCTAACTGTTTGATAACTTGAAAAATGTAAATTCTGTTCCAGTATGAATTTGGGGAAATGGATTGAAGGATGCCTTCCTTCACTATTCTGCTCTTCTCCTGCCCAGTCCATTTGCCCCACCCCACCAGGCCTGCCCCACAGCACCATTAGGATGGAGGGGAAGGAGGAAAGTGGAGGTCACATTTCCAATCACCAAATCTGACCTCAGATCTACTGTATGATCCTGAAGGATGTAGGTCCATTCAGCACCCCTTGTGGTAGGCTGCTTCTCAGATGGCTCTCCAAGGTTTCTGCCTCCTGGTGTTCACACACTCTGTGTGGGCTGGATCTAGGGACTTGCTTCTAATGACTAGGATACCACAAAAGTGGTGGGGTGTCATTGTGGAGATTAGGTTATAAAAACCTCTGATTTTTTTTATTCCTCATCCGAAGACATAGGTTTTTTTAAAAATTGATTTTAGAGAGAGAGGGAGGGAGGGAAGGAAAGAGAGAGAGAGAGAGAGAGAGAGAGAGAGAGAGAGAGAGAGAGAGACATCGATGTGAGAGAAACATTGAGTGGTTGCTTCTGTCATGGGGATTGAACCTGCAACCTTTTGGCCTACAGAAATTATACTCCAACCAACTGAGCCCCCTGCCCAGGGCAGAAAGCTCTGATTTTTATGTTGCTGGCACTCTCTCTTCTTGGTTTGCGGGCTTTGATGAAACCAGGTGCCAGAGTGGAGAGTCCAACATGGCCAGCACCTTGGGCAGCCTCTGGTTATCTGCCAGTGAGAAACTGAGACTGTCAGTCTGATGGCCTGTGAAGACACGAATCCTGCCAGCAACCGTCATGTGCGTTTGGAAGCAGATACTGCCTCATCTGTACCTTGAGATGACTGTGGCTGCAGCTGACACCTGGATTACAGCCTGTGAGAGTTAGTTACAGCCCTACAACCAGTAAGAGAACCAGAAGTTGAAGACCCAGCTAAGCTGTGATCCACAGATAATAATAGAGCGGATGATAAATAATAAAAGTGCTTTGTTCCAAGTTGCTAAGTTTTGGAGTAATTTGTTGTGCACCAATTAATAACCAACACACCCCTAATGTCACTAATCTGTAAAATGGACCCATTCCCACCAGTCCTCCTAAGTACAGCAGGATAAATGGGGTATTAAGACCCATTGCAATACTGAAACCTTATTCTGGTTGCATCAATAATAGTCAGTTATTGATTTATTCCATAAATACTTACCAAGTACCAATTATGGTTAGATGCTGTGCTGCAAATATAGGCTATAAAAATGAATACAGGATCCTTGTTTCCTTCGATGAGGTCATGGTCTTTATGAGGAGAGTGATATATAGTTTGGAAGCAGAGTGAAATACAATATATTTAATGTTCTGAAATACCCTCAAACTGCTTTGGAAGCCCAGATGCCAAATACAACTTCATGTAACAAAACTGCTCACTAGAGTAGTAAGAATTCTTGGAACTCTCTAGGTATTCCCAATCTCCCCTTCTCCAGTGAGAGCACCAACAAGAAAGAATGAGTTTAAGAAGAGAAAGCTTAGAATTTGATGAGTATAATCCCAAAGTGTGCATGAGATGCACTCTGGCGTTTTGAATGGAAGTCCTAGGACTTATCTTCAGTAGGGACTCCCATTCAACCTCACCTTCCCAGACACTTGGTACTGGCCCCATGATGTATTTCATTTGCACAGCCTCTGTCGTTTAACACTAATCTTAATCCTTCTCAAGTTTCCCGTGATATCTCCCTCTCATCTGACCTCCAGGAGCCCCTGGAATCCTAATTACATAATACAGCACCAGTCATAAACTGGTTTGTGTCATGTATATTGTTTGTTCACCATTTCATTCCTTAATTCAACAAAAAGGCTCCAGTCCCTCCAGGAAGTGGCTTAGCTTCTACACAGATGAGACTTGAATTGGTTATCTCTGTCTCTGACCACTCAGAGATAACTGCCTGTAGAACAGCTCTGCTTGGCAATCTCAGTGCTACTGCACTCACAACCATGCAGACCCACGCAAGTTTCCTCGGCATCATTTTGGTCCCTACATGTCCAGGCATAAAGTGCCCCAGGGCCTTTGCACTGCTATTCTCTGCCAGGAATGCTCTCTTCACATATTGGCAAGGCTTACTCCATTTTCCATTTCAAGTTCTTGATCAGACTTCACCTTCATAATGAGTCCTCCTCTGATCATCCAATTTAAACTTGCAATCCTCTCCCACCCCCAACCAGGAATAATGCTTGGCATGTACTCATCTCTCAATATAATGTGGTTTTGGAATGAAGTGGAGAGTTTGAGTCTAGGATGGAAACCCATATATTATCTTTGCTTGTGGTAAAATATATATGACATAAAATTTGCCATTTTAACTATTTTAAGTGTACAGTTAAGTGTCCTTAAGTGCATCCAGATTGTTGTGCAACCATCACCATTATCCATTTCCAGAACTTTCTCTATCATTCCAAACTGAAACTCTGAACCCATTAAACACTAACTCCTCATCTCCTCTCTCTCTCCCAGCCCTTATTTTTTGTGTCTATGGATTTGACTACTCTAGCTACCTCATATATGTGGAATCATACAATATTGGCCCTTTTGCATCTGGCTTATTTCACTTTGTGTAATGTTTTCAAGGTTTATCCATGTTGTAGCAAGTATTAGAATTGCTTTCCTTTTAAAGCTGATTAATACTTTTGGTAAGTATAGATCACATTTTGTTTATCCATTCTTATTGTGGTGATAGAAGCCTGCATTTTTTTTTCAGAGATGATGCCTATACGACAATAGGGTGGGATGGAAGGTGGATTCATTCACCCCTTGTGTTTCTCCTGATGGGTAAGAGCCACCAGGTTGTTTCTCCCACAGGTTTCCTTGGTGCTTACTCAGCAAGGGAAGGCAATTCTAGACAATTAGAAGAAGTCCTAAAACCTTGAGTGTGAGAATATTTTTCTTTCTGTAGCCGAAGGTAGAAAGAATGTAGTGAAAGCTGCACGGATAAATTACTTTATGCTTTCAGAAATAACGAAACAATGGACTCCATGTCTTCAAACATGATATAAATTTTTCCTTGAATAGGTGACTTCAGGCTAAATGCTAAACCCAAACAAAACCTGAAATTAAAAATAAAACAACTATATTCAGGAACACTGGAGAAGTCACCCTGGTGGAGAACCCCAGGGGATTTCCACGGGGTTTTTGGTGGGAGGTGCCAGAGCTTCCACGGGCTGGGAGAACCCAGGACATGCTGGGTGTATCTGGTGCCCTATCTCGTTTTGTTTGAAATGTTTTTCATCCGATAATGCACCCAGGGATTTTGGTCATTTTAAAGGGACATGTATCGGTTTTGATTTGAGCTTGAATCCCCATGTAAAGTTTGTTTCTCTTCGGATGTGTTTGGTGCAGTTCTGGGCACTAAGGGTGCTTCCTGAGACAATGAAGTGAGTTTTAAGCACCCTCCCGCCTACCTCCTTTGGGCCTCCCTTTCTCTCCACCAACCACCAAAGCCTGATATAGCCTACAAAGGTAGCTTACCTCTCTGCCTCTCAGATGTGGCCTTTTCCCATCTTTCTCCCTCCCTGAAGGCAGGACAACTTGGGTGAGTGTCTGATTGCCTGTTTCTCACTGATGTGTTGTGGGGAAAACATTTAACCGATAACAGCAAGAGTGGAAGCAGAGGGGAAGACTAATGAATTCCCGAGGTGAGGCTTGGAACTTGAGATACAAGATCCATCTCTCTGAGAACCTGGGGAGATCCTGTGACCACTCCAACAACCAGTAAGAGTGGGACTTGGAGGGGAGGAGGAATCCCCACTATAAACTCCAAATGTGCTCTCCCTTAGGAACATGTCAGGGTTTAGGGCACTATTAGCACATGATTGCACTCCAGGTACATGGGGCTTTAACAGGCTTCTATGGGTTGCCTGGGCACCTAACTACCACACACAGCATGGTTTCTATGGGAAAATGCATATACACTCAAACTTTTGGCACAGAGCCTGCTCTTAAGTAGAAGGCTGCTTGAATGCCATATTCAGCTAAGTATATACAGAGGCCTATTTTTAAGACATATGCCTATTTCCAAGATACTTAGTGTATGAGTATGGGTATTGGAAGAAAGAATTGATAGAAGTAGAACTCATGTTCTTGGTGGGCAGGTTGAGGGATATATGAACATTCACAGTGTGGAACACTTTTAATTTTACATGGAAGGAGAGTAGAGGACACGAGATGATGCCTAAAATAGTCTCTTGGTTTGTGTGGTTTGCTCCACATGGGCTTTCCTTTCAGCAGCTCCATATGCACACAGTTCTTCATTTTGATACTAGCAATTGAATTCTACAGTAACAGAGAAGACTGCATTAAATTAAGAGGCTAGCGTATGAACAAGACCTGCGTTTCATAGGGTTTGCCCAAGTAATGAACCACCTTTAGTCTCCTGTCTCTCCTTGATGCATGATGCTCCCTGATGGCAGACCTAGCTTTCCTTCCCCTAAATGGGCCTAACCTGCAGGAGCTGGCAGGAACTTTGCCCAGGACACATCTTGATGCCAGTTTTCCCAAGCTCTCAGTTATTCAAGGTCAACATCCATATCCACTGGTCACCAGCCCAGTGTTAAAAACTCTGGTTACTCTCATTATAAAAGTGAATTAACCTAGATTCACTTCATTTTACTCCAGATAACTCTATTCAACCCAGTAATTCATGGAGTTAAATTAATTCACTTCAATTTAATACTTTGAATCAGTAACTCAAATAAGCTGAGGTAAGAACTGAATTCAATACCCCAAACATTGATTAAACCACCAGTTGGCTGGCCGTATGTTCTTAACCATGGAAAGTCACGAAGATAGTTCAGTTGGCCTTTGGGTTGGCAGAGAGCTGTGGGATGAATAGTCTCCTCCTCTCCAACTGTGTGTATTTTATTCATAGATTGTCCTTGTATTCTAGACAAAAATAACGAGTGTAAATGCTGTTGTTTTTCAGTTGTGAATTTAACAGAGTTTTTGTTCTGATTCATGCATCGTGTTTGGAATAGAGTAGCTGGTGTCTCACGACAAATAAGAATGGCATGGAAGACGAGGATGGACCTGTACCTGAGTTCTTGGGGGAAAACTGGCATTTCTCCATGGCATGCTCCCCATGGCATCCACAACCCTTCCTTGTGCCTCAGTAAGGAGGTGGCTTCCACATCTAGGAAGGGACATTCATGCACTGTGTGTAGCATCTCCATGCCTGGCCTTTCCATTAACTTGTTACCCATGGGACAGTCTACCCAAATCTGGAAGGATAGATCTGTGGGCTGATAGTAGGGGAAGTGAGGAAAGAATGGAAATAGGTATGTATGCTTTCTCTTGTCCTGCTCATTATGGGGATAAAGGAACTCAAAGAGGAATGGAAAGAATGCTAGGCTCTGGGTTAGGAAGCCTCAACTCTGGCTCTTGCTCTGTTACAAACCAGCTTGGTGATCTTAGGCAGATCATTGACCTGTACGGGCAAGCTGATCACTAATGTGCCTTTTAACTCTGCAATATGAGCCAGTGGTGGTGTCTGTGGGAGGAGAGATGAGCTGCCAGTGTCCCCTGAGCCTAGCTTCTGCCAGCTTCATCAGTGGACAACTGGAGCTGGTGCAGGCTTTGGCCTACAGCTCTTAGGTGCCTCTGCCCTGAATCTGGAATTGAAAGTGTGGCTGTAGCCCTCCATGGCACTGTTAAAATTTGTCCTTCATTACCAGTAGCTTCACCTCTGCAATCAGTACCATCATGATAGTGTGAATATGAGTCAGGCTCTGTATTAACCACTTTTTATTTATTTCATTTAGTCTTCACAGCGGTTCCAGGGGAAGTTACTTTCCCCATTTTTCAAATGAAGAACAGGCTGGATTCTAGCCCACATCTCCCAGATTCTGGAACTTTTCCCTCAGGCCCAGTGATACAATCCTCAGGGTGGTTTGCTGTGGCTGTTTCTACCTTGCCATCACTTCATTGGGATGGACAGAATGTTGTCTTGAAGCATAGGCCATCTGGGTTTGGCCTTGACTCTCTGGCAAATTTTTGCCTAGACTCTGTGGGCCTGGACTCTGTTCCTTGCCTCCCAAGCTGGTGGCCAGTGTCTGGCTCAAATACCCCACGCCAGGATGCTGCTCATACCTGAATTTTATAACACATGCCATTTGGTCCCCCTGTGGGCCAGATCATTTCCACCCTCTGAACACTAGTTCTGGGGATCTCTGGGCCTGTTGGAGCCAAGGCTGGCTTTGCTACAACTCTTTGGGACCTTTGGAATCTGATTTGAAGTTGGCTCTGTAGTTTTCCAAATTTCCTTACTCATCCTCTGGGCATCCTCCCCTTTGCCACCCGCTCTGCTGTGAGCTCTCAGCACCAGTCCCACCTGAGTTCACTTGGCTTCTGACTTCTGGAACCGGTGAAAAGAACATAGCAGAATAAGCTGATCCAGCCCCAGACTGGAAGGTGACCCTGGGGTCAAGCCAGCAGGGGGCAGTGTCGGGGTTGCTCAACAGAGCTCCATAATTAATGCCTTTTGTTTTAGTCCTGTGTTGCTTTCCACTCTCACTTATTTCTTTGCTGTGGAGAGCACTTGAGCACAGAACCACAGGGGAGAGAAGCCTTTTCACCGAGGCGGCCCAGAATTGTTCTGCCTCTGCTCCTCTCAGGATTTGGTTGTTTTCCATCTTAATTATGCTCTTTGCATCAGTGGCTGGCGGGCACACAACCTTTAAAGGAGTTTATCTTAAAAACCACTCTCTCCTGAGAGAAACAGTTTTGTGGGGGACTGTGAGACTTCCAGGGATGTGCGTGTGTGTGTGTGTGTGTGTGTGTGTGTGTGTGTGTGTGTCTAGGCAGTGTGGGTGTAGTAGTGATTGCTTTTCCCATAACCTTGGGAAAGTTCGAGCTTGCTAGCATGAACTGGGCTACTTATATTCCTCTTAGCCTTGAGTATCATCAACATGCAGACTTCTTACAATACCACTATCAAGTCAAATGGGGATAGTGTTGATATTGTGAAGGGAAGCCAGAACTTGTCAGTGGGTTAAATGGGTGACAGCACCACAAATTTAGCTTACATTTGTCTAACTTAATGACTAACTGTAACACATTCTTTTGGGTTAAGACTCTGAAGATCCCTGACTGAATGCAGATGTCATCCTCCAGAAATAACCACTTATAATGATCAGCCATTCACATTTTAGTGTAAATTAACTTTTAAATGACTCAGTTACCAAGTGCAAGGGCTTCCCATATCTAGGAGAACTATTAGATAATCCATTCATTTACCCTTTGATTAATATATATGAGAATTTTTTAAAGCTGTGCATTCTGTCCTATACAGGGAGACAGAGAGAAAGAGAAGACCTGGCCTCTTAGGAACCTAGAGTCTCACAGGAAACAATAGGTATATTGAAAATAAATTAGATAAGGTGCCAGAACAGGTGTCATAGACATAGCTGCACACTGATATTAAATGGAGCGGGGTTAGATGGGACTGAGATTAGCTCCAAGGAGGAGATGAAATGTACACTGGATTTTTACTCTTGAAATTGCCCAGATGAGATTGGCATGATTAAATTCAGATGAATACTGTAGAATAAATATTGCAGAAAGAAAAGATGGGTGGACTGCAGGAACTGAAGAAAGCAGGAAGCTTGCATTGAATGTAAGGGGATATCAACTGTGCAATTCTGCAATGATGATGCAAAGAGAAATCCCTGCTTCTTCTTTCCTGCCTAACTGCCTGACTTCATTCTCTCCAGCAATGCTCATCTCTGCCTGGAATTTTCTAGCTCCCACTCAATTCCCCCCTTTGTTTTGTGGGTGGGAATAATTCTCTGCCTACACCTATAGGTGCTTAATAAAACTATTGAATCAGTGAACAAATAAATCATAGATAGTCTTGAGCATATGTGTTAAACTGAACTATTTCAGAGGCATCAGTTTGGATTCTTCTGGATTAAAGTTGATTTATCTCAAACCTGAAACTGGAAAGGAAAGGATATTCTAGCAGTAAATGCTGTGTTTCAATCGCTGGTCAATGTTCCCATATCTCCGTCTGTCATGATCATTCACACAGCCTCACTCAAATTCAGTCAAGCACAGAAATTATTTATTTTGCCATTTTATGTGGTTATATGCTACGGAACAGCCAAGCTAAAAAGATGTTACCCTTGCTTCCTGAGAACTTAAAATTAGTCATTAATTTTATATGGTGAGTAGTAAGGAATTTCCCCAGAAAGAAAGAAATTTTAGAACTGTAAATGTCACCCAAAAGGTGTGCAATTTGGATTTCTTTACAAAATATCATTGTTGTGATACCTTCTTAGGTTATAACTTTCAGAAGTTAAACCATCTGAGAAGAGGGTTAGACATTCCTGACCCTTGTGTAATACTCCTTCTGGCCATGGGTCCCTCTATTCAGCTATAGGCCAGGCAGAGGAAGGGCCCCCCAATACAACACAGGCACCAGGGGCTCCTGGAAGGATGCAGTGTCTGTTCTCTTGGAATTCCATGGGTCCAACCTGGTCTATCCTAAAACTCCACAATGTGACTGAATATGCAGTCCCACCACTTCTACAAAAGGCCCTACCAGTGGGAACTCAGCCTCCAAAGGAGTTTCCTGTTCTGGAGATCTGGGGTCCAGCCATGTCCTTGATCTGGAGCTCTAACCTTCAGCTCAATTCCCAGCCACATATGAGGAATCTGGGACTGAGACCAATGCTAAGATGCCTTTGTAATCTGTTCTTCTCTCTCCCTGTTTCTCACTTATCAGGAAGTCAGAATATTTAGACTTCTGCCAAACTCTCAAGACGTCGACTTTCAAATCTGCACTGTCATTGACTCAGGCCTTTCCCTGCCTATCCAATGGCCAAGCCAGGAATCTGGACTGACTGTTGCAAGGTGCCAGGAAAAGGTGGATGAGGGCTTCCCATATACCATGATGATGACAGCAACTGTGCCATCCCTCCAGTCTGTTCTATCTGAGTGATTATGAAGAGAATAAAGCAGTTAACATTGAGCTTTATGATGGCCCTATCGTTCAGTCAACGTCCAGCACAACAGAATTAGAGGCAGCAAGTTGAAGAAACATTGAAGAAACAATGAACAAAATCAGACCCAGCCCAAGAGGTGAGGGCAGGGTTACTGTTGCTGGACAGAAGATGCTCAGGTGGAGTGAAACCACTTTTAGGACTGGAACAGCATAGACCTCACACCAGGAGAGTCAGGAGGAAACAGGACAGCTGAACATAATTCTCATGCCTGAAATCTTGCCAGGTAAGCCCTTCCCAGTCATACTAAGGGGATGATAAATAAAGTGACATTTTTATCAAGTCCTGTTGTTGGGGTGAGGTAGCTCTTTTCTGGGCTAGATCCAGCTTTCTCTTTCCCCAGAGAATGGGAATTGTGGTTGAACCAGGGTTAGCAGTTAGGGTTTAGGGCAGGAGCAGGGTTTGCACCCCACCCCACTGCTTCCTGACCTGGGGTAGGCCTAGCACATCTCTGTGTGGTTTCTAGGTCTCCTTCTCATAGCAAGCCCTGCCCACCTGTTGCAGCCTCACCCCATTTGCCTCTGCCTAATCCTTTCTGTATCCCCACTGCAAACTGGGACAGCATCATAGTAACTTAGATTAATTAATGATTTTTCTGCAGGTGACTCCGATTTTCTCATTTTGCTAGTATTTGCCTCCTCCTGTGTTTTTTTTTTGGATGGAGGTCTTGGGACTAGTGCACAGTAGGTCCTTTGTCTGTCATGTTTGTTGATTGATGGTTCAATGTCTCCTCTCCATACTACACCACTCACACACATCCTCCAGCCCACTAATTTCTCATGACAGTTGGGGTGTGGGGTTAAATTTACCTTTTCTGTCTTCTATTAGAACTCTGCTTTGGTGTTGATTTTTTAAGCTGTCTTTTTGGTCACCTGAACTGACCCCAATGTATAAAAAATGCCAATAGTACCATGTACCTCCTGGGTATAGAATTGGTTTTTATCTGTGTATCATATTTGTAGTTTCCTTTGGGTCATTTTTCTGATAGTAACATATTTGAAGACCTAGCCAGGCATGGTCTGGGACCATTGGGATGAGGAAGACCTAGTGTGAATAAGATTCAATGCTGCCCATGGGGGAGGGAGGATAAGAACAGAGGCCCGGGGCCATTGAGCTACCCACAGGAAGTTCCAGAAGGAGATTGAGGCTTGTGAGTAAATCTCAGTGGCACACTGGCACAGTAGTCACCGGCCACGTTTCAGTCATAGGGGCTGAGTCAGCAATGGGTACTGGGACAAGTAACACTCATGCATAGAAATGGAAAGTGTCTCAAGGCACTGAGACAGCCAATAGTGAGGGACACACCCTTTGGCCAAGAGCCAAAAAGCATTCCATCCTGGGAGGGACTGGGATGGCTTTCTTCCTACCCTCCTCCTTCATTTTCTTCACCAAAAAATTAATGAACATCCCAGTAGCTCTGTTGGGTCCTGGGACAATCTGGATACAAACAGATGATATTTTTTCTTGGAGCTTGGAAGCAAACAGATTAAAACTAATGAAGAAATTTATGAAATAATTACAAATTACAAAAAGATCTTTGAAAGAAAGAGTGCATAGAGAAGAAATAATTAGTGGGGGGTGTTGGAAAAGCACTTAAAATATGGAGAACAGAATTTAGCATGGGTGGCCACGAAAGCCAAAGTGGAGCTGGCAGGTTTAGAACACAGAAGAGAGAAACCCAGTAGAGAGAACAGCATATGTAGAGTTCCTGACTAGGGAATCAAACCCACAACCTTTTGGTGTATGGGACAAAGCTCCAACCACCTAAGCCATCAGGCCAGGACAGAAGCTTTGTTTATTAATTAGGTGCCTGGTCTGGGCTTCATTTAATTATTCCTTCTGTCCTTTACTTATTTGTTCTTCCTCCTCCTTCTCCTCCCTGTCTCCCTCCCTCCCGCTCCTCCTCTTCTTCCTCCTCCTTCTCCTCCTTTTTCTATGATCTGTGTGTCAGGCCCTGTCTCAGATCTGCTGAGTAAGTTGTGGACCTTACCATCAAATAGTTCATGTGATAGCACGGGGGCTACACAGACAGCCACCTGTAGTTTAGGGTGGTCAGATTTTCAGAGGAGGTGTTTCTGATGAGAGACAGAAGAGGCCAAACCAGCAAGTAGGTCAGGGAATGAGGGTTTTGATGTCTGAGCTGAGTCCTGAGGAATAGGAAAGTGAGGACAGGCATTCATAGAGCAGAATGGGAGCCAGGCACACATGTGAGGCTAGCAGACATTGGATGCTAAGCCTTAAAATGTGGGACTGGGCCTGCGATCACCCCTCTGCTTCAGGCCATGCTTGGTCCTGAGTTCCAGGGCTGGGTTGGGCTTGAATGCACAGTGGTGATGGCAGGAATCAAGGGGCCAGCAGTGGGAAGGCATGGGGATGCAGCTGGTTCTAATAGGGACAGCAGACAGTCCTGGTGTCTGCGTCTGCACCCTCTGCCCAAGGCTCTGCAGCTTGTGCCATGCGTCTCCCGTCAGACCACGGACCCTGAGTCATAGAGTCTGTGCTGGCAGACACTGCAGCAGAGCCCCAGGACCTCTTTGCTAGAAATAGGTTCTCAATTCCCCCAAACAGATTGTGTCTTGAGGGCCGAGGGGTATGAGTGTGTCATTCACTGCGCTCTCTCTCCATGTGCTGGGGATGGAGGTGGGGCAAGAGAGAAAGACTCAGGAAATGTGTAAATTTATCCTGGCCTCGCCTCAAGGAAACCCAGTTACCACCAATCCATCAAAAATGAATTTGAGTTTGGATAACATTAGCGTTTAAGGCAATGCTCTTCTCTTGTATTGATTCTCTGTGGGTTGAGATGGAAACACTTTTAGAAATGTCGTCTTCGGTTTCTTTAATCTGCGTGGCTCAGGGAGGAAAAGGCTGTTGTCACTCGTGCTAATAACCACGAGGAACATGATTCTAAAGTGCTTAGCTGGAAAATGAATTCCAGAAGCCAGCCCTGGTCGGGCCTCCAGGGGAGTTATTTCCTCAAAATTCAGTCTTTTTCTCTCCTTCAAGGAAGTTGCCTCAGGTGCAGAACCACTTGGGAAATAAAAACTAACAAGCCCAAGTGAAGATTCCCAGAAAGGGAGGAGTCAGCTTGGGGTGGGGTCCTCATTGTCAATTTCAGGGTGAGGGGAGAGATGTGTTGGATGGAAAATGGAAGAAGAAAGGTTTGTAGCATGGGGCACTGCTCAGGGAAGGGAGAGGGCTTGGGGCAGCTAAGTCTGGGTGTCTCAATGCAGGGAGGCTGGCTACCCCCAAACGGAGCTCTGATCCTGCTAAAGGATTTCATGTCTCTTTGTAGTTGGGGCTGAGCTTCCTGAAGACCCAATGGTTGAAGCCCCGTGTCCTACCCTCTGACTGCAGGAGAGAAAGGCAGGGAGGTAAAAACTGGGAGAGAATGGAGGTCAGCAGCCCTTTTCCATCAGAACTCACCGTTTTGCCCCTGGCAACTAGCAGAGCCCTTGTGGGTGTTTGTATAAATATGAGCTATATTTGCATGAAGTGTTGGCATGGTTTGCAGTGTCTTCCAGAGGAGCAACCTGTCCTGTGGCCTTTTCCATTTGTCACCTTAGGGTTGTCACTTTTCACCTCTCTTCCCTCTTACCACCCACTTGTCCTGACCCAGATCTGGGGACCAGAGTGTGGGAGGGTGATGACAGCTGGATGGACCTGTCTTCCCAGCCACTAAGAGGGTCCAGGTTCTGCCTCCCTCAGGGAATGCCTTTCCCTTTCCTCTTCCCAGGCTTCTGTCAGCCTTCTGGGGTAGCCATGCGCCTCCAGAGCACACCTGGTTCTCACCAGAAGTGATTTCGTTCTAACAGTTATGATCCAGGTCTCCATCAGTTGTCTGCCTTTGGGCATGGCCGTTGTGCATGGTAGACTCAGACCTCAGCATGCAAACAGGAGCCGGAGGTCTGGGGAGTAGGCCTCTCCTGTTGCATTGTTCCGACTCTAAGGTAGATGTGAGATGCTCAGTTCACATTAGGCACTGGGGTTTCTTTTACATCAGGTGAGGCCATGCAGGCACATGTGGAACCCCTGGGACAGGAAGTTAGGAGAGCAGGGATGGCTGAGGCTGTGGTGGATTGGACTGGGGGTCTTTCAGATTCTAGTTCAGCTCTGGTGTCATCTGTCTGCTTGTGCTGAGGAAATCTTACATGGTTCCCTGCTTCTAACACTGCAGTTTTATGTTGGTGTGTCCATTTGTCCTCCTGGCTTAAGGCTTCTGATGTCTAGTGTAGTGCCTGGTGCATTCTTAACACCTAATAACCATTCGTGGAATAAGTGTGTACTGGCTAGGCCATCATGAAAATATATTTTGTCCACCTACCTAGATTATATGGATATTTAGCATAGGAACCGTATTTAAAAACTCTTTGATACCTAAGAACCAGCTAGACAGTTGGAGATTATTAAATACTCTGTTTAGTAATAAACAGAGAAATAGAACAGAGACATTAGCGCATGACCTACCAGCCTTCCTAACGGTAAAGGACTTCAGGTCAGCTTGTCTAGTAGGAGATAATTAGACATTTGAATGAGGAACCTGAGCATGTGGGATAAGGGACTGAAGAAACAAAACAATATCTTATTCCAGGGCCCTCACAGGCAGAGCATAGGCCCACTTGACTAGAAGGAGAAAAACGACCCTCTTAAACCTCATTAACTCAAACTCTACTAATTTAGAGTAAGCAATCACTCAGACCCACAGAGCTTAGTTTTGCTTTTCCAGTTTGAAAAATGTATCTGTAAAGTTAGTGAGCTGTGTCAGAGGGAAGCAGGAAGTGGGTGTGGGGAAAGAATCCAGCTGATCATTGACCGCCAAGCATAGTCCCAGTTTCAGTGTTCAAAACATCCTCCCTGATTTCCTGTTCCTTAGGGGCTCAGGGCCCTCGGTCTGCGTCACTGCCGCAGACAGTGACGGAGGAGCAACCTGTCCCCCCCATCATAGCCTTTACAGAGTCAGCAGACTGGAGAACCCTGGAGGACAGTGCCCCTGGTGCCTATTCTCTGTGTCCCCAGTTCAGAGCCTGCTTAATAAATGTTTGTTGAGCAAATAAATAAAGCAAAGTTTCCACCAAAGTCTTTACATGACAATGATACTGTGTTTATTTCAAATAGGGATTATCATAGGAATAAGGTTTTATAGTTTTTAGCCAAGTCCTGGACAAATTTGGTCTCTCAAACCTAGTATTACCACTATAGAGTCAAAATTGAAATGGCAACTCGATGATAAGATGAAAGCCCATAGCTTTTGAGTAGTTAACCTATTGCTAATTATGTACTTAATGTTGTGTTGCACTTTCTTACAAAGGTTTCTACGCCCCCCCTCCTCGCCCCTTACTCAGGAATCCAGGTCATGAAGAAGGAAATGAGTAAATGCGTGAGTGAGTGATTGACTGAATGAATGAATCCCTTGTGTGGTTCAGGTCCTTCATCTCATGTTGTGGCCAGGTTGCCTCCTGGTGGGATTGGGTGCACAAAGGGAAACTATGATGGGATTTAGTGTCATGGACAGGCCCAGGTAGGTAGAGGACAGCTCTGGGTGGGTAAACATAGGGCAAGCGAGGGTGGAAGGCCAGCTTTGCAAGAGAGACCTTATGGTGAAGTGCTGAGGAGCAGCTAGATAACGCCCTGGCAAATAGCCTCAGAGAAGTCCTATAAAGGCAGGAGGAGGGATCATGTGTCAGCAAACCAAGGACCTAGCCAGAAGGTCGCATCCCAGGAACATTGGCAGGTCTCAGGGTCCTGACCTTATGCTCACGGAGTTGCTGTAGTTCAAGGCTAGGAACCTAGTCCTGGAGGTGTAGAGTACAGGGCATGTCTTTAGGTGCAAAGATAAGGACATGGATGAGTTTACCAGAATCAAGATGGGTATTATGTGGTCTCAAGAATAAGTTGTAGCCCAGTTACTAGTACTGGGACATGAAGCCAGAGGTTACTTGGAGCTGTGTTCTCTGAATAACAGTCTACAATTCTTTCAATTCCCTTTAGTAGTAACATATCTTTAGAGAAGGGCTGAATGGAGCAGAGTGCAGTAAAGGATTTCTAGGCGTAAGAGGTGGGACAGTGCCAGAATTGGGAAACTAGTCAAATTGGACAAACCCTTCTGCTGAGGACTAGAAAAGATGAACAACTACAACAAAAAGAAACAGTTGGAAGATATTGGAAATCTAACAAAATTGTGAAGAACTTCTCAGAAGATAAAAATCCAGAGATGTAGCATTGGTAAGTTACTTTCAACTTGGGTTGTGACTTTGAAAGGGTATACCCTTTAGGTATAAAGTGAAAATAAGTAAAGGATCCCTCTCAAGACTCCAGCCTAACTTAAGTCATTGGATGGCCCAGAAACTCTTGATATCTGAAACTGGATTAAGTTAATCCAAGATTGTTATTATTCTCAAGTGCTTGGCAAAAGCAAGTAAAAATCCATATACGGAAATATCAGGCACAGACTTTTAAATAATTATATTTACATTTTTCAAACAATTAAAACAAGATGGAAATTTCAACAGCGAACAATAAACTATGAAATTGATATACTGTATTTAAAAATTAGTTATATAGAGATTGTTGGAAAATACTCTAAGTTAAGAACTTTATGGAGTGGTTTACTTGATATTAGACTTAATTGAAGAGAGAATTAGTTAACTGGAATATAGATCAGAAGAAAATATCCAGAATGAAGCCTAGTCATATAAGAGGTGAAAACAACAGCAGAAAAAAGGGCAGAGACATAGAAAAAAGAGTCATATATTGTACCACATGTTTAATTGGATTCACAGAAATTGAAGAGAGAATAACATATAAGAGGAATATGAAAAGATCCTCAACATCATTAATCACCAGGAAAATGCAAAACAAAACCTCAATGAGATACCACCTTACACCTTATTAGGATCTCCACTATATACTAGGAAAAAAACAAAACAAAACATATGTTAGTGAGGATGCAGCAAAATTGGAAGCCTTACACCTGTTGATGGGAATGAAAAATGATGTAGACACTATGGAAAACAGTGTTGAGATTCCTCAAAAAATTAAAAATAAAACTACCGTCTGATTCATCAATCTAACTTTGAGATGTTTATCCAAAGCTATTAAAATTAGGATCTTGAGCCGAAGCCAGTTTGGCTCAGTGGATAGAGCGTCGGCCTGCGGACTGAAAGGTCCCGGGTTCGATTCCGGTCAAGGGCATGTACTTGGGTTGCGGGCATGTCCCCAGTAGGGGATGTGCAGGAGGCAGCTGATCGATGTTTCTCTCTCATCGATGTTTCTAACTCTCTATCTCTCTCCCTTCCTCTCTGTGGAAAATCAATAAAATATATTTTAAAAAAATTAGGATCTTGAAGTGACACTTTGCATTCTCATGTTCATTGCAGCAATATTTACAATTGCCAAGATGTAGAAGGAACTAAATGTCCAATGATGTACTAATAAAGGAAATGTGGTATATATACATACAATGGAATATAATTCAGCCTTAAAAAAGAAGAAAATCCACCCTAGCTGGTTTGGCTCAGTGAATAGAGCCATTGGCCCACGGACTGAAGAGTCCCGGGTTAGATTCTGATCAGAGGGCACATACTTTGGTTGCAGTCTAGCCCTGTTAGGATGCATACGGGAGGCAATCGATCAATGTGTTTCTCTCCCTCTCTCTTTCCCACCCTTCCACTTTCTCTAAAAATCAATGCAAAAATATCCTCAGGTGAGGAACACACAGACACACACACACACACACACACTCACACACACACACACAAAGGAAGAAAATCCTGTCATGTGAGACAACTGGGATGAACCTTGAGGACATTATATGTTAAGTTAAATAAGCTAGTCACAGGAGGACAAATACTGCATGATTCCATTTATATTAGGCATCTGAAGTAGTCAAACTCATAGAAACAAAGTGATTGCCAGGGTCTCAGGGGAAGGGAAAATGGGGAGTTTCTGTTCAGTGGGTATAAAGTTCTAGTTATGCAAGTTGAAAAAGTTTTAGAGATCTGTTGTATAACATTATGTTCATAGTTAATAATTTTCTACTGTACAACTTTAACAATTTATTAAGAAGGTAGATGTTATGTTAGGTACTCTCACTACCCCCCAAATCATCAAAACACATCTGAGTCTGACTTTGTGAAGGAGATGGGAAGAAGATTGGGTGAAAGTGTCCTAGATTAGTTTAAGGAGGTTCTAAAAAGCCACAGAGTCCTTGAGCCCAAGTCAGTAGAGTTAAACTATTAGGAGTTGGAGCTTAGTCAGACTTGTGTTCCCTGTAAGTCCAGCATTCTCATTGCTGCCAGAGCAAAGAAGGAAAGGGCAGGTGGGATTCTGTCCCTAGTGCCTCTCTACGTAGGGAACTCTAAATGCCGGCTAACTTCCTCTTTGCCCTTCAGCATTGTAATCTGATTGTTTCCCTGTGTATCTTATTTTTCATGTGACAGGGAGCTCTTTTAGGAACCTGTTCTTCTTTATCTCTGCCAGATCATCCATGAAGTTAACCTGTCATTAAAGCTGTAACCCTATGATCTTAGCTGCCCACATCCTGCCAGCATTGGTGAGGCTCTCCTGAGGTTCCTGGTCTAGGTGCACACCAAAGCATTCTGGGAGTTAGACTCTGAGGCAGAGAGGGAGGCTCTCAAAGGCAGTGTGGAAGAACTGCACTGTTTCTTTCTGACAATGTAGCTGCTGAGACCATGTGCCATGGTCGGGTAAGAGCAACCCCAGAATCCGTCCTGGGAGATTGCACCTGGCTCTCTTCTAGAAGAGAAGGGAAAGGAAGTCTAGGTTCTGAACATTGGTTCTGGTATGTTTTTTTCTCAGTTCCCCTGAGCCAGCCCCATTGAATATAACATTCCCTTTTGGACGTCAACAATTCCCTGTACCTGTCTCTCCCTACCTGCCCTCTGGAGGGCTCCTGATGTCCGGGAGCAGGAATCACACATTTTTCTTCTCTTCCCTCCCCACAGGGAAGGCCATAGAACCTTCCCTTTCTTCTCCTCCCAACTCAGCCCTCATTGCCCCCAATTCTCGCTTGAATCCTCTTCCAGGAAGCATTTCTGGCTTACTTCAATCAAAGCTTGTCATCCCCATGGCCTTGCAGTATGTCCGCATTACACAGGGTCTCTGTTGTTGTCTGATCATTTCCCTGTGTGTCTTGCCTTTCATTAGATGGGAAGCTCTCCCAGGAATCTGTTCTTTTTCTCTGCCAGACTGTCCAGCATGTGACAGGGCCCCTTTTATACACAGTACACTTCAAATGAACAACCAACAGGACACAGTGGGGTCAAGATCGAAACTGATGGTTACCTTCCAAGACTGGTTGGGAGAATTACATGAAGAGAAACCTCTAGAAGCAAAGCTAGTTTTAGGGGAAGATATAAACATAGTCAACATGAGGCACTTGAGAAGTATGTGGAACAAGCAGGTGGAGAGTCCTACAGCAAGAGGGCTACCAGTGTGGGAGTCCTCATTATGGGGTGGAGATTTTTACTCTTACTAACACGCATTTACTCAGCGTAGCATTGGCCCACTCTTGAAACACTTGGGAGCAGGTATCAGGCAAAACGGTCTCCTCAGAGAGTAGCTAATCTCCGCAGAAGATGAAGCATGAATGTGCTAAACAATAACCCAAGATTATTTAAATAAAAGTCCAAGATAACAGAAGTGATGTGCAACCCAGTGAGAGATACAGGGAGGAAGTCCCACTTGTCCAAAGAAGGAGAACACATTTTAGGCTGGGGAAATCCAAGGTACAAATTTATGCTGATCTTTAAAATTGGGAGCAAAGAGGAGAAAATCCCAGGTGAGTGCAATTCATTAGCAACATGTGAAGGTGGGAGTGTGCAAATCAACTTTGGACATTTTCAGAAATGTCCAGGAGATTCCACTTACAGGGAGTGTCCAGGATAAGGCCATAGTTACACCAGGGAGCCTCACCTATCTGACTTTAACATATCTTTGTAAGAAGTGGCAAAAGTGCCTGGGATAAAATGTATGGACTGGGCGCCAATGCTGCACCACTACTAGTGGTGTGACCTTGAAGAAGACGTTCAATCTTCCCGAGTCCCTGTTTTCCATTTGCAAAACCAATTCCTGTCTATGTTAAAGGACTTTTGTGACGATCCAAAGAGAAAACATTTGTTAAAAGTCCTCTAAACATAGCAGTTCATGGATGTTGGTTAGTATCACTATTTCTGGCCTCTTTAATATACACAGTGCCTTCTCCATTGTTTGAATTCCTAAAGCCATCTAATGCTTGTATCATTAATTTTGACCTCCCTGAACCATATATTATTATCTCTTAATTGTTTCATGAGTTTGTAGGAGCTTCTTCATTAGATAAAAACTCACTGTGGGCAAGGGTTTCATCTTAGACCTTCATTGAATGTTCAGAATATTGTGAGCACACACTAGGTGATCAAAACATTGTTGCAATGATGGATTTTTATATCCACGATGACCAAAGTAATCCCAAAAGATTTCCCAGGGGAAGTAGATTTCTGTTGACGTTGACGGATGGGTAAGTAACGAAAGATAATGTTCAAGAGGCAGGATGGCCGGTGAGGGGACTGATGTGAGCATAGTGGCAGGTTTCTTTTTTTAAAAAACTTTTCCGGATGACTGATTCCTCTAGAACATTCCATCAGGTTTTGAAGTCATTTATCACCCTGGTGCTTTGTGAGAAAACCAAGTGAAACAAAACCAAAAGAGAAAATATCCATTCAGCAGCTGGACAGCTCGGTTATTTTTAGGGACAGGAGAAGAAGCCAGTGCTTGGGACTCAGCAAAACATCCCACTCTGTTTGGGGTTGACCCAGTCCCTGGAAATACACGGGTCTAAGCATTTTCTCCACTGCATCTCTCTAGCACATGTGTATTTGAAGGGAAACTCTATCCATCTGTTTCTAATTCATTTACATTGAAGTCATCAAAAAAGCTGTTGATGCATTCTTTGCCTAGCCAAGTTCTCCATGAGTTTTCAGGAAACCCGAATATACTGCCGAGTTCTTTCTGGTATCCCAAGGTTATTGGGTTTTGTCTTCACTGAGAACTCAAGGAGAGTGGAGAATGCTCTGAATTGGCCTCATCCCAAATCTGTAAGCTCTGCTCTGCCTTTGTGGATTGTCAGTGGCTCTCAGAGTCTTACCAGCTTGGAGTGAGAACAAAGTAAAAGGCAACCCTGAGGTCTCAGATCTCCTCTCCTTGCTCCAAGCAGAAGCTGAGGATGGCCCAGGAGATGGAAAAAAGTGCTTTAGAGGCAATTTGGCCATTAGACTAATTATGGGATAAAGAGAGTTTTAATTCTAGGTACTGTGTGACCTTGGGCAAAAAAAGTTCCTTTTCTATTTTTTAATTCCCCCAAAATAGTAGGAGAATGATACTGCAACTTTTGATCTATTTTCTAGAGATGGCTAGCATGGTTGGTATGTGGCTTGTGAAATAAAGGTATCACATTAAGAAATTATTGTTTTCCAGACACCCAGACAGCAGTCCTAACCCCCTTGAATAGAGTGTGTTCTGGGTATCCCATCTCTAGTACTGAGCATGGACAAAGCTGAACCGTCTATCCTCATTCATTTTTAGGTTTGGTGAGTCCTTAGTGATGGTTACTGACTCACTGAATGGGTTTGATTGTTGATAGCTGAGTTCCCCAGCCTCTTCATTCAATAAATACACTTGGGCAGACCTGGAAGGAGAGTTGTGTCCCTGCCAGTATAGACATAGGTAATACCCAGTTGGAGGAGATACATGTATGCACTTTCCAGAGAATTGAAAGCTAAAATGAAACTTGGGAGCTCACAGCCCTCCTCTTAATTTTACATATGAGGGAGGTTGGGCTCCAAAAGGCAAGGTAATGTGCCTAGTACTTGTCAGACACTGATTTTATGCCAGTCCTGTGCTAAGTGTGGTCATATTTAGCAGCACTGAATGGAAGATGTAATATTATTCACATTTGGCAGATGAAGCAATGTGTGAAAAGGAGGCTGATAACTGGCCAAACTCGCTTAGTGAGCGAGTTATGACCTAGAATTTGAATTCAGTTCTACTACCTTCAAAGGCCAGTTGAAACTCAGCTAGCTAATGAGCAACCAGAACATGGCCCCCTGGATTTCCCAGTGAAAGAATAATTTGGAATGTAGAACTTGAGTTGTACCTCCAGTTTGCATGCCTTGCCTCTATAGCACCTCCCACTGTTTGGTTGAGAAGAGCCCAGTGGCAGAGGTAGAGAGGGTGATGAGAGGGTAAAATGGGATGAGGGGGGCTGAATCTTCCCCTGAGGAGACTGTGAATGGTAGTTCCTGTGGGTGGCCTCCAAAGACTATGTGTGGCCACCATGAGAGAGCAAGTGAGCTAAGATTTAGAAGCTAGGGACAGTAATGACCAATCAAGTCAAAAGAGGACCACTAGAGCACCACACCTGTCAAACTTTATATCTTTTATATTTATCTTTTTTTGCCCCAACACACCAAGGGTAGAGGGTAGAGTAGAAGATGTCCAAAGAGTAGACCAAGCTCCCCCTCTCATCTGCTCATCCTTTGGGCCAGAGCCTCGCCAGAGCTGGGGGGAGGGATGAGATGATGCCTTATTGGATATATGATGGAGTTCTTAACAAGGCTCAGATCATTTGTGCTTTTAATAATTGGAAGTGATAAACCAGCAGCAAGATGTGTCTGTATTGTCATTATGTTTGGGAAAGGGGATTCGACAGAGCCTCTTTGAAAATAGGGATTAGAGGGAAAGCAAATGATTTCATGTCTGTGCCCTATGAGTTACAACTCTTTAGGCTGATTATCTTCCTCTCTTTTTCCATCTATCGAATGGAGGGAATATGAAATGGAGTGTGTCCTTAGGTAAGAACCCTCCTCTCCCTTTGAGCACTTTTGCTTGTGTTTGCACGCCCTGCTTTTAGCCAGAAGAACAAGACCCAAATACTGCCAGGTAGGCTCTTCTTCCCAGATGAACTACTCAGCACCAGAATGTCCACACAAGGAAAGGAGGGAGAGGGGGAGAGAGAGAGAGAGAGAGAGAGAGAGAGAGAGAGAGAGAGAAAGAAAGAGAGAAAGAGAGAGAATGAGAACACAAACCTGGAGGGAAGGAATAAGGTGTAAGGGACAGCAGCGGAGGGGAGGTGAGAAATGCAGCAAAGGGCAGAGAAAGAGGTGGGAAGAGTAGTAAGAGCAGAAGGGAATGAGAGAGGCAGGGAGAGGACTGGAGTGGAAGGGCAAGAAGGGGGTCGGGCAAGAGGCATGGATTTTGGGGTCAGAGCTGGAGCAGCTTCCTGCCAGGCCTGCTGGCCAGCCAGCTGCTGGAACATCTGCATCCTGGTGGGGGTGTTTCCAAATGGAGCTGCCTCCTCTCTGGACTTCTGCCCCACACATTTGTGTGCCTGCCCAGTTATGCCCCTGACAAAGTGCTTGCTTTTCCTCTTACTAATCAACTACTCATGCCCAAATAGCTAAATCAGCTCTGGACATGGGCAGTGGGTTAGCTATTGGGAAGCCCTGGGGTCAGCCAGGGGCAGAAGTGTTTGTTCTTGGACATGATGATGCCAGTCACAAGAGGAGCTGACTGGCTGCACCAAGGCTGCCCTGCCCGCCTCTTGAATAACTGAGTTTATGAAAAGAGCCAGGAAATGAGAGTCAGAGCTGGGGGACAGTCACTGTGTGGGAGTCGGGGTTGGGGGACTGAATCACTGGGCGGGAGTTGGGGCTAGGGCACCAAGTCACTGTCATCTTGGTGAGCTGTGAGTCTTCTTGAGTGTCCGTTCTGTCATCGGGGAAGTAAGGGGCTGAGTCTTTGATGATCATTTTGGATCTTAGTGTAGCATTCTTTGCTATCTGGTTCCTGCATTTGGTAGAGAGAGTTCAGATGAAAGTTGAAAGCTGTTACCTTCTCGTCAATGCCTTTCATCTTTCTGCAGCATCACAAGCCTGTGGTGTGGTCCTACAGGTGGATCCCTGCAGTGATACCTTCCTGGGGGTGCCAGATGGTTTGCCAAGTCAGGGCCAACCTTAAGCCCCAGTAAGGAGGAAACACTTGTCCTCCAGGCATCTCTAGCTTTTATGGTGTCCTCTTAGTTTCTTTTGGGGTCCTCCATCCCCAGGTGTCACCCTCAGGCATCCGCCCCACTCTGCCTCTCAGCTAACAGATAATTAATCTCTGCTAAACTGCCACAATACCTGGAAGGTTCCAAGTGCTAATTTGACGAAAAGAGGTCCTTGTTCAGCTCTTTCCCAGGACATCTCACTTTTAAAGGCCATTCTGCTCTTTCCCCAGTTGGCTGTTCTCCTGGTCCTTCCTTTTCCTACCCTGCCTCCTTCTTTCCCCTGATCCCAATGTACTTGAGGAAGATGTCCTTGGGGACAAGAATCCTGGGCAGTGGGGCCTCACTTATGTGGGGTGGGAGATGATCTCAGGGGACCTGCTCAGGCCTATGCTTGTCTAGTGGGAGAAGCCTGGATAATGCCATAACTCAGCTCCTGTTGTTGGTCTCATCCTAGAGGAGCCCCTGTAATTTAACATCCAGGTTTGGCAACAGCGAAACTGCTGGTGAAGTCATTGTTCCAGGCCTAGCCAGTCCTTCCTGAACGTTCCTGCCCTAGTTGGGAGCCTTTCCTCCCTCAGGTTCTTTACTCTCACTCACCCTGCCAAGATCCTCTCAAAGGCAGTGGTGATGATGGGTGGGGTTAGAGTTCAGCCCTCCCTGCAGCATTGCACATTATGACACTAAATGAAACTGACGAAGGTCCCCTCCTGGTATTCAGGCCTCTCAATCTATTCATGGCAGCAGGTTTAGGTTTGCAGGGCCCCTTGAAATCACCCACTATTAGGCTCCTTTAGTTTTGCCTGCCTCAAAGCTCTACACAGACCAGGAAATTATGGGTCCTCAGATGAGCAGTGGGACTTGGGGCGGGGGGAGGGGAGACACTGAAAAGGTGTGTCTTAGCATTGAGGATGATCCCTGGTGAAGGAAGCAACTATGGGATTTACCGCCCCCAGGGGGCAATGCAGGTGGAAATGTAATTAGATGCCACAGGGATATTTATATGAGTTCATGAGATAAATCCCAAATATCAGAGTGGACCTGCAGGGCAGGAAGAGAATTGCTATTTGTTGAACTCCTACTTCTTGCCAATTCATCCACCCCTTAAACCAATCCTACTGTGAACATTGTGATGTTCCTTTTACAGATGAGGGCACTGGGACTCAGGTGGATTATGAAAATAAGCCCAAGATTGCACCACAGCAAATGGCAGAGCTGGGATTTTGAACCTAGGATTTTAAGAATTTGGAATGTTTAGATCCTGACTGCCTTGGGGCAGTGAGACTGGAACAGCCTGACACTGCCTGTCCTCTGCTCCCCGTGAGTTCCTCATTAGTCACAAGTTGGATTCTTCTTGCATTTCAAAGCCAGCTCCCAACTCAGCCTTTCTGAGAAGGTCACCCATCTTCCTTGTAACATCCTTTCCTTTCTACCACTGTCTTGAGCTACTGCTGTGCGCACATCAAGACCCAAGTCTTCCTCATGTGTGGCTCCTTCCTGTGTTGGGAGCTCCTGGCTGGCACAGACAGGGTTTTCATAGTGTCACTCCCTGACCACTCTTGCTAATGTGCATGCTGATGGAGACACTGAGTGATGACTGTAGCAAAGCACTAGGGATTTCTCCCAGGTTTTCATTTGCCTGTCTCTGACCTGAACCAGCTTTTCTGAAGGTAGGGATTAGTATTTTCTGATCTTAGCTGTATTCTCACTGAAGATGCTTAGCTGTATTCTCACTGAAGACAGCAAAGTGCAGAAGAACAGCTGGTTGCCCACATAGCCTGGTGCTGACACACAGTCCAACATCCCTGTGCTTGATACCAGAAACTTGCCGGTGTCCCTTCCTTTGCCCTCATCTGTGTACACCAAGTTTCCCTAGGACGTGGTACTGGTGTAAATGGAGTCACATTCACTATGGCCACCTGCCATAGACTTGGTCTCTCATGTATTTTATGTCATCCTTCTACCAAGTCACTTAGCTTCAAGATGGCATTTCATATGCACTTTCCTCTAAGTCTGGTGAGAAGCCCAACCCATTGGGCATAGCTTGCATATGCATTGGGCACCCCTACTTCCTCTGGGTACTGCTGCCTCCTCTGCTCTAGTCCAATGTCTCACTTTAGCCCTGTCTTGATCCCAGCAAGCTAAAATGGGGAACCTGCTATTCTAATCCATGTGCCCCTTGGTCATCTCCTCTGTGCTCTTTCTGCCTCCAGGCAACTTTGTGCCCTTTCTCCAGCTGAGTGAGTGAGTAGAAATGTATGCCTGTGTCGTAAAGTCTGGTGGCATCTTCCCTCTGCTCCATCCAGCTAAATCCTACTCCCCTTCAAGTCCCATCTAAGCTTCACTGCCTTGAGAATCTTTTATTGTTCAGTACTGCACCATAGCTCTCTCTGTTCAACTCCTACAACCCCTAATTACAACCACCAATACAGTCTTGTGACCATTTTAGTTGTGCTACAGACGGAATATTTGTGTCCTTCCAAAATTCATTTGTTGAAACCCACCCCACAATGTGATTGTATTTTGAAGTGGGACCTTTGGAAGGTGATTAGGTCATGAGGGTGGAGCGCTCACGAATGGGATTAGTGCCATTATGAGGGGCCCCAGAGCGCTCCCTTTTCCCTTCCAGCATGTGAGGTCACTGCAAGATGTCTATGAACCAGGAAGTGGGCCATCACCAGACACAAATCTTGGACTTTCAGCCTCCAGACTGTGGGCAACAAATTTCTGTTATTTCTAAACCATCTAGTTAATGGTCATTTGTTGTAGCTGCATGAATGGACTAAGACAACCTGAAGTTGTTCTCTGCCTAGTGTTATTCCTTCCCATTTCAATTGGGTGCCCCTTGAAGTCTTGGAGTATTTCCTTTGCTTCACTTGCTTCTCATAAAGCATTCATCCCTTGACAGGTGCTCAGCAAACCTATGATGCCTTATTGGGCACAAACAGGGACATAGCTGATAGGCTGGGAGGTCCCAGCAGCCTAGTTCCCTCTTGTGTTTAGCCCCTTTCTGTGTGCTGCCCTAAAATCCTAACTTATTAACTAAGATGCACTAAGATGGACGGAGAATTGGCATCTTCTGTTTGCAAACCACACTCTGTTTGGCCCTGCCCTCGTCCCCTCAGCCACCGGTTGGCAGCTCTGCAAGCGAGAGTGCTTGCTGGTCCCTTCCAGGTGTTGCCTCTCCACCTCTAAGGAGGAAGATTTAGTTATGTGTATTTTGGCAAAGATTTAAAAGCAGCAATAAATAACAAAAAATCCAGCTTACCATCCTGCATATTTTATAACTCCATCTAATAAAGAAATAATCCAAGATGGCACCTGCTAAGAAAACTTAGTTTATTGAAATATGGCTGTAATATAGAATAGATGGCTAATGCGCTAGGCCGAGAGATATTAATGTTCTACACTTCAGCTGGTGTGTTTAAAAGGAGTCTCTCATGTATTTTATTTTATTTTATTAGGAGCCATATCATTAGCTTTTAAAGACATTGTGAGTGAGAGAGAGAAGAGATTTGAACTATTAGAAAAAACAAAACAAACCCAAACCCTCAGCAGCTCAACCTGCCGTTCTCTACATACAAAACAAACAAACAAAAAAAAAGGTGTTTTTTTTTTTCATAAACATTTTTTTTCCAGCTGGGATATTAGGACAGTATATTAAATTCCCCCAAAAGGAGGCCCTAGAACTATTTACATAATAATGTCTCCACTGTGGTTGTGACAGATGGGCTTCACTGACACAGACATACTGTTAGGGGCTTAGCAATAGATTAAAAAAACCGCCACAATACTGTGTAACATAATAAAAGTGTATTGTAATGTACATCATAACTTGTGGCCAAGGTTAAATTTGCAGTCGAGGTATGGAAGTCGTATTCCATTATACAAAATAGATGTTACACGGAAAGGCATTAAAGATGAGTTGCCTCAACCATTTATTTTTAGTTTATATTTTATTCTATTTTCCTGGGCTCTATTTATGCAGTATTTCTTAAACCATATGAAATGACATCGTTCTATACCCCTACCCCCATCTCCGAGTGAGGGACACCCAGGGGGATCTAGAGATTTTCTTAGCTTTGTGGATTCATCTTTCAGGGGCTTGAGACCTAGCTCTACTGGAAAATAGCTGGTTGTATGTATCTAGTTTTGCTTCATTCAAAGCTTCTTGCTGGAGTTGAGATGAGCTGTGACCTCTGAGAGTGGCCTCCTTTGGTTTATGCGGAGTCTTTGGAGACAAGCTGTATAGTTCCAGGAACTTTCTCCACCCTATCAAGGCATGAGAGCAGAAACCAGTGGGAGCCATTCATAGAGGATGGACTGTGGCACCATCCCAGGCATCCCTGTCTTTCTTGTCCAGGACTTGATCATGGACCTCAGCTTGATGGTCCCACTGAGCACACATGGAGCAAGTGGTCTACTGAAGATATACTATCTTCATCTATTGCCTTAAATCTTCAGGTACCTCTCAGTAAGATAAAGGAATATTTATTTTTATGAAGCACATAGGATAACAGAATTTTAGAGCCAGAACGAGACATTTGTGCAAATAATCCTCATTTCTTTATCTGTAAAATGGGAATCATTTTAGCTCCTACTTCATGGGGGTAATTATGAGGTTTTAATGAAATAATATAAAGTGCCAAGCCCAAAGTAAATATTCAGTAAAGGTTAGGTATTTCATATCTTGATAGGTGTTATTACCTCACTTAGAGCTAGCATTCTGAAGACTAAAATGGGCAGTTGAAGAGCTGTGTGTTTTCCTCTTTGTGAACTTTCTCTCTCTCTTTTTCTCTTTCCTCAGGTCTATCTTTCAAGCCTTGATTGGCTCTTTAATTTTTAATGTATTTTTTACATTGGTTTGTTTTGTTCTAGCCTCTTGCTTTCTATGTGTTCAATAATATCCATATTTAAGGCTCCACTGGATACCCTTTTCCCTCCCTGGACTAGCTGTTCACTCCTCCAACTTGACAAGCGCTGTCCTCCTCTGAAACCCAGTATTTGCTCATCCATTGGGTTCCAATTTGCAGGTGGAAGTTAGAGAGGGCAAAATGTCAGCTCCTTAGAGAACTTTAAAACAACCGGAGATATTTTGCAAGGAGGGAGCTCCATGTAACAAAAAGTTTGGAACAGTGGCTGTGGGCCTTTGTGGGGATGCTAAAGGGTAGATTGCAGCATTCTAGAAGGCCCGAATTGCAAGTAGTCTGAGAGATTAACCAGCCCATGCCCTCCCTTTAAAATATGAGGATAGAGGACACTGAGGCCCAGGTGGACAATAGGCTGCTCTGCCAAGAGTCTCACAGCTCAATAGTGACAGAGCTGGTGCTGAGCTTCAGCTGGTAGTCGATTCTCTTTCTCACCATGACACAGAGGCTGTGTCAGGTGTCAAAATTAACTGGAAAACTTCTAAATTATAAGATAAAAAATCATGTATTATTGTCGTGAGGTTTTATTTTAGTTGTATTTCAGTTTTTGCTATTGAGGAGAGATATTTCTAATTTGATGAGGGCAGGGTTATAGTAACTAACTCTATGTACATGTTACACGTAGTACACAGTATGACAGATTTTACCAACAGGTGGTCAGTTATTATTTGTCGATCCAACTTAATTGACTCTAAACTAGCCTGAGTTAGTTTCTTCACATTGATCAAGGCCAGCAACCTCTTATAAGACATCAAAGATTTGGAGGAGAGCATAGTGTTGCAGTACTCCATGGAAGCCTGGAGAATTTTAGGGCATGACAAACTAGGGGACTTCCCTCCATAATGTGCAGAAAGAGGCATTAGAGAGATCACAGCCTAGATCAGTGAACCTTTTGATCTCGGCGTGTCATCATTTTGAAAAACCCTAACTTAACTCTGGTGCCGTGTCACATATAGAAATTTTTTGACATTTGTAACCATAGTAAAACAAAGACAGATTTTTGATATTTATTTTATACTAGAGACCCGGTGCACAAAAATTTGTGCACTTGAGGGGGAGAGGGCTCCCTCAGCCCGGCCTGTGCTCTCGCACAGTCTGGGACCCCTCGGGAGATAACGACCTGCTGGCTTAGGCCTGCTCCCGGGTGGCAGAGGGCAGGCCCAATCTCTAGGTGCAGCCCCTGGTCGGT
>NW_006292687.1:5958240-5966384 GCF_000327345.1 Myotis davidii | reverse complement strand
GTTCCTGAGAGTTGCAGCTGAGAGGCCAGCAAATCAGGCAGGGAACGTTGGAGTCCTCCATCACTGAAGCAAGCAAGCCTCATGTTCAGTTTCAGCTGCCTGGCTGCCGGCTGCGATCTTGGCTGCCAGTTAATTTGCATATCTCACTGATTAGCCAATGAAAAAGGGTAGCGATCATACGCCAATTACCATGTTTCTCTTTTATTAGTGTAGATATTTAAATGCCATTTAACAAAGAAAAATCAACCAAAAAAATGAGTTCGCGTGTCACCTCTGACACGCGTGTCATAGGTTCGCCATCACTGGCCTAGATGGTGACCTGGCTCAGGGAATTCAGTCTGGGATCTCTCTGCTGGAGACACTACATGTTTCCGTGGTGGGGCTGACCATCATCAACCCTGGGAGGCTGGAGAAGCTGACTGCTAGGGGTACCTGTTGTGAGGAAGAAGCACCATCTTCTAGAAAGACTGTTGTGAATTCTGAATTCTTATTGCTGCTTATAATGGGACTTCAAGCACAATATGAGCGTATGGATACCTGTGTGGAGCTATTTGAAGAGTATTGGAAAAGCTTTATTGTCCATATCAGCACAGTCCAATAGAAATAGAATGTGAGCCACAAATGCAAACCACATACGAAATGTACTGTATACTAGTCATACTTTAAAAAAGTAAAAAGCAGGTGAAATTAATTAATACATTTTATTTAATTCAATATACCTAAAATATTCTAATTTCAACATATCATCATTAGAAAAATTATTAATGAGATATTTTTCATCCTTTTCTTCATGCTAAGTATGTGAAATTCCATGTGTATTTACACTTAAAGCATATCTCAATTGGGGTCAGCCACTTCTGAAGTGCTCAATAGCTCCAAATAGCTGGTGGCTACTAGTTGGAAAAAACAAGTTTACTAGTAAGTATTCTATATCTTTCAAAATTCTGCCATTTGGGCCAGGGTAAGGGAATGGATTAAGGATTGTTACTGTTACAAGTCAAATCCCCTTTAAGTGTTCATTTTTTAATTCTTCATCAATCTATTGATCTTTAACAATAGTGATCAAATTTCTAAATCTCTTTCCATTTGGCTGGGTAGGATTTCTATGACCAATCCTACTGTGGGACTTTGGATATCAAGGGCAGTTAAAAGGCAGCTGGGGGTGGGGGGCAACATCCGAAGGCACTGAGTGAGCACAAAAAGCTGAGATGAGGCCGTGAATGGCATCAAGGAAATGCCTGTCCATGTGCAGTAGTGAGAAGAGCGTGGGATCTGTGGGATGAAGCCTGACTGGGCTCCCTAGTCTGCCTATGTGTTTTCAATGTAGATCATGAATTTCTCTGAACTTCACCTTCCTTATCTGTGATGTGGGCATAGTAGGCCCATTCCTGGCTTCCTTAAAGGGTATTGTGAGGCTCCAATGATGTGTTTTACATCATTGTACTATCACATCATTGGACGTGGCTTGTTGTAAAAACTGAAGTCCTCAGCTAGTGTGAACTCCATGCCATCTAATTGCAAGTTTCCTAGCAGGGCTGCTACAGTTAATTCAATGGAATTAGGTTTTATGAAGGACCAGGGCCTAAGCCAGGGACTGTAGAGAGTGAGGAGGTGCCAATGAGAGAAGGACATCCACAGTAATCTCATGCCTCATTGGGAGGGACAAAACCCAGAGAGAAATCATGAGAAGACAGGAAGTGATTCACACAGACAATATGAGGGGATACCATGGACAGCACATGGTGTGGGTGAGGGATTAGGAAGGGTCAGTTGTGGGGTGGGGAGGCGCTGCAGGTAGGATCCAGAGTTTGAAGTGGCAAAGCAGTAGAGGAGGAAAGTGTTCTTGATGGAAGGTGTACCATAGACAAAGGTCAGGAGTTGGAATGAAAAGCCATATCCTGGGAGTAATAAGAAATCTCCTAACTAGCACAGAAGAGAAGAACAGAGAGGGGTAGCCCCCAGCATCCCTTCCCTGCCAGCACCAGCACCAGCACCAGCACCAGCACCTTCCCTAAGACAAGAGATGTCAGGCAGAGACCAAACTTCTGATGCCCAAGTCTTATGTCGTGCCCCGAAAATGGGTCACTCACTGGGGAGGAGCCCAGCCCACATAAGATAAATATGAAATACAACCAGAGCCATGGTGAGGATGCTCTGATGATCACTGGGCGACTCTGGGCAGCTATGTGATCTCAGACTGTCTCTGCTGCACACACTTGTCCCAGGAATTAAGGTAGAAGAACCTAAAGAGGCTCTGCAAGAAACATAATTGTTAGGTGTTTCCAAAGGTTCTAGGGACTTCTGATTTTCAAGCCAGTTATTTAATACTAATTTAATGTTTAATATGCTTTTTAATATCAGAGTGTTTTCCATCGTAAATCCACATGATTTTATACATAGGCAATTCAGACTCCACATGCATACACTATAGGTACCCCTTCGTTCCCTTAGCATGCACACACAGATGTCCTTCCCCAACACACATACATGCATGTGCACACACATGTGCACACTCAAAACCACACAAGCCTTGGGAACAAAGAAGACAGAACTATTCAAATTTGATAATAATGAAAGAATGAAGACTCAGGGCTGAGCTGATACATGAGATTGTTAATCAGACACCCAACAGGTAACAGTAGAAATGACACCAGGGGCATACTTGTTCCCTCTTTTTTCCTCTCCTGTCAGTTCTCCATCAGCTCCAATATTCTTCAAGCTTTTGAATCCTTTGCTTGCTTCTCACTTTTCTCTCCATCCTTAGGTATACATTTTCTAGGTTTTAGTTGGGGCTAGGAATATGGAATTTGGAAAAGATCAAATTATCTTTGTGATTTACTTTAGTAGTTTGGTGGTGGTAGGGAACTTTAAAAAATTCCCTCTGCCCCAGGAGACCTCTACCTGACCATACTATGTCCAGCTCCTTCACTGAACTACTTCTGCCCTGGCAAGACCAATGGCTCTCTCTGGATTTAAAAGATGTGCCATTTTCTCTTGTTCTTTAATTGGGCAGAAAACTCAGACAGGGGTCATTTTCTTCTTTCCTATGTATTCCTTACCTTTAGTGCAGAACTGGGCCCATCTTACTAAGTGTAAGATAAATGGATGGATAAATATAGAATTGATAGTTTACAAAATAATTCAATTTGCTGGTCAAATCTTAATCTTCAACCCTGACCCAAGGATCTGGAATTAAGCCCTGTTTTGGTCTAGAGGTCCAACACCAGCCAAAAAATGGCAAACCTAATTCCAGACAAATTCTTAGTCCCAGCCCTAATTCCCACGGCTGTGATTATAGATTGTAGACTGAGCCATAAGCACCATCGTAGTTTAACTGAAATGACCCATCAAAGGCAGCCAGATGAAAGAATGGCCCCAAGGGTGGACCATTGCCTACAGAGTGCTGTGATACTTTTTGTTGTTGAAGTTCTACCTTGCTCACTGGGTGATGCATTTCCCAAGAGCAATGATTAAAGCCTCCCAGCTTTGAATCAAGGTTGGGTTCCAGGGATTTCTCTAGCCTTGGAGCTAAATTTCATTTACAAAATTAGAGTCTGGTGAGTTTGCACCAAAGTAAGAGGGCTATGTAGGCCCCAGTGACTAGGGCATATGACTTCAATCTTTAGGAAGGAAAGTCAAGATATACCGTGTGCTGCCTACATGCAGATATTGTGCAGGTATTCTCAAATACACTCTTTTTACCTAACTTTGATGACAACTTCATGAATGGGAATTATTTTAGATAGGACTGAGTCTCCATGAAGTCACTGAGTATCACACGGATTGCTGCCAGACACCAAAAGCTGACATCTTTGTACCCATGGACAGACTTTGAATGGAATAACCTGAACTGGTATAGACTATAATGGAAAACACAGGATGGATAACACTGCATTTCCACATTTTGCCTTTTCTCTTCCCCAAGAGGGTCTGATAAATTCTTTCCACACTGAAGTGGGACAGCCCTGTCCAGATGATTTGCATTTCAAGGGAGGTAAGTGGTTTGAAAGGGAAATATTTGCAGTGGTGGATTGTCAGTCACGGAACAGAGGGTGAGAAACAGCAGGAGGCTGGGGTGGAGAGGTCCTAAGGATTTGAGAAGCTGCCCTGTGTTTTGAGCCTGCACTTAGGGCTCTTTGCTCCTGGTTATCGCCTTCCTCTGGCGGGCCCCCTTCCCTCTGTCCTTTCCTGTCTGGCTCCTTTGCTTTCTTGCTTTCTTTTCAGGACTCTGAGTTGCTAGGCAACTCCAGACAGGAGCTGAGGTTCTCACTGTGGTGAGCAGTTTCTGGGCAGGGACAGGGAGTTTGATGGAGCTTGGGATTACAGGTGTCTGTGCATAAAGAAAGACAACACTGGCAACCTCCCCTCATCCCATTCTCGCCTCCCAGGGACAGAGTGAGAAGTCTGGATGAGGGAACAAAGCTTTGTTTAGGACATTTGCCATCTCACCTTCCTATTCTCCTGCTCCCTTCTCCCATCAGCAAGACTTCCTTCCCTGTTGGCTCCAGAAGCTCCTGGTGCTCTTGGCTTCTTACTTCCCCACTCAGACCCCAATGATCTGGATCACCCAGACCTTTTACAACTTGCCTATTGCTGCCCTCAGCTGTTCCCCCATCAGGGGCATCACACTTATGTGGGCAGACCTTGTGGACTCATTCTTTTTCATAGAGTGGAGGTGTTCTTAGTCTTCTTCTAGCACTGAGGCCATGGTTGGTGTGTCTGTGACTTGGCATGACCTGTGGGGCTTCTGTGGTTTAGAGTAAAAGTGTCCTCACAGGACCACGAGCCATATTTAAATGGATTCTTTTCACAGTCCACTCACATTTCACAGACGATCCATTCATAGTGTTCTTGCTCCCCTCCACTGGTTTGGTGTTCATTTTGTGACTTATTCGTGTTCGTGCTACTGTGTCTAAGGATCACAGTGGAGCTGCCCATTCATTCAGGACATACAGACCCAGCCCGAGCTAGTAATTTCTGCTTCTGCCTTGATACTCAAAGTCTTCAAGGAACCAGCAAGAGACAGAAAAAAGCAGAAAATTTTAAGCTCAGCAGAAATACCACTTTTGATGACACTGTCAACGTGGCCTGATAGAACTATCTGGAACCGTTAAAGAGATCCTGGGATTACACAGCCTCAGGGTTGCCATGTCAATGACCACAGCCTCCATGACATCGTAGATGACATCACCAGTGTGATGCGGTGAAATGCCCTGCTAGTTAAAAACAGAAAAGGAAAATATTTCAAAAAGGATCATTTGACAACCAGAAAAAAAAAAGAATAAACAAACCAGGTGAAAGTGTTTAATTTTGATACCACACCTTGGAAAACAGGGTTAGTCTCTGCCCCACCCAGGGAAGCAGGTGATGAAAAGCTCTTCCTCTGACAACAGGCAGAGAGATGGGGTCTCAGAGAGGGGGAGATATCAGCTCACCCTCACACAGCAAGTCTCAGGGCTGAGGCCTGTCTGTCGGCAGAGCACGGGACCCTCTTTCCAGTGCCTGTTGGCTCCCTCTCCCCTTTTCCAGGTTAGAGATTTGAGTCAGATACAAAGCAAATGCTTAGTCTAGGAAAAAATGTTTCACCAGCCTGCTCCACTGGGAAAGAGAGTCTGTGATACAATATGTAACTGAAAATAGAGTGCCCCAGGAAAGGACTACCTCGTGGAAGGTGTGGGGGCCTCCTCCAGGAAGAGGGAGTTGAAATGAGGATGCGATGCCATCGCTGCTGTGTTACACTGCTGAGCACGGACGCTCCAGGCTGGGATTGGAATCCGTGTCACAAGTAGGGGTCCCGCTGGCAAGGCTGGTTGAGCAATGCTCCCCTGCTGGGGTCTGCGGAACATCCTGACGTAGTCCCAGGCTTGAACAGGGGCCAAGGATTTATCCAGAAGCAGCAAGCCCTGTACAAAGACGGTCCTGGATTTAGAACAGATGAAAGGTACTTTGAAGGAGTTCAAAGAATGGCCACACGCTCCCTGAGGGCTGCCAGCTGGATATTTTGAGAGGCGACTGGGGCATGCTTTCCCTCCAGCTTCTCCCAGGGCTCCTTTCCATCTGTGTATCTCAGGGTTCGCAGGCGGCGAAGTCTTCACATGGAAACCCCTGCAGTGGTGGGAATGGGCCCTTCCTAGTTGGGGCTTGTGAAGGCCATTATTCCGATGATGGTCATGGTGATTAATTGGCACTAGTGAGGGAGGTGGCGACTGTAAGGAGGCCACCCTGACGAGGTGATGGGAGAGATGGAGCATATGGGCACATGGTGAGGGTGGCAATGGTGATGACAGTGCAGGGAGCTCAGTTTTCAGAATTTGTTGAGAACTCTGAGGGGCAAACTTGAACTTCATTTTCTTGTCTTGCAAAGTACATTATTGGTAAACAAACAAACAAAAAAGTTTGCCGGTGGGGAAGGGAAAAGAAAATACTGTTTGTCTGTGGTCAGCCCCATCACACCGTATACTTAGTGTCAAACTAATCACTGGCTTTCTGGTGGGTTATCTGGTGAGCTCAGGGCAGAGTATGTTGAGATACAAACTCCAGCTATGACAGTGGCTGCAAACAAAACGATGACTTTTCACATGTCACATGTCGGGTTAATACAAGAAGGAGCCAGTTCTCCTAATGTCCCTACTTTGAACAGTGTCTGGAGAAGAGGGGTGAAAACAGTCAATCACCAAACTCCTCTGTGGGATCGGAGACAGTCCCACTCCCAGGATCATTTCACGGGAGGCTGCACTTGCAATAAGTCCTTCCACTTCCCGGGTTCCACCCATGGGCCACAACCTTCTTGTCTTTCCACTCAGTGGTCCAGCTGGTGAGATGACAGCATGAGCCAAAGGGAATTTGAGGTCCAGCTGACGCCTGCCCATGGCACTGATGGCAGCCCCAACAGCAGAGACAGGTTATGGATCTGGGCCTAATAAAAGTGGGAGTAACAGTAATTCCAGGTGATCCCAATCCCACTGATTACCAACAACACAAAGTAAACGATGAACCAAATCTAATCAGTTGCCATCAAGTTAAGAGATGTGCTGGCAGCATACACCAATTCAGGTGGCATTGTGAAACACGAGAAACTTGATTGATTTCAGAGTTCTCCTCTGTGGATGTCCTCACCCACAAACCCCTGCCTCAGTGGTGCACAATGAACCCTCTAGTCCAGGAACAAACTCCGGGAGCACATTCACTCTGAGAATTAGAGTTAAATACTGAGAATGCTGCCACTAGTGCTGTTACACTGACGCGCTTCCTTCCCAGGGGAGTTTCTTTTTAGTGAGAGCCTGGAGAGGAAAATGCTTTCCCTGTGAGGGGATCTGAAATGGTGGGTTAGCACAGAAAGGGCTCTTTGCCCTTCAAACAATACCACATAAGTGGTTCCATGTATGAGAGCTATGGATGGCATAGCAGCTTGGGACTGAGGATTCTGTCTGCTCCTTGGAGCCCTAATTCTGTAAATTGCATATCCTTTTGACTGAGGGGATGAAGACAGCAACATGTTGGGTTGCTAAAGAGGGCCCACTTTTTCCTAGAAAGTGGCTGCTTCCTGAGAAAAGGGCAAGTTCAGAGCTGTTGATTTCTTCATTGGTCCTCTTGTTTCATTGCTTTTCTTTTTCAGTGAGTAAAATTTTGGTATAGCTAGAGGTGTAACTGAAAGGAATTATGCAGAAGGAAATAAAGTTCAGAAAAAGTATAAAAGGATTTTCTTTATGCTGGTTCTCTTAGATCAGGCTGTTCGTAAGATGACTCATTAGCATGCATAAGTTGGGAGCTAAAGGAATACAGTGATGGTTAGAACTCCCATTATTAACTAATTAATTAATATAACAAATATACATGGGTTAATCTTTATAGAGCCAAGGGAATGAGGACTGAAAGTATTCCAGAGAGATTTGTGAGGCAGTAAGGAAAAAAAATGGAAGTATAAGTAAGTTCCAGTTATCAATTACTGTGTGACAAATTACCCCAAACTTAATAATTTAAAATATAGCAATACTTTTATTGTTATCCTCTCTCAAAGTTCAGAGATTGGCTAGGCTCAGCAAGCCCTTGTTCAAGGTCTGTCATGTATTTTCAGGCACATAGTAAGTAGGACCACAGTCATCACAAAGGATTTCTCACTTGCGTATTGGTGGTTGTTACTGGCT
>NW_006292687.1:5955344-5957498 GCF_000327345.1 Myotis davidii | reverse complement strand
CTGCTGAGATAACAACTTAACTTTTCCATGCACATCTCCCAGGTTTCTTCCCTGGGAAAATATTATGAATTTGGAATCCTACCTACCTTTTTTTACTTGAAAAATTTGTGACTATTTTCCTAAACTATTAAATATTCTTCTAAAGTATAATCTGGAATGCTTTAGCATTCTATCATGTGACTACACTACCACTTACTTTCAACTTCTTACTGTTGGAAATTTAAGCAGGACCATTTTTTTCCATTGCAAAACACACTGTGATGAAAACCTTTATGTAGAAATCTTGGTGTTCATCTATCATTCTTCTCTTAGGAGTGATTTCTAAAGGTGGAATTAGTGGTCAAAAGTTATCCACATTTTTAAAAACTTTCCAAGAATCTTGTCCTAGTGGCTTCCAGGGCAAGGTGTGCTCACTGACCATCCCACCAGGGATGGGAGAAACAGGGAAGTGTATGATCAATAGGGTGAGTATATAACATAGATAATAAGAGTTCAAAGAGTGTGAAGGATGGCGTATCATATTTCCATATATTTCTTTGCCTTCTAAGTTTCTTTTTTGTGTGTGATATGCTAGTTTAAGTCCATTGCCTATTTCTTCCATTTTACTCCTATTGATTAGTAATAGATCTTCATAAATTATTAATCTTTTGTTTAGCATATAAGGCACAATCATTTTTTTCTCGTTTGATTTTTTGCATTCCAGCTTTGTGGTATGTTTTTAGATGTAGGGAGTTTTTTTTTGTTGTTGTTGTTTGCTTTAGTTTTCGTGTGATAAAATCTAGTAATCTTTTATTTATACATATTTATTTTGCTCTTACATATGAAAACTCTTAGTCATAATAATAACAGATTGATTTTACTTTGTTTTCCTATTGTATTTATGCACATATCCATACCCACACCAATATACTCACACACATATATAAAACTTATGCTTTTTGAATCAATCTGAACTATATTTTAAAATATGTTATAATTATGGGTCTCCAAAAGACTGTTTCCCAAATATTTGCCCAGATGTTGCATGCTAGGACTTAGATGAGTAGAGGGAGAAGTCACTCTGAAAGGGAGAAAGAGAGAGAGGAGACCCTGGATGAAGCAAGGAGGGCTTGGGGGAGTCAGGCAGGGGAAGGGCAGCCCTGCAGGTGCCATGCACTTGGATTCTGGAGGCCTGGGATTCCAGGCAAAGGGAGGTGCCTTGTAAGTATTGAGAACTGTTGTAGTTTGGGAATAGGGAAATTATTTCTCGTTCTGTTGCCTTTTTCCTTTCTTTCTTTGACATTTCTCAGGTGCAAGGAGCCATGCACTTTGGTAAATGTACATGATAGTTCATTTAATACTTTATGATACTCACCACTACCTGTGAGGCAGGTACTATTACTGTCATCCTTTTGCAGATGAGATGATTGAGACTTACTTAGTAAGTGGTTGGGCTGGGACAGTGTCCAAATCTGGCTCTTTCCAAAGCTCTGTGTTCAACCACTATGTACATTCATTTCTCAATATAATTAAAGCACCTTTCAGAAAGTTGATCTGGAAACATTGAGCAGGTAGAAGGAAGATGAGAGTGATTGAGGTCAGGAGCTTCTGAAATAGTGGAGGATCCAGGGATGAGGACCTTGATGGTGATTTGAGGAAGTAGACAGTGATGTGAGGAAGTGGGTGGTGATGTGAGGAAGTGGATAATGACCGTGAAGCAGGAGGAGGAGAAGTTGGGAACAAGCTAAGGATGTGAGGGGCTTGCTAGATTTAGTCTTTCTCCGCTATTTGCTCTGATTCTGAGTGTCTGATGTCCCACTCAGACCTTATGCAGGGTCTTCATAAACCGATGTGAGCACTTAATCACTTTCCTGAGATATAAACAGACATTTTCAAGGGCCAGGCATTCTTGTGTGGAAATTGAGAAAAATAGCAAAATTATTTTTCTCCCCTCCATCCAGTTTCTTGAAGGAGGACAGTGTGATTGACAGATTTTTTTCTTTAAGCGATAGAACTGTATATTCAGCCCTTCAATAAACATTAGTGGAACATACAATAACAGGCACAGGTGTTTGCTATGCGGGCCCCAGTGATGCAGCACAACAGATCCTGCCCTCAAGAAGATTAAAGTTGAGCAGAAGCAGTTACCTGAACATGTATAAAAATGTACAAAAT
>NW_006292687.1:5928724-5955257 GCF_000327345.1 Myotis davidii | reverse complement strand
AGCCTTATCAAAAGAATTACAGAACGGGAGAGGGAAAGTGCTGCTTTTATTCTCCACCCAGGCACAAAGCGACGTCCTAACTCTATTTCAAAGTCTCCCCTAATAACTCAAACTGCATAGATGATCTGCAGCCCTTATATTTATAACCCCAATTTGGTCTTGTGGTTCTTGGTAACTGAACAATCATAAATAGACTTAGGTCTGCAAGAATGCCTGACAGAAATGTGTGCCGAGGCACCTTGGCCCCACCAGACAGGCCTACTCAAAGGGAGGGAAGGACCCTCGCTGCTTAAGGGGCTTTGGGTTTGAGTCCCAGCCATGAAGTCCCTAGCTGTCAATTTTGAGCTGTTACTGGACTTATTAATCAGTGAAAATGGAATAAGTAACAGAACTCACTTCATAGGGATGTTCTGAGGATCACATGAGATTGTGGAGTAAGCATTCAATAGGTAAGCGGGGTTAATACACATGAGCACAGCCAGAGGTCCCAGTGGGCACCATTGGGTGTGTTTCATTGAGCTCTAATGGTGCAGGGCCATTTCCCTTTGGGCCGGGAGTCCTCATTCCATGATTGCGACATCAGAGTGCTTGAAATGGGTCTTTCTCATCTTGCTACAGGGTGAATCATCCTGAGGAGTATGTTCCTTGACATATCATTCAGAATCTCTTCTGAGATGTTGACTAAGTGCCTCAGATTTAGGAAGTGTCAGTCTGAAATTGCAAACTGTTGAACAATCCTCTTTTACCACCCACAGACCAACAGAGCCTTTGACTCACTGTGCTGTGTCTGCCTGTTTTCCTTGTCTGCACCCTTGATTAGACGGTGAGCTCCAGCAGGGAGGGGATGGGTCCATTTTTTTGTATCCAGGCGTTCCCAGGACATAGCACGAGCCTGGCATGTGATAGACATTCACTGAGTATTTATTGAATGAATGTCACAATGCTGTATCTATGCCCAAGAATGGGTGCGAAATATCTTTTTGGGCCCTTTAGTTTTTAACTTACCTAAACTTCACCACAACCTTATGAACTAGATATTATTGTTTCTAATTTATTGCTAGAGAAACTGAGATTCAAATAGATTTGCCAGTTCACCCAAGGTCAACGAATGACCTGCTTCCCTCCTCTATCCATTGTCTCTACTAGTCCTTTAATACACTGGTTCTCATTTTGATTATGCCACTCATTAACCATATGGCACCAGGTAAGTTACAAATGCTCATAAATAATCACATTTTTGTCCTGGTTGGTGTGTCTCAGTTGGTTGGAATGTTGCCCCATGCACCAGAAGGTCTCGGGTTTAAATTCTGGTCAGGGCACATGTCTAGGTTGCAGGTTTGATCCCCAGTGGGGGCACAAGAGATGAGCAACCAATTGATGCATCTCTCTCGCATTGATATTCTCTCTGTCTCTCCTTTCCGCCTTCTCTAAAAAATTAATTTTAAAAAAAGACTCACATTTTCTTACAATGAGAATTGCCTCATTGTCTTGGGAACATTTTTAATATTTTCTGGATATTCACAATCCTAAAAAATAAGTGACTCATCATGATATTGTTTTGATGAAGCCCGAAAATGGCTAGTCTATTTTTAATGTCGCGTGGCAGTAGCTAATATTAGGTTCTCTTATTCTACTCCAAGGGGAGAGGGAAGCAAAAGGTCACAGGGGTTAAGGAGTATCCACACAGCACCCAGGATAAAAATCATTTAGTTATCGCAAGCATCTTGCCCTAAAGCCATATTAAGGTCTACTTTCTGGGAAACTTTACAGTTGTCACCGGCAATATCTACTTTGTGATTGTTCTCAGTTTCATTTGGATACATCTCTCTCTCTCTCTAGCTACACACTTGTGCCTTTATTTTCCTTCTGTACATTTCTGTTCACACAGTTCAGGTTCTATCTTAGCATTTCACCAAATTTTAGATTGCAGGCACAATGTGACTGATGCACAATCACTTTTTTTATTTATACTTTTTGAAAGTATGAAGGAATGAACAAATGTATAGGTCAGTACATTCAGGGAGGAATTCAGAATGTGTCTAAGCAATGTGTGGTGCAAAGAACAGGAAGGCAAGATAGAGTTGATAGTGTTGTCTAGTGGTTAGTGTGCAGGCTCTAGGGTCAAAAGGCCTCACCAGCCCTGAGGTCTTGAGTGGGTTCCTCACCTTTGCTAAGCCTCATTTTTCTCAATATCTTTAATATGGGAGACATAGGGATCTTTATCACTTCCACATACAACAAACCACCCCAAAGCTCAGTGGTTTAAAAGAATAGCCATTTTTACTGCTTATGTGGCTGAGGTAAGGGCCGTCTGGTGTAGGCTGGGTTTCCCTCAGATGGCTTCCTGTCCCTCACCTTTCTCTAGCACCAGGGGGTCAGCCTAGCCATGTGCTCATGGGGATGACAGAGGTAGCGGACAAGAAGAAACATGAAAGGTCCCTGGGAGCCTAGACTTGGAACTCGATGCTATCATTTTCATTTCTGTTATTTCCCAGACAAATCACATGATCACATTCAAAATTAAGGGGAAGGGGGATGCACCGTGTTCACCCTAATAGCACCCTAATGGTATGGATGCTACAGGTGGGAATGAAATATTGGATCCAGTAATGCATTTTACTATTCTACTTGGCTTAACTATTAGAAAAAAATAAAGGAGATGATCTTTGTTAAGAGCTTAGCATGGTGCCTGGTGTGTTGTGAGCATTTTGCATGTGGTTGGGAAACTGCATATCCTGTAAGAAATGCATAAATTATAGCTCCTGTAGCTGTTATGACCATTATCATCAGAAATGCAAACACATTATCCCGAATAGCAAGACTCATAGAGAACTTAGCCAGACCATGAGGGTGAAGCAGGCTGTGTTAGGTTGTTAAATGGAAGTTTACTCATGCAAAAAAAAATGTATCGAACACCTATGTTCCAGGCACTGCCATAGGCACTTGAGTGATATTCAAGAATGAAACAGACAGAGATTCCTGTCCATGTGGAGCTTACTAGTACATTTCACCAGGGAAAGATACATACATAGAATAACATGAAAGTAAGTGATGTAGTATGCTGATGCTATGAAAGAATGTTGAAGAGAGTAAAGGGATTGGAAGTGGTACTGTGGGGGTAGGTGACAGGATTAAATAGGGTGGTTGGGTGGGCCTTGCTGAGAAAGTGAGAGCAAAGACTTGAAAGAAGGTGATGGAGTGATCCAAGCAGACACGGGAGAAAGAATGTTCTAATCAAGGGAGCTGAAGATCAGAGAGCCTAAGGTAAGATGTAGAGTATGTTTAAGGAACAGCATGGAGGACAGCGTGATTGGACATCAGGAGTCAGGGGATGAGTAAGAGGAGTTGAGGCTTGAGAGATAATGGGGACCAAGGGCCTTGTAGGTCTTTGTGAGAGCTGCAGTTGTTGTTTTTAAAATATATTTTTATTGATTTTAGAGAGGAAAGGAGAGGGAGAGAGAGAAACATCAACGATGAGAGAATAATTGATTGGCTGCCTCCTGCATGCACCCCAACTGGAAATCAAGCCTGCAACCCATGTGCCTTTGACCAGAATCGAACCCGGGACCTTTCAGTTTGCAGCCCGACGCTCTATCCACTGAGAAAAACCGGCTAGAGCTGCAGTTGGTTCTTAGTGAAGGGGGTAGGGGTGCCACTGGAAGATTCTGAATAGACATGATGTGATTCTTATGTCCAATGCCATGAAACTTATGTTTTAAAGCATTCCTGGTGGCTGTTGTGTTATGAATTCCTCCAAGGAGGCAAGGGTGGCTGTGAGAATAATTCAGGAGGGAGGTAAAAGTTATGGGCTTGGGTGATGACAGCTGAGGTGGTGAGATCTGGAATTTGGATATGTTTTGAAGGTAGAGCCAACAGAATCTACTGGGTGTGGGGTGTGACAGTAGATTAGACACAGAGTGTGACAGAAAAAGAGGAGTCAAGGATGACACTCCATGGTTTTTCATCTGAGCGACTAAGATAGGAAAGATTGTGTGTAGAATAAGATCAGGGTGTGAGGGAAAAAATTAGATGTTCAATTTTGGGCATGTTCTGTTTGAAAGGGCTCTTGCACATTTAAGTGGAGATTGTCACAGGCAGTTGGAGACACATATGTAGAAATCAGGAGCAAAATCCACACCGGAGAGGCAAATATGGAATTCATGAGGCCACAGCAGCATTTGAAGTCATGGACCTGGTCATATCAGCAAGGGGGTGGGTATTAGTAGAAAGGAGGACCAAAGAGGTTCCCCAGAGCCCTCACCACATTTAGTGTGGAGGTAAACAGTGCAGTCCAAGGCTGCTGGTGGGGCAAGTGTGATACAGATTGGAAATTGACAGGTGGGTACACCAATGTAGATGTCACTAAAGATCATGATAAGAATGGTTTTGGTTAAGAGGTGTTTGTGAAAGTTGGATGGAGTGGGTTTAACAGAAAAAGGGAGGAGAGGAATTTGAGAGAATAAATAACCCTCTGCCTCTGCATCAGTCATGCAGAGGCAAATAAATGAGTCCGTGGTTAGGGAATTGAGGTCAAGTGGCATGTTTATGTGCTGGTGGCAGTAATCCAGTAGAGAGTGAAAACCTGATAATGCAGGAGAGAACAGCAGAAAGATAGTGATACGGACACCACCAAAGGAACTGCTCAAGCTTTTCCGGCTTTTTACTCCTGGTATTCCTTACCCCAGTAGGGATATTTATTACATTATTGTGATTCTCTCCTGTTCAGTTATTGCATCAAGTCCCATTGGTAGTCTCAGCCTCATCATTAGCGTCAGTGTTTCCTCTGCTGTTGTCTATTATGCCTCCACGCAGGGCACAGCAGTAGCAGGGCATTTTTTATTTTCTAAATATGGAGCCCTGAACCATTTTCCGTGCTTTCCTCGGCTGCAAGAGAAATCAGATTTGGGCTTCCTGACCTTAGTCTAAGAGGCAATACAGACAAACTCTAAAACATCAAGGTCCTATTGAGACAAACTGGTATTGACGGTGTTGGAGACTTTAAGGGGGCAGGTGAGAAATGGGGCAGGTGACGGCTGTTCTACTCAGAAGCAATGTGGGGACAGTGGCAGGGGTTGGGTCTCTGTGGCTTCCCACTAGAGGGTCTTAGCTTTTTCCTTAACTTTACTGAACCGGCAGCCAAATTCCACCCTATAGCCTCCCACTTCCTCTCCACTCATTGACATCACTCTCTGTGTCTTAGGTTCAGTTTCTCCCCCAGCCCCATGTGGGTTGTGAGCTTTCTGAAACCAAGCACTGTACTTCCCTGGATTGGGATGGCTGATTGGTCAATACTTGGTACTTCGCAGCTGGGAGATGACAGGAGTAAGGTAGGGGCAAAGCCTATGAACTAGAAGAGGTTCCAGCCTCACCTTTAGGTCACCTGGAAGAACAGAGTGGGTCTGATGGGAGATTTCACCCCAAATTTCTATATCAAATGTATTGTATGGAAGCTGGAATATGATCTTCCTGATCTATTGATGACCCCCAATAGGGGTCAGTCCTCTCTCCTCTGCCTCATCAGTTGACACCTGCAGCATGGTGGTCAGCCTCTCTGAGGGGCAGCGAGTTCTCCCCCATGGGGACAATCTATTGGAGGCTGGCATTCAGGGATGCTGGGCCTCCTACATTGCCCGGATGGCATGGGTGAGTGATGGTTCTTGCTGCTTACCCCATTGCCACCCCATGTCCCGCAGTCCCACCTACACGCTTACATATAATCCTATGGCTGCTGCTTCATTGTCCCAAGTCTGTAGCAAACCTATGCATTCCAGGCTACACCCTCCCATCACCCTGTGTGAGGCCCAGGACATGGAAGAGGGATGCAGGGAGCAGCATCAGAAACAAGGCAAACTTGGCCATTTCCATGTGCAGGAGGAATTCTGTGTTCTAATGACTGAATGGAAGGCTAGGTGTCACCTGAATGGGAGGCCACCAGAGGTGCTCGTGTCTATCCCTCCTTCCAGTATCATCTCTGAATATTGAGTGATGCCTGCCTTCCCTCTATGAGAACATAAGGTTTTGAACATCACTAAATGCACATACCCTGGAAATAAATGGAGAATTATGTTTTATCATTACCGATCATGCTTAAGTGTGACTAAATATAAGTCAGTATCCTGAGGGTGCTCCTCCAGAAAGGAGGGATCCTAAAAGGTGTGGGTCCTGCTAAAGGAGAGAGGAGACAAGTGGAGGAAAGGAGCCCAGATGGTCGTGGTTGGGGCACCCCGCAAAAAGAAACTGTTCCACCTCCACCATTCTGTGGATGGCCAGTTCTGTGCACCTGTTGCTGCCCTAGTCTCCACCCCTCCTCACACAGCAACTCCAAAAAGGCCTTCAGACTCCAAATGACACCCTCGTCAATAAGCTTGCATTGCAAAACCACATTTTGACAGCACATTTCCCAAATTTAGTCTGTAATCCACTCCCAGAATATATTATGCTTTGCACCCAACAGATGGATTAAAAGCTTAAATCTTCTGCTTATTCGGAAACTCACCAGTAACCAAAAATACAAACACTCATACCCCTGCACGTGTGAGTGCAATGGTGGGGGTGAGGGGGAGGAGCAGGGGCATATTAAAGACCTGAGAGTGTGCGCTTTGGGGAGGAAGGACTGTGGCAGGGAATGTAGGGAGATGGGGCATCCTCTGGGCCCTGAGCAGGCTGAGGGGCAACCAGCTACTTTCTATAAATCCTTCTCAGCTCTCTATATTTAGGCCTCTGTATACCAGGGAAGTGTGTGTGCTAGCATAAGGTCCAAGGCACAAGTCTGAAACTCTGAATGTGGGGGTGGTGGGGATGTCAGCTAGGCTCTCCCCTGCAGAAATGCAGAGACAGAGGCCTGAGCTGGGGCCCGGTTCCCAGCCCAGTCCAGCACCAGATTCAGAACGGATGCTGGACTTCAGCTCAGGGCTGTTCCTCTCCACCAGCTTCCACAGGAGCCTTGGGGGCTTTGAAGGTTTCCTCTCTCTATTTTTGGGGGAGGGACCCAGGTTTTATCATGTCAGAGACCACATCTCATCTTCCTTCTGTGAGTAAAAGCTGCTGAAATCTCTGCAAATGGAGGCTGTTATTTTGAAGGCTGTTGGGGGAGGGGAAAAAGGAAAGGGAGGTGCCAGGGAGCACTTACCAGGATGTACCGGAGAGCTGTAGGAGCTGGGGTCACCAGGGGCCTAGAGAAGATCCCTGGGGGTCCCTGAGATAATCCCAAATCCCATCTTCACTGTCTTATTTCCTCCTCTTCATTGAAGAATCGCTCAGAATGCAATAGAAACAAGGTGTTCTAATTAAACAGATTTGTTTACATGTTGTGGCACAAAAGCTAATTCAATCTGATAAACTGTACATCCCCGCTGTACTTTCTCTCCCTTCCTTTCTATAAAACTGCCCATTTTTAAATAGTATTGTACTTAAGCATCTTAAAGAGTGTCCTTGATTAAAAGTAGACGAGCCATTTCCTACAGCTTTTGGAGGGTTGTGCCAACAGGGCGGGAAGGAGAGTAGTCGTGGGTGAGGCCCTGTGATATCCCATCTGACATTTTTCATGACATTTCTGGCCATTTAATGTCCAGAAACACGTGCTGTCCTGCCCAGCTGGAGCCTTAGATGGGCTTCCCACTGTGACCCAAGGGGGCTGGGAGCAAGTGGTGGTCTGATCTGGAGGTCCTTGTGCTTGAGAAAGAGGAGGGGCATTGGTGCAGGTTCTGCCCAGGAGGGTAGTGGCCTTCACACTCTTGCAGAGTCCCATGGTGTCCTGGGGAGGAGTCCATAGAGAAAAGTAGGCAAGGAGAAACAGAGGCATGCTTATAATAATGATGATGATGATAATTATGATAAAACATTTTGTGGGAACAACTGGGATGATTTAAATTATCACAGAATAAGCTTTCTATCAATTACACAGCTATCCAAGAGAGGATCAAATGATCACACGTCATCTTCTATCTGGGGATGTCTGGGCAGAAGCCAACCCACCAACCTTCCACGGATCTCAGAAAAGAATCTTTGTTTGGGGCAAGGGCCGGGCTAGTTGCCACTCCTAGATTCTCAGATGGCAATGACCTGGCAGTTTCATCTTCAATTCCCTGTGCTGTAGGCAGCACTCAGAGTGTGTGTGTCAATATTTGTAGATGTGAATTGGGAGCGTCTGTTCAGGACACATGCCTTGTTTGTGCTGACCTCCTTGCCTTTCCCCAAGCTGCTTCCTTCAACTGGGAAACCATTCTCCAACCACTCATCCTATCGAGATGGCCCCAGTCTTTTGAGCCCTTAGACCCACACTCCATGACCTGTGTTTTCCATGCGTTCAGTAATGCAGCCTGACATTTAAATGGCTCAACTCTGCCTTTTGACAGAGTCTGTCCTATAACTGGACTGTGTCTTTGATTCCTGTCCTTCAGCAGTACCCTGCATGCTGCTGGGACGTGGTGGTAAGGATACCCTTGCTGATGGGTTAGTGGGAGTAATCACTTGAGAATTCTGCCCTCCCTCCCTGCTCACCTCCTTCCCTTCCACTCTGCTCACTCTATGAGTATAGAAGGGACACATCTGTATAAGTTCCCTCGTCACTCAAACATGAATGGGGAAGACATATCCATGTTGTTACATTACTCGTGGAGAGCCCAGCCCTAACTGAGTGTTAACATGGAATGTGGAGAGAGGAAGCCCTTCAGTTCAAACCACCTTCAGACCATGGTCTGAAGACCTTGCCCCTTTGCTTGGCTCCTTCCTTGCTCCTTTCTGCCTGCTGCACCCTCCATCACCCAGAGACTGCCCCCATCTCCCCCACTCCAGTAATTTTAATATGAATGTCTCAAGATAAAGGAAGTGGGGTGGCAACCTAGGATTAGACTCTCTTTGAAGGAAACGTGGCTTCCTGGGTCTCATTGGCTCTATCTGCCCAATGGGACAGTGATTTCACGAATAAAGGCCACAAACAAGCAAAAATATGAAAGGTAGGAAGCTTGTTCTCCCAGTTCCCTATAATAGCTCTGATCTGTGCACATGCATGTAGAATCTGGGAGGGCTTCCTTTTGTGGCATCTGAGATTCTCATACCTGTGTATTTCATGGTTGTGCTGGGTTATTTATTTAAAAAAGCTTTATTGAGATCCTCCTTTGTGGTGGGCGCCATGTGGAATGTTTTGATGATCTAACCCATAATTCTAAATATTTGGCCTAATCTCAGACCAACTCTTTTCATACCCAGCCCACCCAACTCAGCTAAGCTAGGTTTTTCACTCTCCAGTGCCTCCCAGGGACCTCACATCTTTATTCCGCCTTCAAACACTGGATCCCGCAATGGGATACTCTCTTCTCCCAACCTACTCAGACCCCAGCCATATCCAGAGCCCCCCACACTGCTGCATACCTCCTGTTGGCCCTCCAGATCTACTCCTCACCTGCCCTCTGCCTTGCAGGGTGACCTGTGTGAATTATATCAACAGGTACATGAACCCTCTGGCTCTGGTTGGTTGGGCCAATAAGAAGCGACAAATGTGGGGTCAAGGTGTTTCTTTCCCTCCTTCAATCCTGTGGGATCGTATCACCTGCCACTGTAATGTCCTTGCCCCTCTCAGTGACCTGCTCTCCACAGCCTCTCCCTTTCAGTGCTTGTGACCTCTCCATGTCCTTATCCTTTCGCCTGTAGCTGGTCATAGTTCCCCTGCTGCTATCTCTGGTCCCCCACTGGCCCTCTTTTTGTTTCCTCTTCACCCTGCCTGCCCCATTGTAATAAATGCTCTGCAAAGAAACCCTCCTAATTTAAGAGTTCCATCCTTTCCTGGGGGGACCCTGACATGCGTCCCCCATATCTATTTCCCAAGTATTATTCTCTCTTCCTGTTTTGGGACTGTTATAGCCCTTCTAAGCCTGGCACAGATCTAACAATGATTTCTATACTCATTAAAAAATATACATAATTATAATTATTCTACCTTGTCTCTCCTGCTAGATTGTGAATGCTTCAGAATAAGGCCTTGGCATTTTCTTCTCATACCTCTTCTAGGGCTGAGGAGAAAATAGGTGCTGTAACAAGTGCCTGTTTATAGACAGAGAAATCATTACACTAGCAAAGTCAGGGTGGCGGTTCCTGGGCTTAGAGTTAAATTTCAAATTCAAAGGTAGGGTTCAAACCTGTTGTTTTAGGCGACTGTGCCACCTTGGCCAACTCATTGCTCTTCGATTCTTAACTTGCTAAATGGAGATAATAATATACCTATTATACCTCTCCATCTCATTTTCATCATTTAAAAAAGTGTAGTTATGGTAATATTTTGTGAGGATTTAAGAAAATATGGTATGAGAAAGCTCTAACTATTCAATTGAATGAAATCTCCAGATACATTCTGGGACCAAACATTGAAAACTTCCAAGGTGATTAATAATATTAAAACTAGGTATATATACTACTATTGCCTATTGAATATTATGTATAAAAATTTTAGAAATATTTTCTGATCTAATTGTATGCTATAGTCATTAATAGTCCCATTTTACAGAGGAGTAAACTAGTCTAAGAGGTTAAAGAAATTGCTCAAAGTAGCAGAATGAGGAAGTAGCAGAGTCCAAATATATGTCCAGGGTGCTGCCCCGATCAGGGCTTCTGATCCTGGCTGTGTGATTTGGTTCCATGGGGCTTATCCAGGGCCTTCAACTAAGGATGTCTCCAGGAACTCACCTCCCACACATTCTGTGTACTTGCTTGTCCCATGCTCTCTCTGGGAAAGATATTTCTAGTCTGGAGCTTTTTTCAAAGACCTCGGGGCTGGAGGTGTGGAGAGCCGGATGAAAGAGAGAAGGAAGTTGCCATCCTTTTTTACAGCCTCATTCTCCAGTTGAACTCCTAGTGTTTGTTCTGAGCTGTAGAAGGGAATCCCAACAAAACCTTGGGGTGTAGACAGTCACCAGAAGGTCAAGGCAGTGGTATAATAACACAGAGGAAGTGGCTTCTGTTGGTTTTAATTAGGATGAAGAGCCAAGTGGGTGTTTGAAAGTTCTATTTTTGAAATTTAAAAAAAAAAATGACAGCTACTGAAACTATCTGCAATCAGCTAACCTGAAACACCCACCTTAAAATGCATGCAGGCAGTAATCTCTCAAACAAAACCTTGGGGTGTAGACAGTCACCAGAAGGTCAAGGCAGTGGTATAATAACACAGAGGAAGTGACCTGGTGGGATATCCAGGGATTTTTTTTTTTTAAAGAGACTCACCAGCGTATCTTGCTCACAGTGTAAGGATATAAGGGTGGCCAGATTCTTACATAGGCTGGCTTCCCCCAGAGCAGTGTTCTAAGAGGCCAGGCAGACACTGTAAGGCTTCCTGTGATCCATCACAGAAGGCACACAGCACCACTCCTGCAGTGCTCCTGTTGGTCAAAGCAAGTCATAAAACAGCCCGAGTCAAGAGGATGAGTCCGCACAGTGGTGTGAATGCCAGGCTGTATGGTTCATGACGGGGGCATTTTTGAAGACAGTTAAATCATATCTCACCTGCTGTGTGAATGCAGACAAAGTATAGAGCACTCAGTGCCTCAGTTTCTTCATCTGGGGACTGGGGAAGGAAGCTATCAGGCCTGCTTTCCAGGGTTGCTTCCGCATTAGCATATGCCTGTAAAGGGATTCCCGCAGTGACTAGCACAACTAAGGGGTTCAATGCAACTTACTAGTTTTGCGTTGCCTGGTGGAGAACTTAAATTTATCCCTAATATTTTAATATGTCCGTGTCTCCTCTTTCCAGCCAGCTTGTTAGCTCCTAGAGGTCAAAGATTATCCTATACTTTGCTCTTTCCGTTTCTTTTAGTTGCCCTCAATAAATACCGACTGAAAGGAACTGAAAAGGGAAGAGATAAGGGAGCAGGGGACTGTGCAGGCAATTGTGGGCATCTTTATCGCTTTCTCTGGACTCGGCGTATCACCCAAGCTCCTGAGATCTAACCTTGGCCTTTTCTGGAAAAAAAAACTAATAAGTTATCCTAGATTGTAAAGGGGGCTTTATTAATCTAGTTAATAGATGGCACTGTTTTTATGAGGACTTCAGCCCATTAATTGTTTTCATGCAAATGGATGCCGTTAATTACAAATTAATCTTATCTTTTTGTTAAGGCAGGGCCATCAGGACCTCTACTTGGCAATACTTGTTGGCACTTGATATGAATCAATGCTTATACTTGAAAGTAATAAAACTGCATTTCTTTAAAGATAGTTCATAAATCAGATCTTCATTAATGCAGATAGGCTAGACCCCCTACTTGTCTAATTTAATGAGGTTCTAATTCATTACTGTGATTCATGCATCTCCCTGGGGATGGTGGCCAGCAGGGCAGGGCACATAGTAGGCAGTTAATAAATCCTCTACATCCTCTATTTTCTGGGTTCTTCCACAGTGGGAAGCTGTCCACTAGGTTTCCTCTTCATCATAAAGCACCACTTAGATCTTCACCAGCCTCAGTGCCATTTTTTCCACATGGTCATAGAGGACCCCAAAGAGGAAAATAACCTTCCAGCAAAGCCTGTTGCTTTTATGCCGCCTCTATGCTGGGAGCTCAGGTGTCCCCAGTGGAGAAACTAAGGGTGCGGGACATCAGAAGCACTGTTGGGGACACAGGGTGACTTGTTTAGCTGGTTCTTGGACTCTCATAGTGGCTGAGGCAGTTGGATGGGGACTGTCCGTCCTCCCTGTGCCATCTACCTGAGCACGATGTACAAACAAATGGGCAAGGGGACCCACATTTTTCCCTGGGACTCATTAGCCATCCATTTTCCAGTGATGTCTCTAAACCATTTCTCAGCCTGTTTCTCTTTCTAGGCAGGTTTCCCTTTAGGGAGACCTAGTCCCTCCCCACCATCCCCAGGGCCTGGGCTTCCACCACCTCCTTCCAGCCACCAGGGTCTCAGCAGCAAGCCCTGGCTTCCTCTGTTTAAGAAACAAGTGCAGACCCAGAGGCAGGGGCGTGCCATCCCTCTCTGTTCCACCAACCAGCCGTGTGCACCAGGAAGGGCTCCAAAATGTGGATTGGGGTGTGTGAGAATAGCCCGGACAAAGGGACCGTGGCTTCTGTGCTAGATTTGGGGAGCCGGCAGCGTGATGAAACGCTTCCCTCCGTGCCGCTGAATTCATTTCTCTAAAGTTCCACTGTGCACAGAACCATTTGTTTCCACATTGTTTTTATTAAACAAGAAAGGCGAGCTTTATTACTGCGCAAATGAAAGCAGCCGGCAAAGACAGATACTTCCCAGATTCTTATTAATCTCCAAGAGTTATGGGGCCTCTGAAGTCCCACAGAAATTAACATACTCCACAGACTTCTCTTAGCAAGTCCCCGGCGCTGCTCCTCTCCCTTGTGGGCAGCGACCACTGCCCTACCCTGGCCAGCTCCATGAGGGCTTTCAGTTGGGGTCCAGGACTATCACCCTGTCACATGACCCCCACCTTCTTTTGAGTTGCATGTGCACTAACCTCATGCTTCAGTGCACAGTCCTGGATTTATTTGTACACTAATTCTGGGCATTGTCTGGAAATGTGGATTTAGGTGTTGTTCAATTCACTTCCATATACAATTATATATGTATAGATTATTTACTATCATAGTATAGGAAAATCTTGACGTTTGTGAGATTATATCCTGAGGCCTTTGTGAATCTCAAATGAATGAAAAACACAGTCATGCATAATTCCCCCTTTCTACGGATGCAGATTAGCGATCAGTCATTCGTTCTGCAAACATTCACTCAGTCACTTCCACCAGCTGGCCACCACATGTTCTGTTCTCTGAGAGCCCTGGGCATGATGGGGAGGCTGGGGAGACATGGCAGAGTTTGAATGAAGGGATGACAGTGTCTGTCTCATGATTTTCAAGGACACCAGGTGCTGGGTGAAGAACAGATCATCAGGGGCAAGGGCTAGAAGTAAGCCAACTAGTCAGGAGCGTATTGCAACAGTCCAAGGGAGATGAGAAAGCCCAGGGTGGGTAGGTGGTAGCCTGTGGAGGAATGCAAGACATGTTATGCAGATGTGGATGACAAAAAAACTACCATTGCTCCTTCAGGTTCCTAATGAGAGGTGTGGGCACTTGCACTTGGGGAGAAGTGGATGCAGTCAGCTAGGCGCACTCACTAGGCACACAGCTAACCTGGCCTTACTGGTACATGCAGGAGATCAGATCCAAGCAAAATGGTGACATCCTGTTATGGGATTTGGGGGTCTCTTGCAAGCAATCAGAGATGGAGCAGTACAATCTGTGAATGCCAGGGTTGGTGGTACATAGGCTTTCAATTGCATATTCAGTTTAAAGTATTTTCTAGCTGATCTAAGGAAGTAAGTAGCTAAAGTTTAGTTTATAGATGAGAAAGCAAAGGTTCAGAGAATTTAGGTGAATTTCCCAAAGTCAATGATAATTATGTTCAAGATTAAAGCCTGGGTCTCCTGCAAGCCTGGTCTCCAAGTGCAGCTTTCCCCAAGGTTACAGGGGTATCTTCTTTACTGTGCACTGGCTCTGCCCTGGGATGAAGGCACTGGTGCAAAGGAAAAGCAGTGCCAGGAGATCTTAAGAAGGGGCATGTTCTAGAATAGCACCACTTAAAGTTATAGCAGTGTCTGATCAGGTGCAAGGCCCAGGGTTCTGACTAAAGTGCCTGTAGCCCTAAGTTCATCCCCATGGAATGTTCCATGATGGGGCCAGGACCCCAAGGCAAATACAGTTGCTGGTCAATTTGTTTTAACAATTCTTATTCTCTGATACCATGTACTCTCCCCCCCCCCCCCCCCCCGGCCCTTCCCATACAATCCTCTTGGCTCAAGCGAGGCCAGTGGCCCGAGGTCGTTTTCATAATAAGTTTGTGTCTACCATCAATGACTTTACTCTACCCTGGTCCCTGGTCCTTGGTCCCCTTTGTAGGGAAGTTTCCTGTTCTCTAATCACCTGGGGAAAACCCACCTTCTTTCTAGGGAGGTCCCAGCCTCACTGTTCTAAAAATGTCATCCTCTGCCACAGAGGGGAGATGCTATGGAACACTCTCTTATAGCCTGTAGTTCTACCATATTGCAAGGACTCCTCTAGCCTATTGAATTGATGTGAACACAATAAGAACCATAATAGCAACATATGACACAGGCACAAGCCAGGCACTGTTCTATGTATTTTACACATATCATTCCACCTAATTCCCATAGGAGACCTATGCAGTAAATAGCATGATTAACCTTGTTTTACAAATGAGGATACCAAGTCAAAGGGAGGTGGAATAACTTGCTTAGAGTCAAATATGTAAAGAATGATAAAGCTAGGTTTGAACCCAGGTGGTCTGGCAAGCTCCTAACCACTGAATTACGCTTTCTGCTGTGTGTGCACATGTGTGTGGGTGCATGTATGCAGGGCAGAGGGTTCATAGTAATTAGTGTATGAGGAAATGTTAGGAGTAACAGGGAGGACAGATGCCCCATAATGGAAAAATCCTGGTGGATTTTGAACAAAAACCAACTTTTTAAAGGATACATCCCTCTAATAACTTATGCAATTTCTACAAATAGGAATATTCCTAAAATAGACCATTCCTTCATATGCTGTGTTTTTATCAACCTTGTTCCAGTCTAATTTTTAGAACTTTAGGTAATCTTTACCTTTACTCCTGTTAATTGCCTATGTTTTGCATTCTCTCAGAATTTCTTTCTAAGATCGCCTCTCTTTTTGGTCCACCAAACACTGTGATGCTGAGGGCATCAGGAAGGGAGCCCGAGTAACAAGTTGTCCAGCCACTGTGAGCCTCCCTCCTATGAGAATTAATTACATGTACTCAGACAGAGCTGTGAGGAATGTGGGCACAGACCCTATTCTCCTTACATCTCCCATAACTCCCAGCATGGGGTCTGGTGTATGGTTGATATCTGATCCCCATAGTATATTCATTATAGACCCACAGTGAGAAGAAATGGCCTCTGCTTGGAGCCCTCTTCAAGTTAGGCCTGTCTGGTTCATGGACAAGTCTTAGGTTTGCTCAGGGACCAGCCTTAGTGGACTCCAAAGTGAAATTCTCAGCTGAAGCTTTTTTCTGCAATTTTTCTCATTTAGGATGATGCCATTCACAGAAAACAAATGTTCTTTTGGCCTATTGCGTTTGTTATCAGACATCCTATCAGTTGAAACACCGAGAGAAGATGTGTTTTCTCAGCTGTAGGAATGTTGTCTTTGGGGAGAAGTTCCACACAATAGAAATTCCGGAAACCCAGTGATATGATTTAGAAGCAATTTGCTAGGTCAGAGACTCTGTTAAATCAGAAATGTGGCAAGAGGAGAAAAATCTGGAACAGTTAGTGACTTTGTCTATAAATCAAGGGCACAGTAAACTTTCTCACTTTTAACTTCTATTGAAACAATGACCATAAACAATGTGCAATGCTAAAAACTAATTAAACAGCCACTCTAAATCACCAAAAAAGGGTAAATTAAATTTTAAGTAACATCTGCTCCGGTGAAATGTATGTGGGCAGTGTGAGGGGAAATGTGCTTGTTTGTTTATTTGCAGCCTCTTCCAATACTGACACTTCTGTGAGTCAGGCATGACTGATTAGTGAGTTCATCAGCCTGTCCCTATGATCTCAGATGGCTTTGTTTTCACTAAGTACTCGCCTCAAAGTTCCATCATCATCATGTCCCCTTTCTGGCCATTTGTCCAACTACAATATGCCCCTTTTCTCTGCTTATCTAAGTTCTACTCACCCTCACAATGCTCTCAGGCCTTTCATTCAGTCTACCCAACAGTTCTCCAACACTCCGCTTCTCAATGGATGCTTCAGAGATTGTCTGTCACTCACTGGCCACTTGTTACATCCAGCTTCATGAAAATTACTCATTCAGTTCGTATTCTTATCAGTCTTATAGTTCCTCTGCACCCCTGCTAACCAGGAAGGGCTAAGTTGTGCAGGAACAAAGGATTCCCAGGTGTCAGTGGCTCAACAATATGAAGGTTTTGATTTTGTTCAAGGATCCACGCCAAGTGGCCTGCTCCATATGGTACCTTGGAGTATAGGGCCTCTCATCACTGCTTTTCATGGACTCATCTTGGATGTGACACTATCTGTCTTGCTCACATTTCATTGGACAATTAGTCCTATAAGTGCCTATCAGCAAGACAGTTGAAAAGTACAGTTTTTCATGATGTTTTAGTTAAAATCAGGTCTTAATAAATGTTTGTTTAATAAATGTCATATGCAGTTAACCTTGATGAAGCATTAATTTGTGACAAGATGTATACTAGGAATAAGCAGAGTGGAAAAAGGACCTGTAATTAAATTCTGGCACGTGGGGTCATTCATTCATTCATTCACTCACTAATTCAACAAATCCCTACTTCCTGCCTTATATATTCCATGCACTGTTCTAAACATTTGTGAACAACATACTGATCATTGACCTTGCATAGCTTGCATTCTAGAGAAGGAAACAGAAGACAAACAATAAATATAACAAATAAGGAAACTAAATAGTGTGATAGAATGTGATATATTGTGGAAATAAAAGAAAAAAATGTAAAGCACAGTAAGGAATATAGAGACTTTTATGGTTGGGGTGAAAGTAATTCTAAATAGGGAGGTCATAGCAGACTTTATTGAAATGATATCAGAAAAGAAGTAGGTGTGGTAGTTAGCTATAGAGGTATTTGGAGGAAAAGCATTTATAAAGAGGGAACAGCCTATGCTAAAACCTTAAGTTGTAGCATATTTGAAGAATAGAATGGAGTTCTGTATGGCTGAAGTGAGAGTATGAGCCAGGGGGAGATGAGTGTAGAGAGTTGATGGCGAGGGGGACACATCATGAAGTGTCATAGGCCATTATAAGACTTTGTTTTTTTCCTCTCAGTGAAATTAAAGCACTATTGAAGGGTCTGATGCTTAGTAATGCATAATTATATGTGTATTATGTATGTGTATATTTGAATCCAGAGGAAAGTTTAGCTTTATGTGTCATTTGCATTTGAAGATACATATCTTGGCCCTTATTATCGTACTTTATATTTGCCTTTTCAGGGAACTTTTTCATGTATTGTATCATAAAAGAATGATTATAAAGATGGGAGGGGCTGGTATTATTATCATCTCTCTCTTCCATATGCCACCTTTATGGGGAAGATCACTGGTGCATAGTCTAGATGGAAATTGTGCCTGGGGTCCTTATGGCCCAGTTCCCCAGGGGATGGGGCTGTGGCGGACTGGCTTCTTCCTTACCAGCCTCCCAAGCACTCATACTGCAAGGTCTTAGAGAAAGAAACTTCACCAACAGAGTCAAATGGCTGGTGAGATGAGTTCCACATAATTCCCACTCTCATCGAATCTGAGTATCTCTTAATAAAACTCACAGTTGTTGTGGGGAAGGGAGATGGAGCTCTGTCTCTCCAGCCCGCTGAGCCACCAACTGCTCGCAGTGGGGGCCACACTGTTAATCCCCGGAGCATCATCGCCTATTTCCCAGCCTGCTTTCCTTCCAGGAAGAAAATAACCACTGGCATGCGAGCTACATCCTAGTCTCTTTGCTCAGTTCCATCAGAGCCTCGGTGGCCACACCTGCATTGTCCACCAGTGGTTCCAAAGGGACGACCACTCTCCCCATAGCATTTCTAGGGGGCATTTCTTTTTCACTGACTGACACCACTCATTCTTGTTTCATTGCCTTCCAAAGTTAGGGCTGCTTCCCTTGTTGGGGCCAGGCCTCTGTCTATTTTTAAACATTTACTTTATCCCTGTGTGATGGCGATTTTCAGATATGAGACCAAGACTGGCAAAGAGGGTTTCACTATCATGCCTTAATTTGCTATTAGACTCGAGGTCATGCAACCCCACATCCAGCTGGCACTGTTCCTACTCTGTCTGGATGGGTTTGGCTTGGATTTCCTGCTGTGTCCCTGACAAATACAAGGCAAACATTTAGTTAACTATGGTCAGTATCACCTACGGATTCAGTGTTCAGCCCTTTCTGAGAATATTAACTCTTCGTCTGATGGATTTGTTGCACACATTCCCTCATTTGGCGCTTGGTCCTGCTAATTGTGCTGATTACACTCCATCTGCTACCCTACTGCAATTTTGTCTGCCTTTTACTGTCCTGCTTGCTGCCCTGGGATGCTGACCTCACACACTTCCTCCTCCAGGCTCCCTTGCAGCCCTCTATTTGTCTTCTCATCGGGGTCAGCAACGGGAGGCATCGGCAGGATGCTGCAGGGAGTGTGATGGGGAGAGCGAGGTCAGGTGTTTCTGCTCTGCTCTCTCCCCACTTTGTACAGCAGACTGGCTGTAGCTGTTTCCTGCATCTGTAGCTCCTGCCAGGTGGGCCCTCTTTCAGGGCTTCAGCTTTCCTGGGTTCTGGTAACATACTTCCTCCTGCCCCTGCCTTCTCCGGCCTAGGGTGGCAACAACCTCTGCTGTTCTAATCCTTGGGTGCCTTGACATTTTTTTTGTTGGCTTCCTTAACCTGCCTTTAGTCCCTTCACTAAATTTTTTTTAAACCCCAGTTTGAGTGCCTTTTATTTCCAGCCCTCACTGATACACACAAGAACAAGTCTCTTTAAAGGCAGGGACAGGATTTAGCTTTAGGTTCTGGGGCTCCCAATTTTCTCATTTTCCAATTTCTATCCTCACCCTTTTCTACTAGACAGTTTGCTTGGGTGACTTCAACCACAGTCACACTCAGGGTTGGGGGTAAAGGTTATCTACCAACAAGGGCACCCTGCTGTGGGCTTGAGTCAGTTTGGGGAGGGTGTTGATGTGAGGAGGTATGTTCCTTGCCTAGGGGGGAGTCCAGTCTGGCTGGAGATATTAAAAATCACATATCATCAAAACAGTATTAATGATGATCATGAAAAAAATAACAGTTATTTGTTATTGAGCACTTGTATGTGTCAGATATTGGAGTATGTAATAGACGATGTAAATTGTCTCCAATTTTCAGGCTAACTTTGCAATGTCAGTATTATGACTTACATTTTACTTACAGAAACTTGAGGCCCAAGAAACCAGGTGCCCCGCCAGAAGCTGTTCAAGCTGGACTAGAGCTGAAATTTAAAGTGAGGCCTTTCTAGCTCTGAACCATGATTGTTTTTTCAGCTATGTCACATTGACCCATAAAATAGAAAAATCATACAGGCTAATGTATGCAATCCAGGATGCAAATGGAATGCAGTTCGCACTCTGTATGATGGAAGAATGGAAGGTTGGCCCGGGGAAGAACCATGTGGGCTGGAGGGGGCTTGAGAGATTTCATGGAGGAAGCAAGAACTGACCTGCACCTGAAGGAAAGAAATTAAGATATTGGAAAAAGAGAAAAAGAAAATGAGGCTAGAAATGCCAGTGCTATATTAAAAAATAATGGTTCCTGAACTTAAGGAATTTAGGAAGAGGCGGCCCAGGCCTCGTGATTCTTCCTACGAATCTGAGCTCCAGTGGCTGCTCTGGGCTAGGATTTAGGGCATAACTGTGGAATTTAGCTTTCCTAAGGCATAGCTGCCTGCACTTAAAGGCTCTTCACAACTCTTTATAAGCTTATGCTACTTGGATTACCTGTTCAGAATGAGGGCCATGAGTTTCTGCTTTGCCTCACTTCTTGCTTTATGTTGGTCTGATGGGGACATGTGCTCCCGGAGCCACACTCAGAAACTTGTCATTTATCTGCGCAGCCACTCATTTCTTCATTCATTACTGACTTAAATAGATACAACTGTCTACTTTATTCTTATCCACTCTAACTCTACATCCACACAAAACCCTCCTGCGAATCCTTAGCTGTGGACCCAGTCATATACCAGTACTCAAACTGGTGGTCACAGCTGGAGAAAACCCCACTATACCCATGCCAGTGGTGGGTCAGGACCTCACTAGGTTCTCAACATTTCTAAGGAGCTGCTTTGTATGCCCACAGTACCCTTATTCCTAAAGACTGTCATTCCAGACCCTCATCATTCTTCTGTAGACATTTGCTGTCCACTCTTACCTCTACATTTTGCCCACTATTTCTTTATTTCATCACTCACCATGCCAATTTCCCCCCTAACTTCTGGAGAGGATCATGCCTTTACACATGCTCTTGTGAAATGCAAAAGGAAATAATTACTTTATCCACTCTCAGTGGACATTAAAATCTGTCCTCATCACCATGTCTGAACCAAAACGCATGTTCTCACTAAATAACCAAGTTTTTATCAAATTCTTTTGAATGCATCTCAGCTGGATCAGGGAATAAACTCTGTGGAAGGAGACATGGGAACTGCACCTAAGGGAAAATGAGGTGAAATAGTGATTGGTGTGGGAGTCACAATTCCTGGGATCTAACTTAAGTTAAAATTAGTGTATTCCAATGGGCAAGTCACTGATCCCCTGGGCATCATATTGGCATCTTTAAAATGGGCTGGGGGAATGATTATCAAATTAGTAGCATTGGTGTACCTTCTTTATAGGATCAAGCTGAGAATTCAGGAGGATAAGAGATATAACAACACCTTGAAATCTTAAAATACCATGATGCAAAAATAGATTACTAAGGCTTTAAAATGTCATCTGACACTCTGGTTGGTAAATTTTTACAATTGATATTCCAAATATGATGTAGATCTTGGGTGGGGGTGGAATTTGGGGTGGAGGAGTTGGTGTCTGAAGAGAGATTACAAATCGTCTACCTTTTGAAATGAATGTTAGAGAGGAAGAACCTGTTGTAATCACTTTCAAATAAATGGCTCACTATGTGTCCTTGCCTACCTTTTCCTCTTTCTTTTAGAGGAAATTGAGCTCCTGTAAATTTTAGAATTAATCAGTTTTGAGAACACCATATTTAACAGGTTAATACTTGCTGAGATTAGTGTTGGAGTCACAATTCCTGGGATCTAACTTAAGTTAGAAATCGTCCCAACCTTTGTCCCCATCCACCTCTCAAACTTTACCTCTTACTTGTTCCTAACACCCATTTTCATTACAGGCCAACTGCCCTGGTTACTCTTTCACCTCAGTGTATTGGGGCCTATGTTCAGTGCAGGCAGACATGTGGTTGGAGCAATTTTTACACATTTCTTTGGAGGCGAAGTATATCACTTTTCTAGGCTCAAAGAATTCCTTTTGAGTAAACTCATAGTACCAGTTTGGAATGTTGAATTCAAGTGGTCAAGTTAGACACCAGTTGAAATGCAATCAGAGCTCTGCTCCCAGTCATCAAAATTTGTACAGAGTTGGCCAGTTTTTGTTGCATCTCTTTGTAATCCTCAGTTCTCTTTTGCCTCTTCTTCCCCCTCCCGTTTGGCCTCACACACCGAGCAGGGCCAGGTTTTATTCCAGCAAACTTGGGCAACAGTAGATATGATTGTCGGCCTCCCTGGGGCTGGTCAGGTTTTTATGAAATTAGGCATATTTGTCTTGATGTTTAGAAGCGAGCATGAAATTCAAATCTGTAGGTTGGCATTCCTCGGGCTGGGCCTTTAATATTCAATGACATAACTTCATTGCGGCTCTGACAACACTATATAGAAGTTGTGCTTACCATTGAAAATTAAAGCCACTGAAAGCGTTGACAACAGCAAAATCGTGAATGCTTCCCGGCTCCTGAAGTGATTGCTATTCCAGTTTGTCCAGAAGTGCTTATTGTGTTTGTACTGCTGTCAGTTCTACTTAAAGACGCCTTGAAGCCAATGCCATACAGGTAAGTACGAAAGAAATCCCCATCTTCTTTCCCCTCTCCACTTCTCCATCGCCTCCCACACCACTTTTCTGCTGAAAGTCTATTTGCATTTGGCTGTAGAGCCCCTGATTCCCTCAACTTCTGAGCCAGTTGATTGCATGTCTTTTTCAAATTCTCAATTAACCAGAATGTCATTTTTTGTTGCTATCGTTCATTTGCCTTTTCTTCGTTTCTTTTTCTCCCATGTGACCATCAGGGAGGTTTTAGGGTCAGAATCACTTCCTTTTATGTGGAAAGCAAAACTTAAGTGGGGGAGGTAAGGAGGACTTGGTATCTATAGGAACAAGGATGAAAAAAACAAAACAAAAATAAACAACTGCTAGCCTTTGACACTAATGATAAGAATAGGGAGAGACTACTCTATTAACTGTAACTTCAGGTTGGGTCTTTATAGTGTCAAAAATGGTAAAAGGGAAACTTAAAGTAATTATTTAATAATGGTTAGCTTTGCTATTGTTGTTGTTGGTAAAGCACATGGACTGGCAGAGGACTCTCACAGCCTCATTCTTAGGTTGGTTACTTGGTTTGGCCTTTGAAAGAGATTTCCCTCCCACGTCACAAGTGGAGATAAAATTATTTTATCAGAAAAAAATTCTTTATAGAAACCTTTCATCCTCAAGCAAGACCAGACCCTTGAAATGTAAAACTCAGATGCAAATAGGAGAGCTGAAAGGACAGTCTGGGGCATTGAAGTCAGTGATCTGGGAGGTACCCTGTAGCAGACATCTGTGGGAAGGGCCCAGCGTGAGAGAGCAGCTGCGTGGGGACCCACATCAACAGTGTGGGGGCCTGGAGACACCCAATTGTTCATTCAGTATATAAATATATTCAATATATAAATGTATATGCCATCTGTCATCTCATGCAAGACTCTTACAGGCATTTGTGAGAGAAGCAAAGTCTCTCAGGTAGCTCAGGAGATGAGAGGCACACACCCAATAACCCTAGTCACTACTGGAGACAGTGTAACCACACAGCTGAGTGTGAGCACAGCGAGTACCTGGTCAATTCAGTAGACGAGATGCCTTCCTGCTACCATAGTCCAGCAAACCTTCACAGGAAAGTGGGAGTCTGTTGTGTATCCTCCCAGACTTCACTGCATAACCAGTGCTGGCTTCCTGGCTGTGCTCAGCCATGGCCTCTGGGCTCCCAAAATGCACAGGTACTAACTGTATTTAATGTTGGAAAAGGCTTTCTCAGGACCTATGACTCACTATTTCTACACTTGAGGAGTCCAGTACCTCTGGATTTTTATGCTGTGTTTCGTTAGTACCTAGTGCATTTTTCCTGGCACATAGTATGTCTACTCTAAGTGTTTGTGGGTGATTGAGAACCTGAGAGGGAACTTTTAATGTAAGGTGCCCCAGTTTTGACCCTGACTGGGATGGGGCCCCAGAGACTGCGCTGGGAAGGACAGGTCACTCCTCCCGGAGTGCTCCCAATAGAACAGAGGTGCTCCTCAAGAACCTTTGTCCTTTGAGCATTTCTCTGCACCTTCCTGTTCTTACCCAGGTATTGGCCTGGTGTCTCCCTTAGGGTATTTGTTACACAGCCTTTCTCTCTCTGGAAGAAAAGGACTATAATTGTTGTAAAACTCCCACCACGCTGCCACTGGGCGCACTTTGATTTGAGGTAGCTTTGGGGACAGAGTGACAGAGAACTGCCAGCATCCCACATCCTCAGTTCTTTATTGCCAGAAGATTCCATTCTGTGTAGACTAACTTCCTCTGCCTGGAACAGAGGGTATTTTCTCCACTTCCTATTCTCCTGGGAAAACTTCAGGGTGTGATTCAGGCAGAAGCAAGAAGTTCTCACCAGGACCTGCTTCCCCTCACTGAAACCTTCCTCAGGAGGGTGATGGAGAAATTTTAGGAATTTCTCCCTTGGAATCAGCCAATGAAATTCCTGGATAAGTGGAGGATACCTTCCACCTGCATTCACCTCTGTTTGTATAAGGAAGCAATTTGTCACCATCAAAGGTTGGGAGTCCCCTGGGAGCAGCTGGAGGACCCCCAGGTATTCACACCAGAGACTTCCAAGTGCACCCATGTCTGAGAGCCACAAAGCAATGAACCTCCACAGTGGATGGCCTGGGACTCCTCTCCTCCCTGTGCCAGTCTGGAGGTTTCTGAGGTTACAGACTGAATATACTGTTTAATTTCTAACCTCCCATGGCTCTCAATTTAGGGCTCGCCTATGGGGTCCAGCTACTCAATTAGGGCAGGCATTAAAGGGGTGGCTGCGTCAACAGAGTGTGTGGGAGGCAGAAGCATGTCCCAAATCCAGGAGCCTTTCATTCCTCCAGGACTGCCTTCTTCAGGATTTCTTATCACATAGCACCTTGGCTGTCTGTTAATGCCATGGCAAATAACATGCAACATTGACCTGAGGGCAACATAGGGACATGGGCTATGTTTGGGGGAGGGAAATGGGGCAGGACAGAGAAAAGGGGAGCTAATGATAGCAATGAAGACAACAAATAAAGTCTTCCCGAGTTTTGACATTTTGCCCAAGGTGACTCCTGTGGTCCATCACTGTCCCCTCTGCAGGGTTCTAAACCACCTGCTATCATTTTCAAAAAATAAAAGTAGCTACTCTTTATGGAGCACCTAACTCTTAAGGCATGTTATTTTTTATTTCTCCTTTAGCAATCAATGTGTGGAGACTCAGAGAGGTTAATAATCTTCCCAAAGTGGCACAGCCAAAAGATAGTGGAGCTGGTATTAAATTGAAACGTGTTCCCCAAACTGCTGTGTCCCACAGTCATTTGGTTATTACTGAACTCTCACTCTGCTCTTTCAGTCTTTCTGGTCTGACCTTGGTCCTGACATCAATTTTGAGGTAGCTTGAAAATACTGATTTGTCTGGACCGTTCATTGCTTCAGTTAGGAGTCAAGAAGGAAGCACACAGAGGGTCAAGATATAGTCTGGTATACAATTCGCAAAAACCCCACAGGTTTGCACACCCTGATTTTATTCACTCTTTTCTCTCCCTCCCATTCTTGGCAACTGTCCCGTAAGCCCGTCTGTTCTCTACCTCTAATATGTTATGCTGGTATTTTATTACCAAACAATTACATCCACTAATTTGAAAAGGAAACGAGAAGGAAATTGCAATTATAAGAGTAAAAGCAATGCTCTTTTATTTCTTCCCTTTATGCATATGAAATATGGTTTGTCATTGCTACAAAACAGACTTTCCCCTCTTTCATGGCTCTTCACTGCCTTGTCTTTAATAATTGAGCAGAAACCAGAGTCATAATTAGATTTCTGATAACAGAGGAGATATCTGTGGGTTTGCAGATGTGGAGGCTCAGCTTGGAGCCATGGGGCCGCCTCGCCTCCATGGGAGAAAGCATGTTCCATGCTGTTTCAAGTACTCTGTACACTGATGGTCTTCTATGTAGATCAGTCATGGCTCACAATTATTCTTTCTCTTCTGCCCTTGCCATGCTTAGCCACCCCCCTGGCTTTGGGCTGGGCCAAGACTTGCTTTGGTTGCTTGGAAGTGAGTAGATATAGTATAGACCTCTTTCAGTGATCAACAGCTTTCCATGTGCTTCCTGCTTTGGCCCTGCTTCCACTGAGTGACACCCAGGTTGGGGACTGCTCCATCCAGGTCCCTGAGTGAATACGGTACACAGAAATGCCCTGCCGACTCCTAATGTGGTGAGAGCAAGAGATAAGTGTTTGCTGTTTTAAGCCACAGAGATTTAGAGCTGTTTTTTTTTAATCACAGCATTGTCCAGCCCACCCTTCTGATATATCTGTGACCACATTTGGCTCTCATTATATCCATGGGATGGAGAAAGGCTTAGCACACTGGGTGG
>NW_006292687.1:5915599-5928696 GCF_000327345.1 Myotis davidii | reverse complement strand
GTGTTGTGGAATCAAAGGGACCTGGGTAGGAATGCTTCTCCCATCACTGCTGGCTGCGCAGGCTTAGCCAAGCCACCTGGTGTCTTCGAAATCTTGTTTCTTTATCTGAAAAAAGGGAATAATAATTTACCTTGAAGGTTCCTGAGAATCAGAGTCGGTGTATGTCAGAGGTCCCGGCATAGTGCCCATCACACCTAATAAAAGATAGCTGCTTTAAAAAGTATTATGTTAAAGAGCCCCATTTGACATTATCTCCATTGAATAGATGAGGACACAGAGGCTAATTCGGCTGCAGGGACCTGCCCAAGCTAATTTCATTATAGAGCTGGGCTGTGAGCTGCTGCTTCCGGACTCTGGGTCTGGAACTCTCCTTGGACTGACACTTACTCCTCCCCTGGAGTTGTGCTTAGGGCCTGGGGTGGGGCCAAGGGGCAAAAGGGTCAAGAAATAAAAACAGTGTTCCTTTAAGAAATGCAGTCTACATGCTGAGATGAGCCATCCTGGAGCTTTCCAATCACGATCACAGAAGCTCTGACTGGGGCACATTTGGGTTAAGCAGGGCTTTGTGGTGGCCCATAAATTGCATGTCTGCTGCCTTTTGTTCACCACGCAGAGGTTTACTTCTGAGAGAAAACCCTCATTAGCAAATTTTGTTTGGGAAGCATCTCTGGCTGGCCGGTGGGCAGCAGTCGATGAAGTTCCTGGTGCTTGGTTACCCGAGACTGGAGTTGGGGCTGGATTTGTCTCAGCAGAAACACTTCCCTTATTTTCCTTACCCGTGCCAAATGCTTCATTTGCCCCTTGCTAATCACCTGATCTTAGAGTCCATGAGAGTCACATTTGCTACAAGAGAGTTTTCTTCCTCTTCTTTAATTTGTTTGAATAATTCATGTCCAATTTAGAAGAATTAAGTGTGGCCTGATCTCCCACTCCATCAAGAGCTGCAGGTGAGAATCTAGCACCTCAGTGGAGACAGAGGCCAAGCTGTTGGGATCCCCCTCCCCAGGGGGTCCCAGGCTTTCTGCGTTGCCACAGACTGTTTGATGCAGGGCCATCGGGCTGTCCCTCCCCCTTGTCCCATGTGCCTGCAATGGCTCTCCAATTTTTCTTACTCTTTCAGATCCACCCTCCGCAAGCCATCTCCCATTGTGAGGTACCCGGGTTGTGAGTAGGCAGACCCGATCTCATTGGGGGAGAGTCAGGCCCTGAGCTAGGAAGGGCTTCCCACTCCCTGGGCCAAGAAGGCTGCTGCCACAGATGGTCTTCCAAGAGCCAGGAGGAACTAGAGGACAGCAGAGCAGGGCTCCTCCAACCAGAATGACTGCCAGCATTCAAATTTCAGCTCTACGACTCCTTGTGGGTGGTGACTGTAGGCAATACTCCATGTCCTATTGCTTCAGCATCCTTACCCACAGGAAAGATGACAACAGTGCCTCCTCATCATGGTGTCCTGTGCATAACAGTGAAAACATAGAAAATAGTGAAACATGCAAGTCTCAGAGACACACATAGATACCACTTAGCACCGGTCTGCATTTGATCATCTCTCAATTAGCATCAGCCCTTTTCATTATGTATCCCTTAGATAAGAATTTGAAGTTTGTGATGAGGTATAAGTTTTATTGTATTTTATTTGTTTAATTAAAATTACTTTTAATGACACAAGGAATTCATGACTGCATTATCCTTGTAAAGAGTTAAAACATTACAGTGAAAACTATATTCCATTTTGACTGTCCCCATTGCCAGCTCCTCCCCAGAATTTATTGGTTTTCAGTTTGGTACACAGCCTTCTAGGATTTTAAAAAAGATATTTATGTACATATATGTACTTGTAGAAAATAATAGAGCATATGTAAGTCTCTATCTAATCTAGTATACATGGTTTCATACCTATATGTCCTTTCCACTCAGTGTGCCTTAGAGATTATTTTATTTCAGAATATAGAAGAATACCATATTCATTTTAGCAACTCTGCTATTTTATATTGTGAGGATATCACATTTAATTTAGTCATTGTTTAAAATTTCCTCTAACTAGAGACAGTGCTGTAATAAACATCCTTGTAGATGTCTCAGTGTATGTATACATCTTAAAATTTTCTCAAAGCTTGTCGTTTCTCTCTCCAAAATGGTTGTGCACACTTACACTCCCATCAATTGTGTACAAAGCATATGCCTTGCACCACTTCGTCATCCTTTTATATAGCCTAACTTTAATTTTGCCAAACTAAACACTGTAAAAGGAATCAGAATTTTATTGATGTTTTAATTACAATTTTCCTTATTTCTGATGAAGTCAAGCCGTATTTTCTCTTTTGTGGATTTACCTGTTGTGTTCACTGCCTATGTTTTATTGAGTTCTTTTTTGTTTGTTTCTTAATTATTTTTGAAGATATTTTAAAACAAGTTTTGGGATAATAATTCTTTCTGTTACAAATGATGACAATGGTTTCTCCCTTCCATTATTTTCTTGTTGTTCTATACATGTGTTTAATTTTGATTTAGTCCATTTATATCACTGTTCTTTAATGACTTGCTTTTGTATCCTATTTATAAGTAGACTATCCTTACCCTCAGCATCATAGACACATTTTCTAATATTTTCTTCTATTTTTAAAAAGTATCAAGTCTTTCATCCATCTGTGCTTTATTTGGTAAGTGATGTAAAGAAAGATCTAATTATATACACAAGGCATTGAGCTGAGAACTTTGCATGCATGAACCTAGTCATTTAAGCTTTCTGAAAATTTAGGTTTTCTGACACCCAACTTGCAGGGAAGGAAATGTGCAGTAATTTACCCAAGGTCCCAAAGGCCCATGCAAAGCTGCCATCCTAAATGACATCTATCTGTGGATTACACAGGCCTTTGCTTGTCCAAATGCCTCTCCCAGAGCTCCCTGCAGGGCGAGCGCTGGCTGATCATGCTAAGAAGAGGAATTTGGATCAGGTAGGAAAGAATCTTTCTCCAGTAGTAACAGAAATTACTGAGCATCCCCAAAGACCAGAAAGACAGGCACTGAAGGGGCAGTGGAACAGGACAACGAATCCCACAGTCTCAGCAGCACTGCTGTGTGAACCAGCTCCGGGCAGCACTGCTCCATAGGATATGGGATGGATGTCCAGCCCAGGTAGGTCCTGCCCCTCATTTGTGGACACCTCTCTCTTTGCAGCAGGAAAGGTCCAGGAAGCTGGGAGTACAAGCCTTCCTTTGATATCCTATTCTACTGGGCTGCTGGGGCTGAGTACGGGGTGGGGAGTCATAAGAGGGGCAAGGGAAAGAGGAGAGAGAAAGCTCTTTCTGGTTTTACCCTACAAATCTCACAGCCCTCATCCACTCACCTGTATGGGCGGGAAGCCTGGCTCAACCGCTCCATCTCTCCCCAAAGAGCTGTGAACCACACACTTAGTAATGCAGAGAGATGGCTCCAGGCACCCTCAGCATTTATTATAAATCACTGAGACAGGAAAGATATGAGTCTCCACCTGCAGAGTCACCGAAGCAGCAACTGTGGGCATATCTTACCTAAAAACGATTTCCCTGATTTCTCCACAGCATGTGGACTTCTTGGGCCAAGCCCAGAGGAGCTGTTCCCTGGGGCAGTATTTGCAAGTCCTGGGAAAGTTTTCTTGACATGATCCTTACATCAAGATATTCTTAAATGCAGGCATTTTCCAGCCTCCCTTGAAACTGTCTCTGCTTGTAAGCACCCCTCCACGCCACCCCCTCATGTCCTATGGTGTTTTCACATCCAGGCCTGCATTATAATACATTTCATCTCCTACTGACTAATAGATTTTAAGTTCTTGAGGGGAAGTAGTGGTCTTTCTGGAAGATCAATAGAGTATTTAATTTCTTTTTTAAAAAGTACAAGAAAAACCCCCAGTCTTCTTTCAGTAGGAAAAAGAAGCTGGTTGCCAAATCAGCTGTTTTCTTTTCTTTTCTTTTCCCAGAACACAATGCAATCACCTCCCTAAACCTTTGTTCATGTGGTTCTCTCACCGTGCTGCCCTCTCTTCCATGTCTGAGGGGGTATTTAGACTCTCAGTTGTGTTGTTCAAACTGCCCTTGATACGTTTATTTTAACCATGTAGTACATGCTGTAAAATAGGAGGGGAGTGGAGAACGGGCCCTCCCTATGTGGTTTGCCCCGTGCTTCTCCCCCTGGAGCTTACTGTGTGTCCCAGCTATAGGAGAGGCTGTGCAGAGCTGTGCCCCAGGCAGGCCTGGCCTGTGGTCTGGCCAGGCAGTGCTACCCTTGGCTATTCAGATCTGATCCCATCATCATTAGGCAGGGACGCCCTCCAGATGGCCCCACATACGCACAGATGCTGCTGGAAAGGAGTGGGGAGGGCTCTTAAGCCCAGCCTGTTAGTGAATCAGCCAGAATCAGCTCACCAGACTAACTAGTGCATCCTATTGGCTCTGTCACTTCTTGGTGAGCAGTTTCCTCTGTTTCCCTTTCTTAAACCCAAATTGACATGGTAGAGCTTGTCCCCAATTAATGTGGATTTAGCAGCCATCTCTATTGATGGAGCAGTGGGAGAGAAAGCAATATTCCCTTTATTGAAATTTAGTGAATTAAGAAAAGATTATAAGATACTCCCACCTGCCTCAATGAAATTGTCTTCTTCTTAGATAAATGTTGGGCTCATTGATTATTGTATTATATATGGTGGTCCCTTGAGGTCATAGAGTAAGGTCACACTCTGGATGCCTCTTGTAGGGCACAATAATTTCCAGAGTTGACTGAAGAGAAGAGAATTCTCTGTAGGAAATGGGACTTCGGTGGGAGTACAGTGGGTTGGGCCCCCTTGGCCAGTGGTATGCAAAGCCTCGAGTGTTACTAGGAGTTTGGATTTCTGTCTGTCTGAGGAGGGGAGAGCACCTCTGAAACACTATGGGCTAGTTTCACTTAGAAGAAACCACTTTGCACACAGCATTTGAGCCACAGAAGTGTGCTACAAAGGGGAGTCCAGCTCCACAGCTATGACTCCCTCAGTTGCCTCTGGTTTGGACTGAGCCCCATGCTGAGGGAGGGTCTGTGGTGGTCCAGAGTAAAGGGCCACTGCCCTCAGATTCCAGAAATGGCCCTGTGAAGGGGCCTCTGGGAAGTCAATTTTAGCTATAATTCAAGTATGGCCAAGTGGAACCTTCAGAGTACAGGATGAGTCAAGTGTACCTCCTTCTGAGGGCTCAGAGGAGGGAGCACGGACTCTGTGCCTTCCCCAGGGCCCCATCCTCTGAGCAGGGGAAACAGCCTGAAATACCCAGCGCTCTCAGGGCTGCAGGGTGTGGTTGCTCAGACTCACCAGTAGTGCTGTGCTGGAAGGGCATAGGAAACTCAGGATCATCATCTCATTCGTGAGGGCTCCTCCTCAGGACCTAATGGCCTCCCAAAGGCACCACCTCCAAATACTAGCACACTGAGATTTCGGTTCAATATGTGAATTTGGGGGGAGACACAGTCAGTCGATGGCAATGATGGAATGAGTCAGAGAAGAAGCAATGATCACCAATTTCATTAATTTCTAATTTTATAGCAAGAGTCTGTCTCCCATAACACAATCTCTTGCTGGCAACAAGAGCTTTATATCTAAGATCTGGAAACCCGCTGAAGGGTTTCCTCTTCAGGGTCCCTTCCCTGTAGATCCATATGCCCACAATGTAGAGAAAGTCAGTTTTCAAATGAGATGCTGGAATAGATGACTCAAATATCCTCATCTCAGTCAACCCAGAGAATTCAGCTTTGAAAACTACAGATATCCAACTTTGGGGGCAATTTAAATATGTGCATTAGTCCCATTTCAGGAGAAGCATGATTTCTTTTCGCTATAAACTTCCATTGTGATTTTAGAGACATTTTATGAAAGTATTAGACTCCAAGTGTTTTGAGAAGAAAACATAGTATAAGTTTTTCTTTGTATATTTTCACCTACAGGATGGTGCTTGGCACATAGTAAGTGCTCAATACATGATTTTGGGGTGAGACATTTTATATTCAATGCTGTTTAATCTACATTAACTTAGGTGGGTGGGGTTGTGGTTAGGACTTGGAAAGGAGTAGGCCCTGGAATTGGACTGGCCCATTTGTATGGGACAAATCGTGGGGGGCGTTCAGTCCAGTAGAGAGACAACCTGATATTCAATGGGCCTGGGTGATCAGCAATGGGCCAGTCAGTACGCAAGCAGCCTACAGTGGTGAGCTTCCTAGGAGGAAGCAAACAGTCCAAGAGTGTTTTTGTGTGTCAGGCAGGGTTCTCAGGAATCCATGTGCTAACTCCTTTCTCCTGCACAGCCAACCTGTGAGGCAGGTACTATTGCTCTCTTTTTACAGACGAGGAAGTAGAGTCAGAGTGAGGCAGTGCCATTCTCCGGTCACCCATCTGGTAAATGGTACTAGAACTCTATCCCAGGCTAGCTCATCGGATTGCATGCTCTTTACAACTTCCCTCCACTGTTTCTCTGTGGTGGGGCCCTGAGGGTAGGCAGCTTAAAGCTGATGAACCCAGCAGTCAGCCAATTTAGGCAAAGTCAGCAAGCAAGCATGGGGTTAGCCAAGAGCAGGGCTGTCCCTGTGGGTGGTACTAGGGTCTAGAGCAGCATATCCTGTAGTGGCGTGACATTGGGTGGATGATTAGGATGGATTCAGAAACAAGGCAAGGAAGTCGTTGATCAGAATCAGGTAAAGTTCCCTGGATCAAGGGCTGGTCCACTGGCTAAAGTTAACAGTGCTGAGTCCCAGGTTTGTGTGAAGAACCTCCAGTTTTTGTTTGTTTATTTTTGTTTTTGTTTGCCAAGTATGAGGGCAAGGCCAAATATCAGTCTTAGGATGTTTTCTTAAAGTGGTATCTACCTGAATAAAGGAATGAGAAAAAGCAGAAACCATCCAGCCTTATCTAACTCATAGACTTGCTTGGTTTCCTTATGGTAGATACTTTCTTTTAGGCCCATTCTGGTTTTTTTTTTCAGGCCATACAATTGGAGCCAGTGTTTATTTCGAAGGTTGTGTTATATGATGGGAAAAAGTTCTCTGGAGAAAAATTCTGGGGCTCATTAAACAGTGGGTAGAAGAGAAGAAGAGAATGAGGGAGGGAAGTAAAGAGAGAATTATAGCAGGAAGATGTTTTCTTTCTCCTGTGGCAAAGAACCTTAAATAATTGCATCTCTTGTTTGGAACATTTTTATTTTCTACACTTTATTCCTATTTATGTAAAGTGATGGGTTAGGAGAGTGCATTTTTAGGGGAAACTCTCCCTATGGACTGTATGGCTGTGGCCACCTGACTTTCAGATCATTGAGGGAATTGGTTAGAAAACAAAATTTACTTACAGTGGATGATTGACCAGAAGTCCCATATATCTTCCCCCTTTGTATTTAAAACATCTGTACTTGCAGTTTTTATTTGGACTAATCATTTGGTTTCCCTTTGAGTATAACTGGAGAAACGTAGGAATGCCTGTCCAAGGTTGTTCAGTGCAAACCCAGTTTGTAAAACTCTCCCTGTTTATTTATTGGGGGAATTTTTGTGAAATAAGGAAGGCCATGGTGGCCAATACTTTTGAATAGGCAGCCTGTGTAGACAGCAGACTTTCTATAAATCTCTGTTTTTCTTTTAAGTGGCCAAATGTGCAAGTCTCTCCTAACAACCATTAATCGACCAGCTCATAGGACACAACTTCAAATTGACCCTAAAGTATAGCAGCCTTGTTCCCTCATTTCATTGGCATTGACATTGTAACAGAGGCCTTGGCTAATACAACAAGGATGTCCTGGATAGTTGAATTTTAGGCAATGGTCACAGGCTGGTAGGGTGGATTCTTTGGGGCAAGCTGGCTTTCCTTAAATTCTTTGAATAGCCCCACTGCTCCACATAAGAAAAGAGCTTCCCTTATAAATGTTTTCTTACTTGTATCCATGATCTCACTAAGAATGGGCCCAAGGGGCTGGCTGCTTTGGAAGGACTTTGTTGAACTGTGTCTTCACTGCTAGACTGGAAAGGAAGGGTGGGACAATACCAGGGAACAGTTCTGCAGAGTAGTTCTCAGAGATGTTCACAGGGATGGATGTTTCCTCAGTTCTGTTCTGTGGTATCTGTATTTGAGCCAGGAGGGAGAGGGAGCTTTTGAGAGTGCTTATGAGCTCTTATCCATGGAGGAAAGAACCAGAAAGAGAAATTGAGACAAGGCACAAGTATTTGAGTTGAAACTTATTTTCTTAAAGTTCTGGAGGCTGTAAGTCTGAGATCAAGGTGTTGGCAGGGTTGGTTTCTCCTGAGGCCTCTCTCCTTGGCTTGGAGATGGCCATCTTTTCCCTGTGTCTTCCCATTGTCTTCCTTTGTACACATCTATATCCTAATCTTCTCTTCTATAAGGACACCAGTCATATTGGATTAGGGTCTACCTTAATAACCTCATTTTAACTTAATCACCTCCGTAAAGGCCCTATCTCCAAATACTGTCATATTCTGAGGTGCTGGGGGTTAGACTTCAACATTTGATTTTTTGGGGGGGAGAAGGGATACAATTCAGCCCATGAAAGGGGTGAATTTGGAGGGGGCTTCTGCTACTGCAAGTCACTTTGGTTTTCCTATACATAGAGGGGACCAGCTTCTGATTACAGAGCATTGGTATTCGAAATCTAAAACTTAGTAGATATCAATCGAGAAAGGGCCCGAAGGAGCATATTTAACTTATCAGTCCTCCAACTCAGCAGCCCATTAAAATCACCAGGAAGTTTTATTTTATTGTTATTTTTGTATTTTTTGTTAATCCTCACCCAAGGATGTTTTTCCATCGATTTTTAGAGAGAGTGGAAAGGAGAGGGAGAGACACAGAGAGAGAAACATCAATGTGTAAGTGACACATAAATTGGTTGCTTCTCTTGCATGTGCCCCAACCAGAATTGAGGATCAAGCCTATAACCAAGATATGTGCCTTTAACAGAAATCAAATCCAGGACTCTTCAGTCTGCAGGCTGATGCTCTATCCACTGAGAAAACTGGCTAGGGCCACCAGGAAGTTTTTAAAAACTGATGCCTGAGAGCCCATCTTTTGAGATCCTGATTCAATTGATATGAGGTGGAAACCAGAGTTTAGTAATATTTAAAAACTTCTCATGGGATTTTAATGTACAAATGTAGTTATAATCACTGATGCAATCTGCATCCTGGTTTTAAACAGATAAAGAAGTAATAGCCGAGAGCTCTGTGATTTGTCCAAATCAGAAAACATGCATGGGTGACACACAGGGCTCCTGATTCAGATCCTAGGACTCTTATGCTGGTACATTTCTTTCCATTTTCTTACTATTGATACTTTATTAAGATTTCTGTGGCAGATGTCATAGGTCCCCTGTCCACAACTGGAGCACACTTTCCCCCAGCTGCTGGGAGTGTTGATGCCCTGGACCAGCCCTCATGCAGAGAGGGTACGTGATCGAGTACAAAGATGGGATAAAAATAACTCTGAAGGGCCCTCTCAGCTTCAGGACTCTCTATAGTGATTGTGTTGCAGTTCAACTCCTCCCTCTGCCCAATTCTACTTTTCCTACTGGTGTGGGTCCCGAGGACATTCCAATAAACCTTCTGTTTGCCAAGCTCCATCTCAGAGTCTGCTTTCTGGGGAACCCACCCTATGATAATTCTGCCCTGTGTTCATAGTTTTTTTCATCAGTGCTTACTGGATGCTTACCATGTTGGGGTTAGTGCCATGTACTTGGAATATGAAGATGAATAAGATTCAGTTCCTATGCAAGCTGCTTGCCATTCATCAGAGGTGTTGGTGGCCAACAGACGACTCCAGTGCCCTGTCTAAGTGACTGTATGTAATAGCAGGATGATAAAAGTGATGTCAGCGCACCCAAGAAAGGGGGCACTGATCCTCGGATTGGATAAGTCCTCCCAGGCCACTCTAGTCTATACTTCCTGACCCGTTTGAGCAGTCTCTCTGGGAGATTGGGCACCTTCTCAAAGCAGTGAGTGCTCATGCTTACCTTCATCATCTTGTCTCTTTTAGATTCTCATTACCCTCTGTGTGGGTGGTAGGGGAAGCCTGTCAGCGGAGGAGAGATAGCAAAGAGAGAAGTGTGAGAACTCAGGTAGGTAAAACATAGTGTGAGGGCCCTAACTGGTTTGGCTCAGTGGATAGAGCGTCAGCCTGCAGACTCAAGGGTCCCAGGTTCGATTCCAGTCAAGGGCATGTACATTGGTTGCAGGCACATACCCAGTGGAGAGTGTGCAGGAGGCAGCTGATCAATGTTTCTAACTCTGTATCCCTATCCCTTCCTCTCTGTAAAAAATCAATAAAGTATATATATTTTTTAAAAAATAACATAGTGTGAGGGTTCGGTTTAGGTCTCCATCTGTTAGTCAGTCTTCCTTCCCTGGAGGTCATTTTCCAAAACTATCACTGAGATTAGGCCCCGAGAGCTCTTATCCTCAGCTCTTCCCTCAAAGAGGCACTAGAATTAGGCATTGACCTGTTAGAGGAAATTATGTCAGAGTCTACTCTTAAGGTAGACTTGCCCTCTGTTTTTCCAGTGATGGAAGGGACTATGGGCATCAACCAGCAAGTGGACAAGGTTTAGGAGCATCCAAGAGCTCTCCCCAGTACTTCTAAAACAGCCATGAAGACAAATGGTTATGTAGCTATGTGTCTCCAGAGCTGGTTTTGGAGTACAACCTAGATGGGGGCCTTGTGACAACTGTCCTTCTGCCTATGGTAGCTGAAAAGAAGTCTGGACAGTACACCAGTAGGGGGAGGAAGGGGATCCATGACTCCCTGACCTCAGATAGTCTCATGCCTCCTACAGAGTATCTTCTGTGTGTTAGCCCTGTACTGGGCCTGATAAAAGAGAATTGAAGGTCCCAGTCTTGTAGCAGCCTCCTGCTTAAGTGATTTGATAAGCACACCGTCACTACGTGTCTCAAGTTTGGTAGAGACAAACAGTCTGCATCCGTGGGGAGCTTCAGGTCACCTGATCTAATTTGAAAGATGTGGTGTCTGCCATAGGCCAGTGTTTAACAGTGATGGCGAACCTATGACACGCATGTCAGAGGTCACACGCGAACTCATTTTTTTGGTTGATTTTTCTTTGTTAAATGGCATTTAAATATATAAAACAAATATCAAAAATATAAGTCTTTGTTTTACTATGGTTGCAAATATCAAAAAAATTGCTATATGTGACACGGCACCAGAGTTAAGTTAGGGTTTTTCAAAATGCTGACACGCTGAGCTCAAAAGGTTCTCCATCACTGGTTTAGGACATATATACCTATTTGAAAGACCCAAGAAAAGGCTCAAATAAGATATTAACATGTAAAAATGGTTACAGCTGACTGGACCCAGAGGCAGAGTCAAGAGCTGGATGTTCCGAACATGGGACTCACCCTATCAGCCCCCAGTTGAGTCAGATGGCAATGCTGGCAGGAGCTCTAGGGACTCTGAAACCCATATTCTTTGGGTAGAATGTAAATTGTCGACAAAATAGGCAGAATCTGGAGAAACTGGGTCTATTGAGCAAACTTTTAGAAGCAGGTAAGAAAGAAAGTTGGAGAGACAAGGCACCTTCACTTACCGAAGTACCGGGAGATGACCTTAATTAAGAAACCACCTTAATTTGGGGCAGAGAGGGGTTTACAAAAAGTTGGCTGGAAAGAGTAGAGCTTAAAGAGGAACTAATTTCCTGAATTCTTGGGTTAAAGACTCCCCATGGCATCTCTCCCATAAGCAGACAGCAGTTAAAGGAGGGGTTTGATCCAGAGTGGCTGATGGTCTGGCTGCACAGAGAGTAAGGGACCTGGGTCCTGGAGAACCCTCTATGTAACCCTTTGGTGATGGGGTTGTGGGGAGAGGAAACAATAGTGTTTCATTCTCAGGCCTGACTCTCTGGGCATTTAAGGTGTGAAGCCCAGGTGGGAGACTCAGTTAGCCTTGGCTTCCTCCTGCCTTCATGCAGCCCTTTGCTGTGACCCTCACTGGTGGCCCCCAACACATGGGCAAGTGATCCTAGATCCTCTCCCTCTTCCAGTCTATTGCTGCTGATCCTCACTGCCCCAGCTCCACTCCAGGTCTTTGTTCACACTTTTAAATCCACCTGAAATGCACTTCACTGTTTACACTGGTCAAAATTCTACCCAGTCTTGAGGGCTTAGCCTCAGTATCACTACTCCAGGAAGTCTTTTATGATTACTTTAGCCCACATTTCTCTGATTCCATACTCCTCCAAGTTTCCACCTGCCTCCCTGCCCACATCTTGCTCATATGTATGGGTTCTTCTGATTCACCTGGATATTGGAGTGCTTAGAGCATCATCCTGCACTCTTTTTTCTTCTTTAATTACATTATATCTTTTTAGGGAAATTTCTTCACCTTAATTACTAACCTTATGCCAATAACTCAAAAATTCAAATGTGTAGGCCTGGCCTTTTCCATGATCTTGCAGTCATGTATCCAATAGTCTTCTCATATCCACTTGGATGTCTAATAGGAATCTCTGATCTCAGACACTCAGGATGGAAGCTTTTGATTTCCTCCATTAACTTCTCTTTTCTAGGTAGTAGTAATTGACACCACCCTATATCCAGTTCCTGAAGCCAAGCAAGGCCCAAACCTAATGTAGCTTTCTCCTTTATTCCCTGGGTGTCTTTCAGAAGTCTCATCCTAAACTAACTCACTCATTTACTATTTCCTGGATTCTTTCATTGCTAAATCCTACTGTCTGCTTAAAGTCATATTTTATGTCTTTGTGAATTTTTCTCTCTCCATCTGGGACAGATCATAATCTTCACAATGGGGAATATTGCAACAGCCTTCCCCTAACTCATCTCCTTGCTTCCAACTCTTACTTAAATCCATTCTTCACAAAGCCAGTGACATCTTAAAAACTGATTTTAGAAGTGGTGGAAGGGAGAGAGAGAGGAACATTGATGTGAGCTAGAAATATCGATGGTTGCCTCCCGTAGATGCCCCAACGAGGGGCTGAACCCACAATCCCAGTATGTGCCCTAACCGGGAATTGAACCCATAAACTTTTGGTGTGCAGGATAATGCTCCAATCAACTGAGCCACAGGGCCAGGGTATTAATGGCAG
>NW_006292687.1:5901091-5915426 GCF_000327345.1 Myotis davidii | reverse complement strand
ATTTGTAATACCTTAACTAAAAATAAAAAAAAATGGAAAAAAAAATCATGCACTCCTCTGTCCAAACCCTCCAATGTCATTTCATCACATGGAGACACAGATCCGAACTTTTTGTCCTGGCCTGCAGGCCATCACCTGGTTGGCTTCATGGAGTCTGTCCTTGCCCAGTTCTTCCCGTCTATTCTTGCACATCCCTTTCTGTTTCTCAGAAGCCCCAAGGTTGTCCTTGCCTCCTGTCCTTGGTGCTGGTCAGTTCCTCTACTTGGTTGTTCTTCTTCTGTATGTTCATGAGGTTGCCTCCTTCCTGTCAGGCAGGTCTCAGGTTAGATGTCACCTCTTCCAAAAGGCCTTTCCTGATACCAAGTTTAAAGCAGCTTCTCACTTGCCCTCTATTACACCACCCTGCTCATTTTCTTCATGGCACTCATTGCAGCTTGATGCTGTTACTTGTTTATTTGGTTTAGTTTGTATTGTCTTCCCCCACCACCCCAGAAGGTCAGCTCCATGAGGACAGAGAGCCTCTGACTCATCCCCTTCCTCCAGTATATCCCAGCTCCCAAAGCCTGGAACAGAGCAGGCACTTGGAGAGTCTTTACTAGTTAATGGCTCAGTATATGAAGGCACCTCAAAGAGATACTGTTGGGTTTGGGATGCTTTGATTTTCTTCTTTGAGAATGAGTTATGATCCAAAATCATTTTTATTCTGTAGGATTCAGCCTGTATTAGTCTATTTCACCCAAATGACATACATTGAAATTCCTTTCCTTACCTTAGGATTCTGACATGGCTATTACTATTAATTATTTGCCATTAAAGAGATGGACTTTGTGTTTTTTGGGATGGCTCAGGCATGGGAGACTTGTGTCCAGCATGCCCTTCAGGCCTCAGTGGCTGGGTGAGGCAGTGCTGTGCCAGGGAAGGGGCACCAAAGCAAGACTCTGGAGTGGGGAGTACCAGGCTGGCTTTGCCATAGAGGAGCTACAGGCCATGGGGAAAGTCATAGATCCTAATCTTGTTTTCTAGCTTACAAAATGAGCTTAATAATTGTAGCCTTCTGGCCTTATGAGGCTGTTGAAAGATGAAGGCAATAGCAAACATGTATATTTAAAGGGGAAGTGGTTGTCACTCCTAATTTATTTTTTCACTCACTCACTCATCCATCAAATATTTCACACTGGACCAGCTGTGTGGCTAAAAGGACACGGATGTGCAATGTCCACCCCTCATGCATTCATTAGGATGGATGGCACAGATGATGGTGGCTGGAAGGGACCAGGTGTAGCAGAGAGCTGTAGGATTCAGAGTCAGGACTGCAATACAGGCGAGGAGACTCCCTGAGACCCAGGAAGAAGCTAGACCTTACCAAAACCAGTCCTCGGGTCTGCAGAACACCCAGTGGCCACACAGCTCCAGCAGCCACACATCTCCAGCAGGCCACAGAGTAAGGTGACAGCTCTCATTCAGGGCCATTGGCCACCCTGTTAGTCTCTTCAGTGGTGAAGCTTGAATCAACCTGACCAGCAAGTCCTGAGGCTCTGGAGCAAATAGTCCTCCTCCCTAAAGACTAAAATTCAGAGAGACAGAAGAAAAGAGATGCAGGTATTTATTTCTGTATATTTGCTGTTCATTGATTCATCTGAGCTTGATGCCTTGCCTCAATGAGGATTCAGTCTCATCTTCCTCAGGGTGTGTGTGTGTGTGTGTGTGTGTGTGTGTATGTATGTGTATGTGTGTATGGGGGGGAGGGGGGACAGAGTCAGGCTCTGAGACTGCCACAGTACTCCTTGGGTCTGAGCTTGCCTAGAGCTACTATTTTAGGTGAGCAAAATCTTTGTGCTCCAATTAGCATCATGTCTGCCACAGCCAGTTCCCTCTGCCTTGTGTCCCTGGGTAAAACTCCCCTGGCTTGGAGCAGACAAAGGTTCTGAGCCTGGGACCCTCTGGAAATTGCTGGGGGAAGATCATCTTATAGGAGGCTTCCCAGGGGATTTCTGCCAGTGGATCCTCAGTCTGTCACCATGCAGTGCCCACAGAAGGGAAGATGCCCTGCATTCCCTCCTTACAGATCAGAAGGCCTGAGACACAGTCTGCAGCCCAGGAAGGGGGTGGATACAGCAAGTTTCTGTCATTCTCAGGAGAAAAGGAGCCTACTGGGGCACTCAGTGATGGAGGTGATGGAGACTGTTCATGTGGGCCCCAAGGTCAGGGTCAGTGCACAGTCACCCAGGGGCCCAGGGAGCCCCCAAAGGCTCCTTGGTGCAGTCAGTGAACTTTATCTCAGTTCACTATTTTTGAAGGGATGGTTCTCTGGATAAATGAAAGGCATACATATTTTCTCAGAGGTTCCTAGGAGAAGTTCCTATGTCTTTGAAGAAGATATAAAGATGGAAACCTTGGTTTGCATGGTTGGTCTGTGTGTTGGCAGCCGGTGGGGCTGCATGCAGTAAGTGGAAAGGCTGGTGGTCAACTGTTTTCTGTTCTCCTAGGCTGCAATTCAGAGAATGAGTCTGGGGTGTGACTAGATACCCCATACTTGGGCAAGCAGGGGCAAGCAGGTGATGACCTGTGGCAGCATTGATCATACCAACTCAGGGGAGAAAAGAGAACATCCAAACTGTTTGGGGTTCATCTCCAGTCTAAAGTCACTGTGAACCTCTGGCTGGCTGCTCCAGGAAGGAAAGGGAAAAAAGGGAGAGCTAATTGAGTGCCTGATGTGCCAGGTACTTTGTTAGTTGTTTTTATACATTCTTTTATTTATTCCTGAGAGCTACCTGTAAGGGAGGAATTTTACCTCTTTTTAAAAAAGAAGCTCAGGGAGGCTAGATGGCTTATCTCAAGTCATCCTGCTAGAAGGGGGTGGAGCTGAGATTTGAATCCATGGCTCTGAGACTACCGCTCCTTTCCATCCCACTCACTGCCTCTGGGACTCCTCCCCTCTGTGCACACTGTCCCCAATCAACAATGGATCACAAACCATGAACACATTAGTTTTCATCATTTTCTCTGTTTCTTGTATTTGCTAAGATGTGATTATGGAAATTCCTAATACAGAAGAGAGTTGATGCCATATTTGCAAATCTCCTAAGCGGGCATTCAGCAAAACTGAGTTCTAGACTTAGTTTCTATCTCTCAGGGCCTCATTTTTCTCATCTGGCAAACAAAGTGGTTGGCACAGATGTGGCCTAAACCTTACTTCCTTAGTTAGGTTAGGCTCTGACCTTGAGAGAGGCTTTGTCTTATCTATAAGTTTCCTTGGGTCTCTAACGGAGCTGGACACAAGGTTGGCATCAACAGATACACTAAATCCTTATTAGAGCTAGTATTGCTAGTTCATAGTGGTATTCTACCAACAAAAGACAAAACACTGGCCAAAACCGAAAAAAAAAAAGACAAAACACTGACGTCCCAAAAGCACACTGACAAATTGTTGTTAATATTCCCTAGGCCGGTGGTCGGCAAACTCATTAGTCAACAGAGCCAAATATCAACAGTACAACAATTGAAATTTCTTTTGAGAGCCAACATTTTAAAATTTAAACTATATAGTTAGGTACATTGTTATTAACTTAATTAGGGTACTCCTAAGGCTTAGGAAGAGCCACACTCAAGGGGCCAAAGAGTTGCATGTGGCTCGCGAGCCGCAGTTTGCCGACCACGGCCCTAGGCTCTTAGTAGGTGTTGGACACTCTTATGAGAATGATGTGGACAGTGGGATAACTAATGGGCACAGTGACTTACTAATTTAACCACCGTGGGATAAAGGGAGCCAGTGACCCTGCAACCCCCTTGAAAATCCCAATAAACACATTGCAGTCAACATCAATTTTCCAATGTATGATTGATTCTAAGAGGCATTAATTTCAAAACAAACAATAGTTTTCTTTGATAATTTTCATGTTGTGGATAAAACTGTCATTTTTGCTGACCTGCCTGTTGTCAGATATTATTGACTGCCTATAGAATAAAATAACTTATTTTATGGGTGTTCTTATTGAACTGAACTGAGAGAAGGAGGCAAGGAATTATAAGAGAGAAATGTTAATAACTTTGCCTCCTTCCACACACTGCCACTCTACCCAAACTCCATATAAAACTCATATACCTCCAATTATGTGCTGCAAATTTCTCCCCTCATTTTGTTCGCATGCGTGCGCGCACACACACACAGACACACACATCAATTTCATTCACCTGTGGATGGCTATTTCATTTTTGTTTGGCATTGGAAAAGCCTAGCAATGCTGATATGGCATAGGACTTGTCTGGAGGCACTCATTCATTATCAACTATGTGCAAGGAGCTTGGGTGTGAATTCGAAAAGTCAGGGTCAAAGTCTAGCTGGTAAACTGGGGAAGGCACTGACCCTAGGATTAGCCCCATCTCCTGCTGGATGGGCTGGGCCCCAGGGGAAGGTCTTGCTCCATGAAGATTGAATGGCCAGAAAGTTCACCCTGCCCATGCCCTTGGGGATAGAAATTTGTAGCTTACCACATGGCCTCCTCCTGCTTCTTCTTTATCCCTCCTCATTTTTCCTCTTCCCCTTGGCAATCCCATTTCTTCACAGCTTCTAATTATCACTGGACTGACACTCCTAAATATATGCATATATATAAGTTCAGTTGTCCTCTTGAGGGTACTGAGTGTTCTTACTTGCAGACACCTCAGACTCAACTTCTCCACACAAACCTCTCCTCTCCACCCCCCAAAAAGATCCTCTACTGTGTCCTCTATACACTTGCCCATGAGTGAAATGTGGAACTCACTCTATAGTTCCATTTCTTCTCACATCTACATCATATCAGTGAAGGGCTGTAAAGGAAAAAAAAATCTTTTTATAGTAACTAAATATTTTTAATTAGTACATTTTTATTAAACTATTCATGCAAAAGACTATTATAAGGGTAGAGCATGATGGGATTTTTAAAAAAGTGAATATATCTGTGTGACCACCTTCCAGACCTAAAAACAGAACTTTGCTAGAGCAAGAGTACCCTCTTGCCACCTTCCACTTACTACCTCCAAGGGTAACCTTTCCCCTGGCTTCTAACATCAGTGAGGGGTCTCATCTGGTTTTGAACTTGATGTAAATGAACTCACTTAGTATGCGTATTTTGTACCTGGCTTCTTTCACTCAATATTATGCTGGTGGGCTATGATGTTATCAGTTTTTTATTTCTCAGTGATGTGTAATATTCTTATTTCATAGCAAGAAAGTTTATTGAAGTCAAGTCATAGGAAGTTTCTTGTATGTCTTTAAAAACAGGACACATCTGTTTTGATATTTGAAGCAGATCAATAAGGAAGGTGAGTTACTCTGGAGGGAACCCAACAGTCAGGGAGCCAGGAAAAGGAAAAGTAGAACTTCTTCCCTTTTCCAACTTGGTGCTCTTTGTTGTAGTTTCGGAAGAAAAGTCATGCTTCAATTAATAACAGACAACAAAGTCAATATGATGGGAGCAGACACAATGATGTGATCAAATGCCAAGAAATGACTGACGGCTGAGAAAACATCATGTGAGCCAAAGCAATTTCTCTCGACTTGTAACTTTACTCATCCAACGAATAACATTTCATCACAGTTTTATCAATGGGATGCAATTCCACCCAGATCAATCTGTCTTTGACAAGAAATGGCATCAAATCATTTTGTCCACACAAATAAATCAATCGTTGATTATTATTTCTCCCATTTGGGATCCAAGTAGGAGGACCAAATGTCCTGAGTAAAACAAAGAAAAAAATGGTTTCTATGTTGACAAATCTCTTGGGTAAATGCAATTTATGGCTTTTTTTTGACACATGCTGATGTGAGGAGGGATAAACAGGTTTTAAATTTAGAGCAGAGACAGACTGTAATAATAAACACGTGGGAAGAGAATGCAAGCATTTATTGTTTTTTACAGATATAATAGCATTTCAAGCCCTTCACTTTTGCTTATGTAGTTCTTCTTACTGGAAGGTCTCACTTGGTCTTTGAATGTATGATTAGGTTTTTAGAAGTGTTAAATCATGAGGAAGGTGTCATTTTTAAATGATAAGCGTGTATGGGCCATGTCCTGGTTATGAATGGGCTTCTCTTCCTAGCCCAGCTTTTTTCTTGCTGCCACATTTGATGCCGTTGAAAGCCCTTCGTGGAGTCCTTGGTTGGCAGTCCATATCTGGACAGGGGTGGTGGGGTGGAGAAATTTGTTTTGTTTTACAAATTTAAGTTCACATTCATGCTATACATAATAAAATTATGTATCAGTCTTTTCCACTTAATACATTGCAGTGGACTAAATGTTTGTATCCCCCTGCAATTCATATGCTGAAATACTAATCACCAATGTGATGGTATTAGGAGGTTGGGCCTTTGAGAAGTATTAAGTCACGAGGGTGGAACCCTCATGAAGGGGATTAGTGCCCTGATCAAAGGGACCCCAGAGATCCCTCTCATTCTCTTTCTATTAGGAGAGGACACAATGAGAAGTTGGCTGTCAGCAACCATTTTGCTCCTAATCTGGACTTCCAGACTCCAGAACTGTGAGCAATGAATTTCTGTTGTTTATAAGCCACCCAGACTATGGTACTTTGTTATAATAGCCCGAGTCTGTTAAGACTGTATTATGTTATATTATATTATGTTATATTATGCTAGTAGCCCATCACGTGGTATCGTGTGCAGTAGGCTTCCCACTGCTTCTGTGGGAGCCCCAGGAACTGCAGTGCGCCGCCGGGAGCCGCGCTGCTTCTGCAGGAGGTAGGCCCGCCATCTCCTCTCCCGGCCTGCGCTTGGCTGCCTATGGAGAAAAGAATTGAGATAAATGGAAGAATGGGAACACTGGACATTTTATGACATTAAGAAATTACTGGTACTTCTTTTAAAGTATGATAATCTCTCTCTCCATATATATATATATATATATGATTAATACAAGCTAAATCTTCAGTGGAGCATCGAATTCCACATGCACGGTCAAGCTATGCTTCCAATTCCTTGAAATTGGTGAATTTATTAGATATCTGTTTCTACACTATGTACCACCTGCCTGAAATAAGGATGGGCTTAGCAAAGGTGACTTTATGAGGACAAAGATGGTGATGATTATTTGTGGGCACGACATTTAAGGCATAAATGGAGTTCAAGGAGTTTTGACTCTAATTATACTTCAACCTAAACAAGAGTTCTGAAACAAACACCCACTATTTTTTAAAAATATATTTTACTGATTTTTTACAGAGGGGAAGGGAGAGGGATAGAGAGTTGGAGAGTTAGAAACATTGATGAGAGAGATACATCGATCAGCTGCCTCCTGCACACTCCCTACTGGGTATGTGCCCGCAACCAAGGTACATGCCCTTGACTGGAATCGAACCTGGGACCCTTGAGTCCACAGGCCGACGCTCTATCCACTGGGCCAAACCGGTTAGGGCAAAAAACCACTATTTTAAAAATGAAACCCTTTTTTTCTGATATTAAAAGTAATGTCACCTAGCCAGTGTGGCTCAGTGGTTGAGCACTGACCTATGAACCAGGAGGTCACGGTGCGTTTCCTAGTTGTGGGCCTGGTTCTGGGCTTGATCCCCATGGGGGGCATGCCAGAGGCAGCCAATCAATGGTTCTCTCTTGTCATTGATGTTTGTCTCTCTCTCTCCTTCCTTCCTCTCATAAATCAATAAAAATATATATTTTTAAAAAGCAGTGTAAACAGATCTAGAGACAGAGAAGCATCGATCAGACTGTCAAACCTCAAAGGGAAGGTGGGGGTGGGTGGGTAAGGAGGAGAGATCAACCAAAGGACTTGTATGCATGCATATAAGCCTAACCAATGGTCACAGACACCAGGGGGGTGAGGGCATGAGTGGGGGGCGGGGGGGCAATGGGGGGATAAGGACACATATGTAATACCTTAATCAATAAAGAAAAAAAGCAATGTTTATTCATTAAATGAAAAGAATAAACATCCAGAAAGGTATAAGAAGAAAACAGAACACATCTATAGTCTCACCTCTTAGCTCACATTTGGTATGTTTATTTGCTTGCTCACTCCCTTGTTCTTTTGTTCTCTCTCTCTGTGTGTGTCTCTCTCTCACACACATCTATCTTTGTTTTGTTTTACAAATTTAAGTCCATATTCATGCTGTACATGATAAAGTTACTCATCAGACTTTTTTACTTAATACATTGTATCATGAGAATCTTTGTCAAATTTTTTCAAACATTTTACCAAAGCCCTATTTTGAAGGCATGAAAGTGGTTCTTTATTAATTTTAAAAAAACTATAGATATAGCATTTGTGGGCACATTTATACATTGGGGGCAAATCTCAACTTATTTACTTAGAAAATATTGCTAAAAGTGTATTTAAAAATATTAAGGGTCTTGATACATATTGCTGTATTATCTTCTAGAAAGTCTGAAACAATTTAGACTCCCATTAACAATATTTGGAAGTACATATTTCCAATGCAGCCCTGTCATACTTGAAGAATGGAATTTTAAAGAGGGAAATACAGCATTTTTATAAATAGGCAAAAGAGAAATCATATTGTTGTCTCAATTTGTATGAAACACTAAATAATTTCTTTTTATCATTGCTTATTTTTTGTTTTCCTTTTGTGAATTGCCTGCTCATATTCTTTGCCCATTTTCTATTGATCTGTAGAGCTCTGCTGCATAATACAAATATTTCCCAAGATATTTATGTTTAGAAATTACATAGTGATTCTCTAACCCTCATCAGAAGTTCCTGATACTCATGTATTAAAACGTAGCTATTCTTTTTATTACCAATGTTTTTCTGTTTTTAGGTTTATATCACATTTTAAAATAGCATCTAATTACTTCTGTCTTATATTCCTTCTCTCCCTCCCTCCCTTCCTCACTCTCTTACTCCCTTCCATATTATAATTAATGGGTCAATACCTCTGGGGTATGGTATAGGGCAGAAATTTAACATTTTCTTTTCAAATATGTAATCAGTTGTCTAAGAACCATTTATTAAATACTCTCTTCTTTCTCCCTTGATTTAAAGGGTGATCTTGGTCAAAAGCTGAACTTTAATTAGTATTAGAGTCTATTTCTAGAACTGCTCCTCGGTGCCATTGATTCATTGGACATTTCTTGCTCCAGCACCACCTTGCTTTAATTACTAAGCTTTATAATGTAGCACATGTTATTATCTGGTAGTGCTAGTCTCCTTTCATTACTCTCTGTTTCGGGGGCTTCTTTGTTTATTCTTCTGGATGGATTTTTTTATATTACCTTTCCAAGGGATTTGAGCATTTTGATTGAAATGAACTGAAACTTATTCTTTTTAGAGGAAATGATACATATGTTATTTTTATTATTTTTATTTTTTTATGTTTTTTAAATTTATTTTCCCTTTACTGATTAAGATATTACAAATGTGTCCTTATCCCCCCAATGTCCTCTCATCCCCCCAATCCTGCCCTCACCTTCACCCCCTGTTGTCCACATCCATCATTTATGCTTATATGCATGCATACAAGTCTTTTGGTTGATCTCTTCCCCCTCACCCCCATCCTCCCCTACCTTCCCTCTGAGTTTTGAGCATCTGATGGATGCTTCTCTGTCTCTACATGATACATATGTTATTTTTAAAGTATTTTTTTTCTATTCAGGAATACTATTTGTGTTTTAATTTATTCAAGACTCTTTTTATGAACCTCAATAAAGTATAATAGCTTTTTTTCATCAAATGCTACCCATTTCCTATATTGATTATTAGATATTTCATATATTTGCTGACTTTTTGTGTGTGGAAAGCTATTATGTAGTATGTGTTTATGTGAATGTGTGTTTTGTATTTGTCCACAAATATTTTGGTTGCTTCCCTTAAGTTTGCTTTCACCTCTTTTATTCAAAGAGATATGTAACTCATTTCTTTTTAAAAACTTTATCTTTATTTTTTAAAATTACAGATGTCCCCTATTTCCCCCATACAGCCCCTCCCCAGGGCCATGCCTGGTTATGAAAGGGCTTCTCTTCCTAATCCAGCTTCCCCAAACTATTGTCTGACCATGGGCTATGCGTACATGCATGTAAGTTCATTGGTTAATCTCTTCCTGCCCTTCTTCCCTCTGAAATACCTCAGTCTGTTGCATGTTTCAATGTTTCTGAATCTTTTTTGTTCATCAGTTTATTTTGTTCATTAGATTCCATATATAAGTGAGAGTATGATACTTGTCTTTCTCTGACTGGGTTAATTTGCTTAGCATAATACTCTCCAGGCCACTCCATTCTGACTCAAAAGGTAAGAGAGCCTTCCTTTTAACTGCTGCATAGTATTCCACTGTGTAAATGTACCACAGCCTTTTTATCCATTCATCTACTGATGTGCACTTGGGCTGTTTCCAGATCTTAGCTATCTATATATATATAAAGCCAGCAACTGGAATAACCGGTGGCTATGACACCCACCCTGGCCAGCAAACTGGCCCGATTGGAGGGTGGGGATGGCCAACCAATCTCCCATGGTCCCTCCTCCTAGCTGGCCCCACCCCTGATCTCTACCCCTACCCCAATAGGGGGTGGGGCCAGTGGACAACCTCTTGCAGCCCCTCCCCCCAGCCAGCCCAGCCCTGATTGCCCAGATTGGGGCCTGGTCGGCCGGACCCCACCTGTGCACAAATTCATGCACTGGGCCTCTAGTTGTAAATAACGCTGCTATGAACATAGGGGTGTATACATTCTTTCTGGTTGGTGTTCCTGGCATCTTAGGATATATTCCTCTTTTTCTTGTTGTGTGGCATTGACCACAGCTTCAAAAGTATTATGTAAAAGCAGTAGATCTGGTATCCTTTGTACTGCTGCTCACTCTAATGTAGACTCCTTCAGGGTTTCTTCATTTCACCAAATTTCCACTACATTTCTTAAGACAGATTTTTAAAGGAAATAAAGCTTTATTCTTAGTATCTGTATATATCAGGAGTATTAATTTTTCTGTAAAAATTGATATATTGGTAAATTTTTGAAATCATAACAATCCTTACATTTCTTAGATCATGCTTATGTTTTTAATTTGTGTTGATATTTTATTTTGGATTTTTGCATTTGAACTGGCGGGAAGTAGCATCTGTAGATATTTGTGTATGGCTGTATGTGGGATGTGTGGGTATGTAAGTGTGTGCTTTCTCTATCAAGTTGACGTATCAGGATTGTGAAAAACAGATTGGAAATGTTCCATTAAAAATGAACTCTAGAATACTTTATATAGAATGGAAATTATTTGTTTCTTAAGGGTTTTAAAGAATTCACATTTTTTCTGTATAATTTAGGAGGTAATAAATACTAGTATTTACATTTTGAGATTTTTCTCTTTGTTTTTGATTAGTTCAGATATTCTTTCTCTTCATGATTAAGTTTTGGTGCACTTATATTTCCCTAGAAAATTGCCCATTTCTTTATTGTTGTATACATTTTTTAAAAAGCTTATGAATATATTTACATCCTCATTTCTAATGTGTTGTTTTTGTGTATGTTTTACTAATTACTTGAATATACTTGCTAGATATTTGGATATTTGGCTTTTCCTTTCAAAGATCTATTTCTAGGACTTAACAATTTTCTCATTTCTAATTCATACTTTAAATGATTTTTTAAAAATTTCTGCTTTCCTCAGGTTTACCATATTTTTCTTCTGATAACTCAGTTGGATGTGTTCTCTTATTTTTATATTTCACTTTTAATTTTGTAGGCATTTAAGGCCACATATTTATCACTAAAAAATTACTGCAACAGGAACGTTTTTAAATATAATTTCCATTTGTCATAACTTTCTAAGTAGGCATTTAAAATATAGTTTTAGTTTAATTTAGGACTATTTTTTTCACTCCCCATTGTATATTGTTCCTGCTGTTTGCTTTTAATTTGCAAAATTTCGCCTCTTTTCAACTTATTCAGATTTTATTAATGTTAATATAGGAAGCATTTTTGTAGTGACTCATGTACATTTGAAAAGATATTGTATTCTCTATTGGTAGCATGTAGAGTTAGATACGTGTCAGTATGGGGTGCCCCAAGATGAAATTTAGCCCTAAGAGTTTTGTAAGCATAATAGTTAGAAGGTAAATGCTGTCTGGCATCACTAATGAGACCAGGGCACATGCCACATGCCATTGGAGAAGGGAATGATCCTATTTGGATCTAACTGACCTTCCCATGGTCATTTAATGTGTAGAGCAGAGGTTCTGTTAGAGGGTGGTCAAGCCTGGGAAGGCCACCCCTGGGGAAGCAGAACTTAGCCTGGGTGTTACACTAGAGCACAGCGGTACAGGATGGTGAATCTCAAGGATGGAAAAAGGGCTCAGGGAGGGCAGCTGGCCAGAGCCTCTAGGAGTGGGTGCGTCTGTTGGCAAGAACTCTGAATAAATCCTTGCTAAAGGCTGTGGTGTGGTCTCAGCCATGGGTCTTAAAAGAAAGGTCTCTTCTAGGCTGTGCAGAAAGGAAAGGGGAAATGGCTTCTGCAAGATGGTGGGTAACCGAGCTGGTCTGACCAGGCTCAACTGCAACAAAAATGGTGCTGGGCAGCGGGGACCTCAAAGCAGGTGAATGAGGGCTGCTCTTTGGTGTTGATGTGGCAGCTCTGGGGTTGAGGAACTTTGAGGGGCTACAAGGGACAACAAGGAAGCCCTTCGTGGGTGTTATTGCCTGCCTGGGAGGGTGGTGCTTACAATGCTAATAACTGGAGCTGTAGATTGAATTTTATTTTACATCAGACGAGTGTGGTTAGAAGACATTTAAATTAGAAACATTTAAATAAGCATCGTTAGTTATATTATTCGGAACCCTTCACTCTTTTCTCTTCTCAAACCTTGCAGAAATGTGCCTGACTCTTCTCTGATTATTGCATGGCTTTCAATTGTCTTGTTTATCAGAGATTCTGCTTTGTGGTTTGTGATGTATAATATAATGAGATGAAGACGTGCATTTGTTGTATCCTAATTGTGGATTATACCAGTAATCAATTTAAAATGCCCCTCTTGGCCTATTTAATGCTTTGTTTGCGATTTCTATCCCTGTTTTCTTTTTTGTGTACATATATCTTAGTGTTTAGTCTTTATTTCTGACCTTGTTCAAGTTGTATCTTGTGTATTTTGTATTTTGACCAAACATCAAAAGCTTTTGGTTCATTAATGAGGAATTTAATTAGATTGATAGTTTTTTTAAAAAACTGACACATGTGATGGACATTGCTATCCCCTGCCCAGCATCTGTTCCCTCAAGCTTTGTCTTGGGGTAGCCCAGATATTTCCAGGAATGCACCCCTAGAGCGCCAGGAGAGGCAGGTTCCACCCTCAGCGCCCACATGGGCCTAGTTGGTCCAATGTAATCCATCCTGTAGCCGTGACTGGCTCAGGAATGGACACTCAATTCTGACTAAGACATTGAGAAAGGAAATGGATTCAGGAGGTCTTTCTGGAGAAAATTTCTTTGCTCCTGTGAGAGCTATGGGAAAGGACAGTCTACTGCTGCTGGGCCTCATCACATCTGGAGGCTGCACCTGGACCTTTGATAGCGCCTAAAGCACCATTCTGCTGTCCACTTTAGGGTGAGGCCCTCACATGGATGGCAGAGAAAAGAGATGGAAAGAACCTGGGTTTTTGGAGGTATCCCTGAGCTTCTGAATTAATGGCCCTGTGGCTGTCCTACAACTTGCATTCCTGTTACCTAAAATTAGGCAGTTCTTTATTGTTCTTTGGGCCTATTGAAATCAAGGTGTCTGTTGTTTGTAGCTAGGAGCACCTAACTGACACAATGTGGTTTTCATCTTTTATCTTTATTCCATCCTTTTGTTATTTCTCTCTCTCTCTTTTTTTTTGGTTTTCTGTTGTTCATATATAGATTATATTTTATTTGCTCTTGTTTTTTCTTGTGAATTGGTATGTGTCTGATTTTTATTTCTAGTAAAAACTGAATTACCCCTATATTTTTAGAAGTATCAAAATCAATATAATGATAATTATATGATTATTACAGCTAATGTTTATTGAACTCTTAATATATGCCATGCACTGTGCTGAACAATGTATATATTTATTCACTATATCCTCACTGCAAGGAAACACAGAAAGGTTAAGTAACTTCCCTAAATGAAGTAGAAACTGTCAGTTGCCTTCTCTGCAGATGAGGAAATATTGCTGTTTATTTATGTCATGCTTTTAGCTTTCCATTTACTTCCTGTGTTTTTTTTAAAATTGTGGTTACCAAGGAATTTCAGAACTAGAATATTAATAATTCATTTTTTTATATTATATATGTTCTTTCAATTTTAAACTGTTTCATTTTGTTTTGAATCCGCATTTCCTACAACCATATAGACTCAATTCTACA